>NW_021703778.1:153290997-153786765 GCF_005190385.1 Monodon monoceros | reverse complement strand
AAATCACTATGTTGTAAGATATCATCTCACAACATAGTGATTTGATACCAAAGGGAGGGAGGGAGGGAGGAAGGAAGAAAAGAAAGAGGATAGCCTATTTAATAAGTTGAAGGATTTTACTCCACTTTTATTAAATTTTGAAACTTGCACACAAGTCCAAGTTACAGGTGCAATACCTTTTTGTTAATGTCAATGGAATGTAAATCCTTTCCTTTGGTCTGATTAGGCCAATTTCAGACACATGCTATCCCTGGATCAGGAAAGGTTTACTGGTTTAAACTAATCATTTATTGCAGATAGAGATGGGGAAACAATCTAGATATACTAGAAAACTATTAGCCACTTATACACAAACACTACATTTTGTTCACTACTGTTAACTAAAATTACAAGCAACTTTCTTTTTAACAAAATTCTGTGTCACTCATGCTCCATATTATACTGCTTTCCCTTTTCTACAGAATAATAAAATATTAACAATGATTGGAGAGTCATTTCTAGAATCTGCTTTCAATAATCAAAAATCACTATATTGTCCTTACATCTCATTGGCAAAATGGACTTTGGTTGAGCATCCCAAACCCTGTTGTCACACAACAAAGAAGTGTTTAATCTGTGGGTCAGCATTTTTCTCTGTGAAGGGCCAGAGAGTAAAATTTTTTGGCTTTGTGGTACACATGTGGTCTCTGTCATACATTCACTTTTATCTTGACAACTCTTTAATAATGTAAGAAACATTCTGAAGTCACGGGCTGTACAAAAAACAGGCCCCAGGCTGAATCTGGCTAATGGGCTGTGGCTGTCCCACCTGGGAGGCACACAGGATTGAGTTCCATTGAAAGGCTGACTGCCCGCATAATGTGATGTAACGTGTATTTCATGATTCTCAGTTAATAAATCAGAAGTAGGATGAACAGTTATCTCAGTGTGCCCAGGACTGAGGGGTTTCCCAGGATGTGAGACTTGCAGTGCTAAATCCAGGAAAGCCTCTGGCCAACCTGGATGGTTGGTCACCCTGATAAATTCCTCAAATAGGGCAAGTGAAATCTTGGAGAAGGAGGACAAAAGAAAACTTCATGGTTTGACCACCTAATTGAAAAGAAGGGAGAGGCTGGGATGGAGGAGGTGGCAGTCAGAAGGCTGGTGCAGTTGGATCCTTGTAACCAAGTGAACTGGGGTTGGATCCACTTACTACAGTCCGTGGTTGTTGAAGTCATTCATTTTCTGTGCTTAGGAAAACTTGGGGAAATAAGATGGAGAGAAGTCACAAAGAAGAGAAAGCAAACAGACCGTGTTAAGACTGGAAAACGACACAGACATTTACTCAGAAAAGCAACTTGAAATTTCCATTTAAAGTTGTCAAAAAAACAAGAAAGGTGGTGTGAGTACATCAACACTGTCCCCAGGTGCTGCTCGTTTCATTTTGTTCTTCAGTCTTTTATTTTTTCCCTCCCTCTTTAACATAATTGGCAACATGTCAAAAAAGAGTCCGTCTCGTGTTTCTCTTGCTGAGGCAATGAAGCAGATGGTATCAGAAGCTAATGCAGCAGGGAAATACAGATCACACACAGCTTAGTTTGTGTGAGCTTGGAAAAGATCTGTTTAGAAGCGTGTTGGGTTGGGAGAGAAGGGTGGTGAGGACATAATGCCAGAGAGACAGAGATGTTAGGAACCTATAAGGTCTCATTCTAAGGAGATGATTATTTCAAGGCTGAGTTATGTTTCATTAATACATAATAATTTCAATGCAATACTGTAATAAGGTCAATAGATTCAAAAAGGTCAATATCAAAGGCAACACTAAGTAGCAGAAATCTCACCTAATATAAGAGCAGCAAATGTCTTAATGTAGGAGTGGTCAAGAGAGGCAGCAAGATGGATTAGAATATCTAAGTAAAAATGGGGCTATGAGGGAGAAAGGGATCTTGCATGAATCTCAGAAACGGCATTCCTGTATTTCCCTATATGCATTCTATTCCTTAGGAAGTATAAAACATCTCAAATGTTCTCACTTATTTACACAATTCTCTCAAGAGGTCTATGGGAAAGAAATGTTGCCACCCATTTCATAGACAGCAGGATTCAATTATTTCCCCAAAGTCACATCTTAAAAAAGTGCTGACATTGGGAACATAATCTGTTTCCCTAAACTCCAAGACAATCCACATTAGAAGAGGATAGAAAAGTAACAGAAGCACAAAGTCAGTTATTAGACTGGGAAATATATTAATAGGCCTTATATTAAACATTAGAATTATTATAGCAAACAGGATGAGGGACCATAGGATAAAAGACGTCACTTAGGGCAGAACTCTGAGGCTGGGATTAAAAATGTGACTGTATACTTATATAAGGTAAAATTCCTTAAAGAACTGAGGTAGAGAAGCCACCAAGGTTTTTTTTTTTCCTTTAAAAACCCCACCAAACTAGGGCATAATGCAAATGTTGCCCAATACACCTAGTATGGGAAAATGAGTGAGAACAGTTCTAAACTGAGGAAACAGCATCAGCGGGGTATTGCTGCACCCCATAGCTTCTGCCCTACATTCAGCACCCGTTCTGCTGACTCTATTCCCCCAAATGCCAGTGGGGGCTCTGAGCATGAAGCCGCAGGCAATGGCCTGGAAAATCAGCCAGAGGTCAGCCCTTGAGGGCCAATTACTCTGGAAGAATCATCAGGGGCCTGCCTTATCTTGGGAGCTCTCGAAGAAACTCGTAGCTTAGCGCAAAGCAGAAAGTATCGGCCCCTTCCCCAAACTTATGTTTCTGTCCAAGCTGAACTCTGACACCAGTTAGTAATCACTCCCTAGTTATAGCTTGTCTGCGCTACTTCATGCTATGGTAAGTATTACTGGTGTTGAGGGAAGAGGAAGGAGAAATCCTTCCTGATGCTTAGAGTCCAGTGGTGTGCTGGCGAAAGATTAACAACCAGCTCTCTATGGGGCAAGTCTGATTTGTACCATCTTTAGGTTGCCATGGTGTAAATAATCCCACCAGGGCCAATTTCAAGCTATCAATGTGATGTCAAACTCCTTAGACAATTCCTGAAAATGTAGTAATAGGATGCTGGTAGGAGCCCTCTCCAGTGCATCACTGATAAGGATCTATGCCAAGGAGCTGAAATTAAAGAAAACTAACTGATTCTTGGGGGAGGAGGGAACCATCCAACTGCAAAGCACTAAATTAATTTCATAGTTTCTGTGTTCTCATATATACTTCTTTCCAAATAGACAAGAGTCCATGAAGATTCATAGCTATTTCTGTTGCAGGAAAGAAAGTGGGGCATGAGAGGATGGTCACGTCCCAGGTCTCAGGCAAGCCCTGGGACAGCCGCCGTGTGTGTTTTTGGCTTCACACAGGAAAGAATTCAAGACCGAGCCATAGTAAAGTAAAAGAAGGTTTATTCAGGGAGATACACACTCTATAGACAGAGGGTGGGCCATCTCAGAAGGCAAGAGGCCCCGAAATATGGGGTGGTTAGTTTTTATAGACTGGGTAATTTCATAGGCTAATGAGTGGGAGGATTATTTCAACTATTTTGGAGAAGGGGTGGGGATTTCCAGGAATTGGGTCACTGACCACTTTTTGGCCTTTTATGGTCAGCCTGGGAACTGTCATGGCGCCTGTGGGTGTGTCATTTAGCATGCTGATGTATTACAATGAGAGTATAATGAGGCTCAAGGCCTACTGGAAGTCAGTCATCCATCACCTTGGACCTAGTTTGTTCTAACCAGTTTATGTCTTGTCCTCAACAGCTATGTCATTCTTTCAAAGGTTGTGCCCCACCCCCTTCCTGTTCAACCTCCAGGGATTATCAATTTTGCTTGGCCTGGAAGCCCCACAAGATTTCACTTCTAAAGCTCAGTTACTGTGTCTGGCACAGAACCGGAACTCTATATACACAAGTGCCTGTTGATTAATGATTGATCGATGAATTAATTTCTTTGTCTTTGCTTCCCCTTTTAGACCTCCCTAAACGCTTGTGGGGAGCCAGGAAAATGGAAACTTTCTCTGTCTTGTTCATTTTGATGCTGAAAACTTGGCATCTGTGCACTAGTGCTGAATCAAATCTCAGAGACAGAGTTTTAGGTGAAGTCGAAAATAGCTTTATTTCTTTGCCAGGCAAAAGGGTGCACAGTGGGCTTGTGCCTCTCAAAATCGTGTGTCCCAACCCAGTGAGGAGTTTCATATAGATAGTTCAAGCGTGGTGTTGCTGATAAGATTTGGGTGTGTGCAGGGCCTGAACTCCTTTAATCTGGTCTCAGGTTTTTTGTTTTGTTTTACTGCTCTTCCCTTGTCTCTTCATCCCTTTTCCCTGATTAGCAACTGTTTGAATCTGCCTTTGGGACTCAGGGAAGGTCATGGAGGCTGGAGTCTGTCCCCTACAAACAAGAAACGGGGGACAGAATGGCTTCCATGCTGAGGAGCCCCACAGGGTCCTGCTTGGTTTCAGTGTCTGTATGCCCAAATCCTATCTAAAAGTTTGGCAAACTTAGGTTCTCAATAAATATTTGTGGAGTAAGTGAATGAATGTAATGGCATATTAATAAGCAATTTCTTCATATCTTGGTATTTAGGTTGTTGTTACCTCTACCTCTACTTCCTTCACACTTGAAACTAAGATCAAGTTGACAACAGTTAAAAACAAAAAGAGTACCAATTTTTTAAAACAACCTATATTCATAGCTAGAAAAGTAATGTTTCTTCTCAGCTCTGTGACTTGCCTCATTCAGAGAGAGGTACTCTTTCATGAACTCAGGATGAGAGTCTCCTACTACATTTTTTCTGAAAGTTTATCCCAGGTACTTGTTTTTTTTTCCCACAAGTTTTAAAAGAATTTACCATCAAGAAGCCTTATCAAGGTTTCTCCAAAGGAATATGTAAAATTAAACTGGACTTAACTTTAAAATTTTCATCAAAGCTAAATAAATAAAGCAGATTATTTCTACCAAGTAAAAACACCCAATGACAAAATTTATTGTAGTTCATCTTATTCATGGTTTCCTGAGCAAGAAACTTAGGTTTAATTTTAACTATAACCAATTAAGGTTTTACTTCATTTTTCAACCAAATAATCTTTCAAAATACAGTTGACCCCTGAACAACACAGGGCTCATGAGCATTGACCCCTGCACAGTTGAAAATCCACATATAACTTTCAGTCGGCCATCCATATCATGGTTCCACATCTGTGGATTCAACCAACCATGACTCATGTAGTACTGTAGGATGGACTTATTGAAAAAACTTCTGTGTAGAAATAGACCCATGCAGTTCAAACCCATGTTGTTCAAGGGTCAAATGTACAGGCATATCTTGGAAATATTGCACATTCAGTTCCAGACCACCACAATAAAGCAAATTTCTGAATAAAACGAGTCACATGAATTTTTTGGTTTCCCTGTGCATATCACTATAGCATATTAAATGTGCAACAGCATTATGTCTAAAAAACAATGTACATACTTTAATTATAAAAAAGACTTTATCGCTAAAAAATGCTAACCATCATCTGACCTTGGTAGAGGCTCTTGCCTCAGTGTGGATGGCTGCCGACTGATCAGCGTGGTGGTTGCTGAAGGTTGGGGTGGCCGGGGCGATTTCTTAAAACTAAGACAGCAGTGAAGTTTTCCATGTTGATTGATTTTTCCTTTCAAAAATGATTTCTCTGTAGCATACAGTGATGTTAGTATTTTACCCACAATATAACTTCTTTCAAAATTGGAGTCCTCTCAAGTCCTGCCACTGCTTTATCAACTAGGTTTATGTAATATTCTAAATTCTTTGTTGTCATTTCAACTAGCTTCACAGCATCTTCACCAGGAGTAGAGTCCATCTCAAGAGAACACTTTTTTTTTTGCTCATCCATTAAAAAGTAACTCATCCATTCAAGTTTCGTCATGAGATTGCAGCAATTCAGTCACATCCTCAAGTTCCATCTCTAGTTCTAGTTCTCTTGCTATCTCCACCACATCCGCAGTTACTTCCTCCATTGAACTCTTGAACCCCTCAAAAGTCATCCATGGCATTTGGAATCAACTTTTTCCAAACTCCTCTTAATATTGACATTTTGACTTCTTCCCATGAATCGTGAATGTTCTTAATAGCATCTAGAATGGTGAATCCTTTCCAGAGGTTTTCAATTAGCTTTTCCCGGATCCATTGGAGGAATCTATCTATGGAAGCTATAGCCTTACAAAATGTATTTCTTAAATAATAAGACTTGAGAGTCAAAATTACTCCTTGATCCATGGGCCACAAAATGGTGTTGTGTTAGCAGGCATGAAAACAACATTCATCTCATTGTACAACTTCATCACAGCTCTTGGGTAATCAGGTGCATTGACAATGAGCAGTAGTATTTTGAAAGGAATCTTTTCTTCTGAGTAGCTGGTGTCAACCTTGGTCTTAAAATATTCAGTAAACCATGTTGTAAATAGATGTACTGTCATTCAGGCTTTGTTGTTCGATTTATACAGAACAGGCAGAATAGACTGAACATAATTCTTAAGGGCCCTAGGATTTTCAGAATGGTAAGTGAGCATTGGCTTCAACGTCACCAGCTGCATTACCCCCTAACAAGAGAGTCAGTCTGTCCTTTCAAGCTTTGAAGGCAAGCTTTGAAGGCAAGCACGTCTAGCTCTGGACGTCCTAGATGGCATCTTCTTCCAATAGAAGGCTGTTTCATCTACCTTGAAAACCTGTTGTTTAGTGTAGCCACCTTCGTTAATTACCTTAGCTAGATCTTCTGGATAACTTGCTGTATCTTCTATAGCAGCACTTGCTGCTTCATCTTGTACTTTTATGATATGGAGACAGCTTATTTCCTTAAGCGTCATGAACAAACCTCTACAAGGTTCAAATGTGTCTTCTGCAGCTTCCTCACCTCTCTCAGCCTTCACAGAATTGAAGACAGTTAGGGCCTTGCTCTGGATTAAGCTTTAGCTTAATGGAATGTTGTGGCTGGTTTGATCTTCCATCAAGACCACTAAAACTTACTTCACATCAGCAATAAGTTTGTTTTGTTTTCTTATCATTTGTGTGTTCACTGGAGCAGCACTTTTAGTTTCATTTAAGAACTTCTCCTTTGCATTCACAACTTGGCTGTTTGGCACAAGAGGCCTAGATTTTGGCTTTCAACCTGCCTTCCTCACAAAGCTTAATTATTCTAGCTTTTGATTGAAAGTAAGAGACAAGAGACTCTTCCTTTCACTTGAACACTTACGGGCCATTACTAGCTGGCCTAATATCAATATTGTTGTGTCTCAGGGAATAGGGAGGCCCAAGGAGAGGGAGAGAGATGGCAGAATGGCCGAGTGATGGAGCAGTCAGGACACACACGCTTATCTATTAAGTTCTCTATCTTATATGGGTATGGTTCATGGCACCCCAAAACAATCACAATAATAACATCAGAGATCACTGATCACAGTTCACCATAACAAATAATAAGTTTGAAATATTATAAAGATGTGACACAGATATGAAGTGAACAAACGCTGTTTAAAAAATAGACTTGCCCCACACAGGGTTGACACTGAGTTTGTAAAAACCACAATATTTGTAAAGCACAATATAGAAAAGCATAATAAAACAAGATGTGCCTGTAGTACTAAAATGCTTAGATAATTAAAATGATTGCTTATTGAGGTACAAAGACTTTGTGAAAGTGAATTTTATGATCTCCTTTTATAGAGATTTACATTCTCTATTCCAGGATTTTTTTTTCTCATACCAGGTAACTTAGTGTGTCCCTCAGCTTTTTAAGACAATTTTAGCAGTTTATTTGTTCCATCATATTTATGAGCCAGAAATAGAAAATGATCAAAGTTTCATTCCTTCTCTATTCACAATTATTTTAATCATTTGCATTTAAATTTTAACTTTTCATAATATTAAGTTTTGTTTTAGTCCTTTTAGAAGTGGATAGTGCAAGGGCATTCTTTAGAATTGTATAAACAGTTGTATCCATCCAAATAGAAGAGGAAAATTATTTTGCTTCATGTAACTTCCTAGATAATTTCAAAAGTGAATATTGTTTTCTTTACTTATTGAGGTAGCTTTAAGAGTCTTTATGAAGAATTTTTTTTTCCCAGTAGTGGTTGCTTTTAGATAGTGGGATGAGAAATCCCAGATGCCATTAAAAAAAAAAAAAAAAAGTGAGTAGGTGCTACTTTATTTAGACAGACACATAGACACATAGCCTGGGCAGCTAATGGGCTTAGGTAGATCATTGCTAATTAATTAAATATGTGGCCTAGTTATAGAAAAGCATCAGACCAACACAGATCCTGAGCTAACTTGTTTTTAGTTCTGTGTTTATCAACTAAGCCCAGAGTTGGAAACAAGAGTGTTATTTAAGCCTCACTCTGAGCCCCAACAGTTGAACACATTCCCTAAGAGGTGTATGGATCTGTAAATGGAAGAGCAGCTCAGCAGATGCTGGGATAGGGAAAGGAGGTATGGTAGAACAAACCAGAGACCCAGAGGAAGAAAGTCTCAGGATCTTGACAAAGTAGGCAAATATTCTGACTCAAGTTCATGTAAAGTGTGGCGACAACATTTGCCCAGCAGAATCACTGTGAGAATTAAATAACATGCAAGAAAGCTTCTAACACATAGTTAAAGATCGGTAAAGGGTAGTTCCCTCCCCTTTCCTTTGCACAAGATCTAATTTAGAAAACAAACAGCAGCTAAGGGATAAAAAAGTCACTCTCAACCCCAGGCCCATCATAAGGAAGTGCTTCCTCACAGGCCAGCTTTATGGACAGCCATGCTTGATTTCATGCTCTACTATTGCGATTTTGAAATCTTTAGTAGTTTTGAACAGGAACCCCTCCTTTTCATCTTTTTTTCTTTTTTTAATGTTTTTTTATTGTGGTAAAAGTCACATAATATACTATTTTAACCATATTTAACTGTACAGTTCAGTGGCATTAAGTACATTCACATTATCATGCAACTCTCACCGTCATCCATCCCCTGAATTTTTCACCTTCCTAAACTGAAACTGTCTCCATTAAACACTAACTCCCTGTTCTCTCTCCCCACCGCCCCCCAGCATCTACCAATGTACGGACTCCATGAATGTGACTATTCTAAGTATCTCATATAAGTAGAATCAAACAGTATTTGTCTGCACCTAATGTATATAGGAATGCATTTTTAAGGTTAACTTATGTCCTGCAAAAAACTTAACTTCTTTTTTTTCTCCCTGTGCTATACAGTAGGCCCTCACCAGCCATCTACTTCATACAGAGTAGTATACATATGTCAATCCCAATTTCCCAATCCATCCCCCCCACCCCTTCAGCCTTGGTGTCTGTACGTTTGTTCTGTGTCTGTGTCTCTATTTCTGAATTGCAAATAGGTTCATCTGTACCATTTTTCTAAATTCCACATATATGCGTTAATAACAATATTTTTGTTTTTCTCTTTCTGACCTCACTCTGTATGACAGTCTCTAGGTCCATCCATCCACATCCCTGCAAATGGCACAATTTCATTCCTTTTTATGGCTGAGTAATATTCCATTATATATATCTACCACATCTTTATCCATTCTTCTGTTAATGGACATTTAGGTTGCTTCCACATCCTGGCTACTATAAATAGTGCTTCAGTGAACATTGGGGTGCATGTATCTTTTCAAAGTATGATTTTCTCCAGATGTATGCCCAGGAGTGGGATTGTTAGATCATATGGTAGCTCCATTTTTAGTTTTTTTAAGAAACCTCCATACAGTTCTCCATAGTGGCTATACTAATTTACATTCCCACCAACAGTCTTTAATCCATTTTGAGTTTATTTTTGTGTATGTGTTAGGGAGTGTTCTAATTTCATTCTTTTACATGTAGCTGTCTAGTTTTCCCAGCACCACTTATTGAAGAGACTGTCTTTTCTCCACTGTATATTCTTGCCTCCTTTGTCATAGATTAGGTGACCATAGGTGTGTGGGTTTATCACTGGGCTTTCTATCCTATTCCATTGAGGTATATTTCTGTTTTTGTGCCAGTGTCATATTGTCTTTATTACTGTAGCTTTGTAGTATAGTCTGAAGTCAGGGAGCCTGATTCCTCCAGCTCCATTTTTCTTTCTCAAGATTGCTTTGGCTATTCGGGGTCTTTTGTGTTTCCATACAAATTGTAAAATTTTTTGTTCTAATTCTGGGAAAAATGCCATTGGTAATTTGATAGGGATGCATTGAATCTGTAGATTGCTTTGAGTAGTATAGTCATTTTCCCAATATTGATTCTTCCAATCCAAGAACATGGTATATCTTGCGATCTGTTTGTGTTGTGTTTGATATCCTTCATCAGTACCTTATAGTTTTCTGAGTACAGGTCTTTTGCCTCCTTAGGTAGTTTTATTCCTAGGTATTTTATTCTTTTTGTTGCAATGGTAAATGGGATTGTTTCCTTAATTTCTCTTTCTTATTTTTCATTGCTAGTGTATAGGAATGCAAGAAATTTCTGTGCATTAATTTTGTACCCTGCAACCTTACCAAATTCATTGATTACTGCCAGTAGTTTTCTGGTGGCACCTTTAGGATTTTCTATGTATAGTATCATGTCATCTGCAAACAGTGACAATTTTACTTCTTTTCCAATCTGGATTCCTTTTATTTCTTTTTCTTCTCTCATTGCCATGGCTAGGACTTCCAAAACTATGTTGAATAAAAGTGGGGAGAGTGGTTATCCTTGTCTTATTCCTGGTCTTAGAGGAAATGCTTTCAGGTTTTCACTGTTGAGAATGATGTTTTGCTGTGGGTTGACATATGTGGGCCTCTATGCCCACTTTCTGGAGAGTTTTTATCATACATGGGTGTTGAGTTTTTGTCAAAAGCTTTTTCTGCATCTATTGAGATGATAATATGTTTTCTTCCTTTTCATCTTTCACAGGATACCACATGTTATGTAGCTGGTCCTACTTCCCCAGAGCTGGGATATTTGCGGCTTATGCTTCCTGTCCTGGTCATGCAGGTAAGGACCCAGCTAAACACTGCTCTAAAGATAACCTCAAACTACAAACTCTAAAATAGAGGAGGAGCATGAACTTGAATTCCCAGTTATTTCCTCTCCTTCCACTGCTATTATTGCTCCTCTGCTTTCTATTGGTCTCAATTTAAGATTAGGGGGAAAATTGAATTTAAATTTATGTATCAACTGAAAAGGCTCACCATCTGGCTTAAAACTTTAAGGAGGCAATAAGGCAGTAAATGAAGAGTTAATTCATTCCAGAAACACTTTGAAATCTTTAGAACACTGATTAATAAATTGTTATAATTAATTTCTTAATCTTGATCTAAAGGGTTGACAGAGGTTAGAGACAAATGACTTTTAGTAGAACCCTGGTGTTCCATGAGCCAAAAAATATAGAGAACAAATAAGTGAACAAATTCTTAGATGCATAATATTTACAGCTTAGTATCAGTTGGTTGGAACCTGGCTATCTCACCTCACTTATTCGAAATTCCTTCAGAGATCTCCTCATTTACTCTCATCTATAATATGTCTGCCATGATTTTAAGAATTTTGTAGATATTATTCCTAATCCACACACCAAATGTTTGTGGCAGGTATTATTGTCTCCATCTTACAGAAAAGTAAAACCTGAGATTCCAAAAAAGTTAAGTTTATCCAAGATTACATGGCTACTAGATATAGAATAAAGGTGTTCTCACAGTACTGGCTATGTCCAAAGAAGATGTTCTTTTAACCAAGCAAACTAAAGAAAGACCCCTAATTTTCATAATGGTGATCTGAGTCATTAAAGGGATATAAGTATATGATGATTATATTCCATTTAAGGAGATAACACATTTTAGAAAGATAATATTACAGAGTACGAGTATTTCTTAATGATACTTGGGATTTTAAACTTCAGCCATTTTTAAAAATCAAATTTATAGAATTCACTTCCAGCGAGTCTCAGATAAAAAACTAATTTATCATCTTTCCTGACAGTGCTATTGCAGAAATAAGTCAACCAAGTTAAAGGTGGAAGTATGTAGATAATATAACAGAACTGAAAATCATCATCAATAATAACCTAATATTTCTTTCATAGGAAAATTCCTAATTGTTATTAATGATAAACGTGAAACATGGACAGAGATTTATGGATAGGCATTTATTTCAACGTAGTAATTTAGAATACCAAAATTTTGAAGAAAACTAAAGAGGGGGGCTTCCCTAGTGGCGCAGTGGTTGAGAGTCCGCCTGCTGATGCAGGGCACACGGGTTCATGCCCCGGTCCGGGAAGATCCCACATGCTGCAGAGAGGCTGGGCCCGTGAGCCATGGCTGCTGAGCCTGTGCGTCCAGAGCCTGTGCTCTGCAACGGGAGAGGCCACAACAGTGAGAGGCCCGTGTACCGCAAAAAGAAGAAAAAAAACTAAAGAGGGGATTGGTAAAATAAATCAAATCACGGTAGATGTAAGATATTATGCTCCCATTTAGAAATAGTAATGGAAAATGTTTAACATGATAGAAAATTAAATATCAAGGCCCCAAAGGGTATATGCATGCAGTAGGCTTGTCCTTAGTGCTGTTTACCAGGTATTAACAGTTGGCTCCCTTTCTGGGAAAATTATGGAATTGATATCTCTGGCTGTCTTATGGTTGGGTGGAGCCATGCAAGTAGTTCTAGCACTTGTTTTGATTGAGGGTCTTGATTGGCAATTAACTCTTATTTTCACCTATTACGGAAATTGTCAAATTTGAAATGATAGTTGTACAATCAGCATAGGTTCCAGAATAATTTTTATTAGTAAAGTCTTATTAAGCACCTTCAAATTTAAGAGGCTATCTTTAATGAGGAACACATAAAGCTCTATTAAAAAATAAAACCACATTAAACACTTGCTATGCATGAGGCATTATTCTAAGCATTAGGTATCTAACAGTAAACAAATAGATTCCCAGGAAGCTTACATTCTAGTTGAGGAAATTAAACAGTAAATACACAAAACAAATAAGTGTGTATCCGATGATTATAAAAGTGAGAGATGATATTTTTCTACTGAAACAGATATTAGATTGATTGGAATAGATTTTCACGTTACTTCTAAATAAAAGCTTTCACTTGAATACGGATCTGGGATGGCATACAGTATAATACAACAGAGCCCATAATTGTATGGGGACACACAGATAGAAATGATGTTTTCAGTAATGGAAAGTATTATTCTACTTTTATAAAGCAGTTCACATATAGTCCACATAATGTCAGAACTCAAATTTTACCTACATTTGTGTACACTCAAACTTATACATACTTTAGAAATGTTTATAGCTGACCTGAATAAAATATTAGGAACACATATAACCTGTAGGTGATTCCTTTTTTATTTGCTGAATTGTGTTTCAACGTGTGCGAAAAATTAATTCTTTAAATTTAGCATTAGTAACTACTTCACAACATAAAAGTGACCTAAACTCCCAAGTATTGTATTTCAGCGTTCAACGCCAACAACATGACCCAATAGGTCAGCAACAAGGTGTGCCCACTCCAGCAGCATCTGGGTTCCTTGAACCCTCAGTGTAATGGCTGCTGTTTCATGTCTGACTTTAATATCACACAAGATTTTCTTGTGGCCAAGCTATACAGGAAATAGAGTCTGAGAAAATGTAGTTCCAAATTTGCTAGGTTGACAGACTTCAAAAATACCACAGATTATTTAAAGAGAAACAATAACTGTCTTGTGAGGGTTATGAATAGAGAAAAATATGCCATAATCGTAACAGAGGGCAGAAGATAGGTAAATAGAAATTATTTTATTGCACTGGGAGTGAGAAAGCACTAATTTTAAGATAGAATGTAATACATTTAGGATGCATATCAGTGTCCAAGGTAACTGAGAAGGTACACTTTAAAAACTGTGGTATAATTTAAAAAGATATAAAATAGACCATACAAAATGTTGATAAATTTTTTAAAAGGCAGGAAAGGATGAAAGAAATGAGGACAGGATGGGAGAAAAGAAAACAAATAGCATGATGGTAGACTTAAAACCGAGAATATCTGTCATTATATTAGACTAAAAATTCTAAAAGGAAACATTGTCAGACTGGTAAGGAAAAAAACAAACCCACCTCTATACTTTTTATAAAAGATTCTATATGAACACAAAGACACAGTAGAATGTTAAACAGTAAAAACATACTAGTCAAAAGAAAGCTGTTGCAGCTTTATTAATATCAGGCTCCAAGGGAAGAAATATCATTAAAGTTATAGAGAGATGTTTCATTTTAGCAAAACAGCAAATTAAACAGGAAGACTAAAAACTCATAAATTTGCAATAATAATAATTCTTCCAAATACAAAAAAACAAAATTTGACAGAAATGGAGAACTTGACAAATCCACAACCATAGTTGTATATTTTAATAAACTTCC
This sequence comes from Monodon monoceros, assembly GCF_005190385.1. Taxonomy (NCBI): domain Eukaryota; kingdom Metazoa; phylum Chordata; class Mammalia; order Artiodactyla; family Monodontidae; genus Monodon; species Monodon monoceros. Next base: position 153,772,367 of record NW_021703778.1, on the reverse strand, counting down.
CTTAGTGAATGATAGAAGACAGACATAAATCATTACCATTAGAGAAGATCTGAACAAAACTATTAACCAAATCATTTAACTCCTTTTTAGAACACTATACCCAAATAACTACAGAATATACATTCTCTTGAAGGCATATAAACCATTTAATAAAGCTGGTCATATGCTGGATAATAAAGCAAGTGTTATCAAATATCAAAGTATTTACAACATAAATCGCCTTTGACTAAATAAGAATTAAACTGAACTGGAAGTTAAAAAAGATAACCAGAAGATCCCCAAGTATTTTGAATTTAAGCAATCAATAATAAAAGTATAAAATCCAATAAAAAATAGAACACTTGAAAATCCCTTTAAAGGGCATATCCAAATAGCTAATAATTGTATGAATAAGGAGCTCAGTGTCATTACTCATCAGGGCAATACGCATTAAAACCACCCACACCCACTAGAGGGACTAAAATTTAGAACACCAACAAGACCAAGTGTTGTGCAAGTTACGGAACTCTGCTGCATTACTTGTGGAAGCATCAGGTAGTAAAAAAACTGTGGGAAATTGGCAGTATTTACTAAAGCAATTCCAACCCTAGATACATACCCAAAAGAAATGAATGTATTTGCTTACAGAAAGACATACACCAGGATTTTCACAGAAGATTTAACTGAAAATGAAACAGTAACAAATTCATAAATAGTACAATGAATTGAGATATGTATAAATTTGACATCTACAATAGTAAAAAAAAAAAAAAAAGAATAAACTACTGCAACATATAAAAACATAGATGTAATAGCTGCATCCTATAGGCATTATGTTGAACAAAAGCCAGACACAAAAGCTTCCATATTACATGATTTAATGTATAGTTGACCCTTGAACAATATAGGTTTGAACTGCATGGGTCCACTAATATGAAGATTTTTTTCCATAAATATATTGGAAAAATTTTGGAGATTTTTGACAATTTGAAAAAAATTCACAGAGGAGCCATGTAGCTCTCTCTCTAATAACTGGAGAAACTTTGTATCAGCCTATCATCACAGGTAAGTTGTTTTTAAAAAAATGTAACAATGTTTCCAATACTGTGTTATGAATATGACTGTAATACTGTATGCCATAAACATTTTATAATGATCCATTTCAGTCATTAGTGTACAAGCTAGGCTGCTCCGAGGCCATCATATTGATTACATTAAGCTAGAAAAAATCAATCATATTGCTGCTTCTTTGTTATCAGCACAAATCGTTATACCTCTAAATAAATGAGTTTCTTTTTTACATTATCTTTTCATTTTTGATGTCTAGCATTAGTAGTACATATAACATCTATACTGTTTTATATCACGAAAGACAATTTTGATATAGGTACTGATAAACAATTCATCTTGTAAACAGGGTAAACTTAAACAGGGTAAACTTAGAGTAATGATAAATACAGTACTCTAATGTATTTTCCCTTCTTTATGATCTCCTTAACATTTTCTTTTCTCTCACTTGCATATTGTAAGAATACCGTATATAATATATATAACTTACAAAATATGTGTTAATATACTGCTTATATTATCAGTAATGCTTTTAGTCAGCAGTAGGTCATTAGTTGTTAGGTTTGAGGGGAGTCAAAGTTATACACAGATTTTCAGCTAACTTAGGGGATCAGTGCCCCTAACTCCCATGTTGTTCAAGAGTCAACTGCATATACATTTCAAGAAGGGGCATAACAAACCTATGGCAATAGAAGCTAGAACAGTGGTTCCTTTAGGGAGTATTGCTATGGAAAGGAGTATAAGGGATCCCTTTCATGTGCTGGAAATATCATATATTCTTGATCTTGCATCCAGTAAAACATGCGTATACATATTTAAACATTCACAGAAACAAACACTTGAAATTACTGCATTTTATGTTTTTTTTTGTTTTTTTTTTTGCGGTACGCGGGCCTCTCACTGTTGTGGCCTCTCCCGTTGCGGAGCACAGGCTCCAGACGCGCAGGCTCATCGGCCATGGCTCACGGGCCCAGCTGCTCCACGGCATGTGGGATCCTCCCGGACCGGGGCACGAACCCGTGTCCCCTGCATCGGCAGGCAGACTCTCAACCACTGCACCACCAGGGAAGCCCTATGCTCTTTCTTAATGTAAATTTCACCTGATTAAATAAGGAAAAAGGGAAGTAAAGCTATAAATTGTCTGACCATTTGCAACTAGATTTGTACACATTCCTAATGTTGATTCTTTTACAGCTGGTTAGTTTGCTAACAGAGCCTCTTCTGCTCCATCCTGTGTGGTTAAGTATCTGTGACCCTCCAAGCACAATAACATGAGCACAGATATAACATCTGCATCGTCTACCAACTGCTTTGCCACCATTAAGAAAGTGGAAAATGTTACCAGGAGCCATCATAGACCTTTATTTTCTTAATATTACCCTGTCTTTAAGGGTAAATTATCATGATACAGCCACATGCTTGAATATGGTTCTGAAGCAGAAAAGTTACCTTCTTTGTATTGAGTACACTTTGCCCTTTTTAATCAGAATCCTTTAGCATAACTTAAATGTACACATAAAATAGTGTCAGTAGTAGGAAACCATTTATCAATTTCTATGTCTCATTTCTCATCTCAAGTACTTTTGGGAAACCCTAGATTTAATATCTTAAGGATGAAAGGAGTTGTTCACCTTAAAATAATTTTTATGTAATTTCGATAATTACTGAAAGAACGTTCAAGTGTAAATCTATTCTAAATTGCTTGCACTGTGCTTTAGCGTATTTGAAAATTAAGGGATATGAATTAAGTCCAAGTTTTCATTTTTAATCTACTTGCATTAATTAACAATTTCATTTTTCAACCACGAAGAATACAGAACACTGTAGGCAAGGCAAAAATTTACCTTTTTACTCTCTTATGGTCTGAGAATTAAATTGAGGTAAGATAGATGAGCAGGAGAAAAGCATACAGATTTTTACATGTACATGGGAGTTCCCATAGGTAAATGGAAATCAAAGGAAGTGGCAAAACCTAAATGCTTACCTAGTTGGTTGAACAAAGTGGCAATTGTGGAAAAGTAAAATGCATGGGGAGGCTAAAGGAAGATAAGTTATTTTAACAAGGTCTGTTTGTACAGACTTTTCTCAGCTTTGACTCTATCTCTGGTGACTAGAAAGTTTTCTCCCTATACAGGGAAGGCAGAGTGTCCTTTTTTGTATCTGCTCTATTTTAAGTGTCTTTAGCTCAAAATAATCCTTATGTTAAAGTGTCATATTTAGGGGTGGTGTGTTCTACCACCCTTCAACATTATATAGTACTTGTTATATAGGTACAGTAACAAAGTTTTAAAAATTGTTTTAAATATGATTAGGCATTTCAGCTACTATTTCCTTTCTAATTAGGAAAAATCACTTAGTTGCTGCAAAGTGTTTGTTTTACTTATTATCTATTTTATACTCATATATAACATGGTATTTCCAATATCTAAATCTATATATAAGGATGACTGAATGAAGAAAAGAAACAAGAGTTTGGAAAATAAGCACAGGTGTTTCATTTAGCTTAAAATTTTTTAAATATAATTTTCCCACTTTCAACTATATGATGTGGCATTCAAAACTATAATAAATTCGCATAGGGTCTCAAGTTTATCTGAGTTTCAATAAGGGACTGTACAAAAATCAACTGAAAGAGGTTTTCCCTGTCTCCTAAAAAAAAAAAAGGCCAGGCAACATTATTTTATGGACAGAATTCAGTGGGCCTTTTGAGAAGGATTAGGCTCGATCCTTCCTGGCTGAGACAGAGTCCATAATCAGGGTTTGAAATTAGGAAAATTCTGAATTTTATTCCCTCACACTTGGAAAATAGTTTTCAAACTCACTGAAAAAGAGAAAGGAAGTAAATATATGATCAGCTATGAGGAGAGTTTTTCTGTCCCAACAATACTTAGGGTAGCTTGGCCACCAGCTTCATAGAAGTTGTTACTTCCAGAAAAACAAAACAACCTGGCATGGTGGATCCAAACCCAATCTGATGTCTGATAAAATCATATACACTCATTTTTTTAATACAGGCAGATCTAATGTATAATTCCAATGTATCTTTAAAATTTCATATTTCTATTTATATTGAAAGCATATTTTTATTTAATCATAATAAAATAAAAATGTAGCTGAAGTGAAACTAGATTGTCAGTTTCATAACCCTTCATATGTAATTGTCATATTATGATTTATAATAAGAAATATATATTTGGTCTTCATTCCCATTTGTGGCACACAGCTCCTAAAAACCCTTGTAATATACTAATATAGTGATAAGAGCTACAGAGGCATCTTTTGTTATACTCTTTGCGCCTGGTTCCTGACAGCTCCAGGGACAAAAAAGTGAAAGGAATGTCTTTCATTATTGATAACAACTTCCTTTCAAGCTCCCCTGACTTTATGTTAATGAGGTGATATTTGGAAAGCCTGGGATGGGCTGGTTGCCAGGGGAACCAATCACATCATTAGAGGGTTGGAACTTCCAGCCCCACCTTCAGACCTCTGGGCAGGGGACAGGTGCTAGAGGTTGAATTAGCCATTAAGGCCAATGATATAATCAGTCATGCCTATAAAATAAAGCCTACATAGAAATCCCTGAACTGTGGTGGTCAGAAGTTGGTAAACCTTCACTAACCTACATCAACCTTCCAGGATGGTGAACATGTGGAAGTGCTGGGAGGGCAGGACCAGGGAGGGCACAGAAACTCTACACCACTCCCACATATCTTGCCCTGTATATCTCTTCCTTCTGGCTGTTCCTGAGTTGTAACTGGTGATCTAGTAAGTAAACCATTTTCTTCAGTTCTGTGAGCCGCTCTAACAAGTTATCGAACCCAAGGAGTCCTGGGAATTTGTCTTTTATAGCTGGTCAAAACCCAGGTGATAATCTGTACCTCAGTTGTCCAAAGTAGTGTGGAAGCATTCTTATGGAACTGAGGCTTTAACCTGTGGGATCAGATGCTATTTCCAGGTACGTAGTGGCAGAACTGAGTTAAACTGTAGAACATGCAGCTGTGTGGGAGAATTGCTGGGGATGGGGGCAAAATCCCACGCATTTGGAGACCAGAATTATTGAAAGTAGAGTGTTGAGAGAATAACAGACTTTTCTGATCAGTACAGTACTTCCTAAAATATTCTTCCTCAACAGAAGTTGAGGAGGGATATTTTAGGACCAGAGAGTAATTATATTCAGCTTTCCAAGCCACATCCAATCTCTATCACAACTATGCAATTGACACTGTAGCACCATAGACAATATATAAAAGAATGGGTGTAAATGTGTTTCAGTAAGTCTTTATTTACAAAAAAAAAAAAAAGGTGGCAGGACGGATTTGGTTCATGGGCCACATCTTACTGTTCACTGCTCTAAAATGAAAAGTCAAAAGTGAAAATGTTAAATTTATGGGGTCATTGTTTTTGGTTTGGTACAGTGTTTGCATATGGGTTTTCACACATTTCAATCTTAATCAGTAGCTGTTGATTTCCTATTATAAAAAATAAAGAAAATTAACACATTTACACTTATTCCCATTTCTCCTTTACTTAAGTTTGGTGTTTGTCAGTTATATAATAAATAATATTCTATAAATTTCAGCATTAAAAACAACTTATTCTCTCCCGTGGTCTATCTTCCTAACGATCAATCAAGACGCCCTATAATACTGTAGAAATATCTGTACTGTATGTAAACAAGCAAATACAAAGACTGCACTATGCAACCACCAAGAAAAGTACACAAGGTGGGTCTAATTATTTATAAAGTGATTAGGAAAGAATTTAAAGTCCACTGTTTTTGTGTGTTTCTGGAGCCGTAGGTGCGCATCACACTGGAATCCACTGCCTTAACTAAACACCCTGAAATTTGTTTCTCACTTCCTCCAATGTGAGGGAAATAGATACGATTTTACTAGATAAAAAGAAACAGATGCTTACAAATGGCGTGTCCTCTAAAATTGCATGATAAGATTTTAAGCGTTTGCCACCTTGGGGGAGAAGAGGAATAAATCCTATATGTGGCAGACACTACCTGCCCACATTCCATCTCTGCTAGCTTCAGTGCCCTGTGCTGTGCCCAGCTTCCAACAGCTATCACCTGACTTTGGTTGCCTGAGGATTCTCTCAGGCCTCTGGAACTAGCTTTGCCACCTACTTGATAGGCTGTAAGAGCAGGGGAATTAATAACCCCAGGAACAGCCCTTGAACAAAGGCTCACAGGAGTTCATGTATACATCTCCCAGCTCCCTTGCCCATCTCTTGAGTCTGTTTTACACAGACCCCCATAACTCCCCCGGTGGGATTAAGCTTTAGCTGTCCAGAGTGGTACCTAGTTGATAATTCTCCACTCGTTGGTTGCCTTCCCCTCCCCTTCTTATCTCACTTCTTTGCATCCTGACAGGTTCCTTCACCTCCCATATCCTGAAGCAAATGTTAGTACACCTATCTTACAGGAAACTGAAAATTAGAGACTGTAAACAACCATCTATGAACACAGATCTTCCTGGCTATGGAGCCCTTGTTACTGGACACTTTATCTTTTAATATAATTTTTTTTGCAGTTTACACCTAAGAAGCAACAGGACATAAAGCTCAGCAGTAGTAATAATTGTGCTCATTCTATGCCAGCTACAAGTACCACTTCACTTAATCTTCACAATAATTCTATAAGGTAGGTACTATTAGTAAGCATTTCTATGTTTTAAATAAAAAACAGGTCATAGAAAAGTTAAGTAATTTAGGGTGGTGGTGGTATCAGGACTTGAACCAGTGCATCTGATTCAAGAGTACCAGCTTTTACGCGGACCCCAGAGACGGGCCAGAGACGCTAAGGCTGCTGCTGCCGCCACCAAGGAGCCTGTGTGCGAGCACAGGTCACTATCCACACCCCTCTTCCGGGGAGCCTGTGCAGCCCGCCACTGCCAGGTTCCCAGGATCCAGGGACAACTTCCCAGGGAGAACGCACGGCGCGCCTCAGGCTGGGGCAACGTCACGCCGACAGGTTGGCCCCGCACTCCGCGCCCCTCCCTCCCCCCGGCCTGAGTGAGCCAGAGCCCTCGAATCAGGGGCTCCTTTAACCCCGTCCTGTCTGAGCAAAAAACAGACGCCCTCCAGCGACCTACACGCAGAGGCGGGGCCAAATCCAAAGCTGAGCCCCTGAGAGCTGTGAGAACAAAGAAGAGAAAGGGAAATCTCTCCCAGCAGCCTCAGGAGCAGCAGATTAAAGCTCCACAATCAACTTGATATACCCTGCATCTGTGGACTACATGAATAGACAACGAATCATCCCAAATTGAGGAGGTGGGCTTTGAGAGCAAGATTTATGATTTTTTCCCCTTTTCCTCTTTTTGTGAGTGTGTATGTGTATGCTTCCATATCAGATTTTGTCTGTATAGCTTTGCTTCCACCATTTGTCCTAAGGTTCTATCCGTCCGTTTTGTTTGTTTTTTAAAAATTTTTAAAATAATTTTTTAATTTAATAACTTTATTATATTTTACTTTATTTTACTCCTTTCTCTTTTTTCCTTCCTTCCTTCCTCCCACCGTCCCTCCCTCCTTTCTTTCTTTCCTTCTTTTCTTCGTTCCTTTCTTCCCTCCTTTCTTTCTTTCTTCCTACTTCTACTAATTCTCTCTCTACTTTGTCTCCCTTTTATTCTGAGCTGTGTGGATGAAAGGCCCTTGGTGCTGCAGCCAGGAGTCAGTGCTGTGCCTCTGAGGTGGGACAGCCACCTTCAGGACACTGGTCAACAAGAGACCTGCCAGCTCCACATAATATCAAATGGCAAAAATCTCCATCTCAACACCAGCACCCAACTTCACTCAACGACCAGAAAGCTACAGTGCTGGACACCCTATGCCAAACAACTAGCCAAACAGGAACACAACCCCAACCATTAGCAGAGAGGCTGCCTAAAATCATAATAAGGCCACAGACACCCCAAAACACACCACCAGATGTGAACCTGCCCACCAGAGAGACAAGATCCAGCCTCATCCACCAGAACACAGGCACTAGGAAGCCTACACAACCCACTGAACTAACTTTAGCCACTGGGGACAGACACCAAAAACAACAAGAACTACAAACATGCAGCCTGCATGCAGCCTGCAAAAAGGAGACCCCAAACAAACACAGTAAGATAAGCAAAATGAGAAGACAGAAAAACACACCACAGATGAAGGAGCAAGATAAAAACCCACCAGACCTAACAAATGAAGAGGAAATAGGCAGTCTACCTGAAAAAGAATTCAGAATAATGATAGGAAAGATGATCCAAAATCTTGGAAATAGAATAGACAAAATGCAAGAAACATTTAACAAGGACCTAGAAGAACTAAAGATGAAACAAACAATGATGAACAACACAATAAATGAAATGAAAAATACTCTAGATGAATTCAATAGCAGAATAACTGAGGCAGAAGAACGGATAAGTGATAAAATAGTGGAAGATAAAATAGTGGAAATAACTACTGCAAAGCAGAATAAAGACAAAAGAATGAAAAGCACTGAGGACAGTCTCAGAGACCTCTGGGACAACATTAAACGCACCAACATTCGAATTATAGGGGTTCCAGAAGAAGAGAAAAAGAAAGGGACTGAGAAAGTATTTGAAGAGATGATAGTTGAAAACTTCCCTAATATGGGAAAGGAAATAGTTAATCAAGTCCAGGAAGCACAGAGAGTCCCATACAGGATAAATTCAAGGAGAAATATGCCAAGACACATATCAATCAAACTGTCAAAAATTAAATACAAAGAAAGCATATTAAAAGCAGAAAGGGAAAAACAACAAATAACACACAAGGGAATCCCCATAAGGTTAACAGCTGATCTCTCAGCAGAAACTCTGCAAGCCAGAAGGGAGTGGCAGGACATACTGAAAGTGATGAAGGAGAAAAACCTGCAACCAAGATTACTCTACCCAGCAAGGATCTCATTCAGATTTGATGGAAATATTAAAACGTTTAGAGACAAGCAAAAGCTAAGAGAGTTCAGCACCACCAAACCAGCTTTACAACAAATGCTAAAGGAACTTTTCTAGGCAAGGAACACAAGAGAAGGAAAAGACCTACAATAACGAACGCAAAACAATTTAGAAAATGGGAATAGGAACATACATATTGATAATTACCTTAAATGTAAATGGACTAAATGCTCCCACCAAAAGACACAGATTGGCTGAATGGATACAAAAACAAGACCCATATATATGCTGTCTACAAAAGACCCACTTCAGACCTAGAGACACATACAGACTGAAAGTAAGGGGATGGAAAAAGATATTCCATGCAATGGAAACCAAAAGAAAGCTGGAGTAGCAATTCTCATATCAGACAAAATAGACTTTAAAATAAAGACTATTACAAGAGACAAAGAAGGACACTACATAATGATCAAGGGATCGATCCAAGAAGAAGATATAACAATTGTAAATATTTATGCACCCAACATAGGAGCACGTCAATACATAAGGCAAATACTAACAGCCATAAAAGGGGAAATCGACAGTAATACATTCATAGTAGGGAACTTTAACACCCCACTTTCACCAATGGACAGATTATCCAAAATGAAAATAAATAAGGAAACACAAGCTTTAAATGATACAAGATGGACTTAATTGATATTTATAGGACACTCCATCCAAAAACAACAGAATACACATTTTTCTCAAGTGCTCATGGAACATTCTCCAGGATAGATTATATCTTGGGCCACAAATCAAGCCTTGGTAAATTTAAGAAATTTGAAATTTTATCAAGTATCTTTTCTGACCACAATGCCATGAGACTAGATATCAATTACAGGAAAAGATCTGTAAAAAATACAAACACATGGAGGCTAAACAATACACTACTTAATAACAAAGTGATCACTGAAGAAATCAAAGAGGAAATAAATAAATACCTAGAAACAAATGACATTGGAGACACGACGACCCAAAACCTATGGGATGCAGCAAAAGCAGTTCTAAGAGAGAAGCTTGTAGCAATACAAGCCCACCTTAAGAAGCAGGAAACATCTCGAATAAACAACCTAACCTTGCACCTCAAGCAATTAGAGAAAGAAGAACAAAAAAACCCCAAAGTTAGCAGAAGGAAAGAAATCATAAAGATCAGATCAGAAATAAATGAAAAAGAAATGGAGGAAAGGATAGCAAAGATCAATAAAACTAAAAGCTGGTTCTTTGAGAAGATAAACAAAATAGATAAACCATTAGCCAGACTCATCAAGAAAAAAAGGGAGAACACTCAAATCAATAGAATTAGAAATGAAAAAGGAGAAGTAACAACTGACACTGCAGAAATACAAAAGATCATGAGAGATTACTACAAGCAACTCTATGCCAATAAAATGGACAACCTGGAAGAAATGGACAAATTCTTAGAAATGCACAACCTGCCAAGACTGAATCAGGAAGAAATAGAAAATATGAACAGACCAATCACAAACACTGAAATTGAGATTGTGATTAAAAATCTTCCAACAAACAAAAGCCCAGTACCAGATGGCTTCACAGACGAATTCTATCAAACATTTAGAGAAGAGCTAACACCTATCCTTCTCAAACTCTTCCAAAGTATAGCAGAGGGAGGAACACTCCCAAATTCCTTCTACAACGCCACCATCACCTTGAAACCAAAACCAGACAGGATGTCACAAAGAAAGAAAACTACAGGCCAATATCACTGATGAACGTAGATGCAAAAATGTTCAACAAAATACTAGCAAACAGAATCCAACAGCACATTAAAAGGATCATACACCATGATCAAGTGGGGTTTATTCCAGGAATGCAAGGATTCTTCAATATACGCAAATCAATATGATAAACCATATTAAGAAATTGAAGGAGAAAAACCATATGATCATCTCAATAGATGCAGAGAAAGCTTTTGACAAAATTCAACACCCATTTATGATAAAAATGCTGCAGAAAGTAGGCATAGAGGGAACTTTCCTCAACATAATAAAGGCCATATATGACAAGCCCACAGCCAACATCATCCTCAATGGTGAAACACTGAAAGCATTTCCACTAAGATCAGGAACAAGACAAGGTTGCCCACTCTCACCACTCTTATTCAACATAGTTTTGGAAGTTTTAGCCACAGCAATCAGAGAAGAAAAGGAAATAAAAGGAATCCAAATCAGAAAAGAAGTAAAGCCATCACTGTTTGCAGATAACATGATAATATACATAGAGAATCCTAAAGATGCTACCAGAAAACTATTAGAGCTAATCAATGAATTTGGTAAAGTTGCAGGATACAAAATTAATACACAGAAATCTCTTGCATTCCTATACACTAATGATGAAATATCTGAAAGTGAAATCAAGAAAACACTCCCATTTACCATTGCAACAAAAAGAATAAAATATCTAGGAATAAACCTACCTAAGGAGACAAAAGACCTGTATGCAGAAAATTATCAGACACTGATGAAAGAAATTAAAGATGATACAAATAGATGGAGAGATATACCATGTCCTTGGATTGGAAGAATCAACATTGTGAAAATGACTCTACTACCCAAAGCAATCTACAGATTCAACGCAATCCCTGTCAAACTACCACTGGCATTTTTCACAGAACTAGAACAAAAAATTTCACAATTTGTATGGAAAAACAAAAGACCCCGAATAGCCAAAGCAATCTTGAGAACGATAAACGGAGCTGGAGGAACCAGGCTCCCTGACTTCAGACTATACTACAAAGCTACAGTAATCAAGACAGTATGGTACTGGCACAAAAACAGAAAGATAGATCAATGGAACAGGATAGAAAGCCCAGAGATAAACCCACGCACATATGGTTACCTTATCTTTGATAAAGGAGGCAGGAATATACAGTGGAGAAAGGACAGCCTCTTCAATAAGTGGTGCTGGGAAAACTGGACAGGTACATGTAAAAGTATGAGATTAGATCACTCCCTAACACCGTACACAAAAATAAGCTCAAAGTGGATTAAAGACCTATATATAAGGCCAGAAACTATCAAACTCTTAGAGGAAAACATAGGACACTCTATGACATAAATCACAGCAAGATCCTTTTTGACCCACCTCCTAGAGAAATGGAAACAAAAACAAAAATAAACAAATGGGACCTAATGAAACTTCAAAGCTTTTGCACAGCAAAGGAAACCATAATCAAGACCAAAAGACAACCCTCAGAATGGGAGAAAATATTTGCAAATGAAGCAACTGACAAAGGATTAATTTCCAAAATTTACAAGCAGCCCATGCAGCTCAATAACAAAAAAACAAACAACCCAATCCAAAAATGGGCAGAAGACCTAAATAGACATTTCTCCAAAGAAGATATACAGACTGCCAACAAACACATGAAAGAATGCTCAACATCATTAATCATTAGAGAAATGCAAATCAAAACTGAAATGAAATATCATCTCATATCAGTCAGAATGGCCATCATCAAAAATCTAGAAACAATAAATGCTGGAGAGGGTGTGGAGAAAAGGGAACACTCCTGCACTGCTGGTGGGAATGTGAATTGGTACAGCCACTATGGAGAACAGTATGGAGGTTCCTTAAAAAACTACAAATAGAACTACCATACGACCCAGCAATCCCACTACTGGGCATATACCCTAAGAAAACCATAATTCAAAAAGAGTCATGTACCAAAATGTTCATTGCAGCTCTATTTACAATAGCCCGGAGATGGAAACAACCTAAGTGCCCATCGTCTGATGAATGGATAAAGAAGATGTGGTACATATATACAATGGAATATTACTCAGCTATAAAAAGAAACGAAATTGAGTTATTTGTAGTGAGGTGGATCGACCTAGAGTCTGTCATACAGAGTGAAGTAAGTCAGAAAGAGAAAGACAAATACCATATACTAACACATATATATGGAATTTAAGAAAAAAAAATGTCATGAAGAACCTAGGGGTGAGACAGGAATAAAGACACAGACCTACTTGAGAATGGACTTGAGGATACGGGGAGGGAGAAGAGTGAGCTATGACAAAGCGAGAGAGAGGCATGGACATATATACACTACCAAACGTAAGGTAGTTAGCTAGTGGGAAGCAGCCGCATAGCACAGGGAGATCAGCTCAGTGCTTTGTGACCGCCTGGAGGGGTGGAATAGTGAGGGTGGGAGGGAGGGAGACGCAAGAGGGAAGAGATATGGGAACATATGTATAACTGATTCACTTTGTTATAAAGCAGAAACTACCACACCATTGTAAAGCAATTATACCCCAATAAAGACGTTTAAAAAAAAAAAAAAAAAGTACCAGCTTTTACAGCCTCCACTCTGCTACTTCCCAGGAGAGCAGAGCTTCAATACTCACTTTTCAAACAAAACAATCAGTTCGTACTTTTGCTATGCTTCTACCCAGTGGCACACAGCAGAAGCATTGCTGGAAGTCCGTGGACATTTTCTAATGAGTTTTGTCTGACGATGGTATCAAAATAATTAGACTCATTTCTTCCTTTGTGAAGTGCTTCACAGAGTATCATAACAAATAGTATGATCTAGATAGTATTACCTCTATTTCAAACTATCTAAGCTTCAGTTTCTTTAAGTAACAGGCTCAAGATCACACAAATAACAGGTGGCAGCACCTAGATTTAATTCTAGGTTTTCCTGAGACTAGTGCCAGAACAATTTTCATGAAACCTCCCTGTTTCAGCAGCCCACCCACTTAAAGATGTCAGAAAAGGCATTTCACAGGACTGGCTTCAGGGGAGTTTCATTTTTAAGTGAGCCAGATGGCCCTTCTTGGCATTTGTTGCTGTCTTGTTATCTCCACTTGTAAGGACCTCCACGGTCTCACCTCACCCTCTTCGTAAACTTCAGTTTACCATCAAGGCTCCTCCACAAGTGAGGGTCCTGTAGGCCTCCCAGGTTGGTGAGTTAGTGGTGCTGAAGAGGGATATTAGCACAGCCAACAGCCTCATTTGTCCACGAAATCTTCCCCTTTCCCTCCAAGAAACCCCAGGGATAAGTGGGTTATTTCCATACTTGTTAGTTTATTATTTTTTAAGCATTATGTCATTTTTAAAAGCAGAATGGCACCATGGCACCTGTCTATCCAAAAATCTTAGTCTTTTCTCCCAGTACACCCCTCTTCACCTTTCCACCTGTCACCTTTCCACTGTGGCAACGGGTTTGTCTCTCAGTATTTCTCAGTCTCTCTAATCCCTCTCATTCTCCTTTTTCTCTCTCGTACCATATACACACAAACACATAAGCACCCCAGTCCCCATACACATTTAAAAATTTGCTCTTAGAAGATTTCATTAAATTCATTCACAGCAAAGTATTAAAATCAAAAGCTTTATCTCCATAGGGCTATTTGCATTTTGAGCCTCAGCTGCAGCTTGCAGAATTAAAAGTTTATCTCACTTAAAGGAATTTCATACATCAGTGACCAGCTATTACAGGGAACAAGTATCTTTTAAAAATCCTATACAAATACACCCCAGACTGGCTAATGGAGGAAGGAGGTTTGAGGGGCATTGCTAGGCATATCTTAATAAGCATTGGCCACAGTTCTTATTACCTGATGGTTTGTGTTCTAAATATGCACCACTTGGGACCCACTCTGAAATTCAGACAGGTACCACCAGCGTTGCAATAAGCAGAAGCCACACAATAACCTCATCCCTTTGCTTTCTAAACACATTTATCCAAACCTGGCAAGACATTGCCCCTAACTGAATAAACAAAACTAAGATCAGTGTCTTTTCCTCAGGGGTGTTCTGTCTCTGCCAGCAAGAAAATGTCACGGCTGACACCATTTCTTCACAGCACTGATAACCCAGCAACTTCACTCAGTATCTCTGAGGCTCCTGGGGAAAGATTCTTTGATATGGAATCTTGCTCTCAGCTCTTTTTTTTTTTTTTTTTGGTCAGGGAACAAACAGGCATCTTGAGACAGCCCAGGGCCCAGTTCTCTCTCCTTCCCTGTCCTTGGAGAGTTCCTCTATCTGTAGGTATGGCTGCCAGTTTTCTAAGGGTCCAGTAAAGTTGCAAGCCAGCCCCTGTTGATTCTTTTTTAGGCAAGAAAATTTGCTTCTATAATTGCCTCAGGGAGGAGGAAAGCTCCAAATGGAAAACAAGTAGCACTTTCATTTGCAACAATTCTTCTGGGAAGTTTAAACATAATCTCACTGAGAATTTCATTAGACTTTACCTGGCTCATTCCCAGGGAAGCTTTAAGACTCAACTGAGATGTCACCTCTTCTGGGAAGACTCCCTGACTGTCAGTCTTTGTTAGGATGCTCTAATCAATGGTTCTGGACTCCCTTTCATTGTTGCTCTTATCTCCCCGGATTTTAATTTTGATTGCCCCATCGGATTGGGGTCTTGAGGGCAAATCTGTGTCCATGTACTATATCCCTGTAGTATTAGTATTTAACTCAGTTCAGCTAAGCTAGACATTTAAAGAAAAAAAAAATGACATTTCTATCCTTCAGTAGAATTCTGGGAGGAGTCAGGTGTAGTTTAGTGAGGTCAGTTCATCGTCATTTTGCCCCTAATGCCTTTGAAGACATGTTGTGGGTCCATCTGTCAATCTCAACAATGATGCAGAAAATTTTAATTGCAGCAAGTTTATCGAACTTGATCCTGATCGGAGAATTTCTTATTCTACCCCAAAGCCCTAGTGCCTTGCAAGTAATACACTACTTCCAAGTATACTTGTGACCCAGAGATTCAGAAGAAAGAAATAATGGATAGTGCCAATGCTAGTTTTGTTTTTACTTATCATGTCACTGTCTTTGTAAAACACAGACATTTCTAGATGTGGGTTGAGGATAGGAAGAGAAAAGAATAACTCCCAAAAAGTCCTGAAACTTTTTCTTTCTTATGGTGAGTATCAGGGAACAGTGGGTCTAATCATGCTACCACGTCGAGGCAGGCACCATCAGCAGAAGACACAGATGTGAACAGGTATAAAAGCCACCCTTTCTCCTAAAGTTTGTGTGTACCATTTCCGGTTGCAGCACTCAGCTGTTCCCTGTGTGATGTTATCAGGGCACTGAAGCAACCTGCAAACAACAGATGGAGACAAACCCAAGTGTTACTGTTGGAGGAGAGCTCCTTACAGAATGTGGCCCTCAGTGGGATGAGGTGATGAACTAGAGACCTTGGCACTGACTGGGGATTAATAATCACCCAAGAGCAGTGAGGAAACCTCCAAATGCAGACAGAGACAGAGCCCCGAGGAAGAAATGGGAGTTGATATCATTGACAATGCAAGATTTTGTTGAGGGTTTGAAGTCAAAGGAAGAATGAATCTTAGAGTTTGTGCCTCCCTAACTCTGGTCTGCTGCAGCTGCCAGAGGTTGGCCCCCTTCCTGGGCCTTGGACAAACAGACCTGCTAGAACAGGAAAAGCCCACTCTCACTAGCAAATGGATCCTCAAAACACATGACAGACTACTTTTTTTGGTATCTAATATCCACCTTGAAAATGAAGTCTTTTAAATAAATGTATTGCATATTAAATAATGCATACTCACCATACAAATTATACAAGCAACACAAAGTCTTCAAAGACAAAGAAAAAAGCAGGCCAGTGACAATAATATATAAACGTTTTAAAACTTTTATAGCTGGAGAACATCATTCCAGATGCATTTCCATATAAAAAAGCCAGTAGAAATATTAATGATTAGAAATACTGGGTAATATTGTGATTATATTTCTCAAGCCATTATAAAATTATTAAATTTAATTTCATTTGCCAAAGAAAAATGTTAAAAACTAAAGGAACTGTTGGACAGCTTATAAGTATTTCTAGAGAAAAACAGATATTTATTGACAACAATATATAAGACTGTAGAAAACTGATTAAGAAAATTACAAGTTTTGCTTGATAACATATTTTTTTAAATCACACTTTTTATTTAGTATTTAGTAATTCTCTGCTATGAAAAATGAAGGAAAGTTTTCTTTCTACCTTCAACCTCCCTAAAATCCTCAATTTCATTAATTGTATTTTATTATTATTTTTATATATTCAGGATTTATAATCACATAAAGTGATGCCAATCTAAGGGTCTGAGCAAAGACTCAAATTCAATATCCCAAATAATGACTTCTAATACTTGATATTTTTAACAGAATTTTTGCAAAGTATTTTATTTAAGAACTATGTAGCCTAGACTTTTTGGTAGTAGTGCTCGCTTCCCACAACTGTTATCTACATATATCAGTGTTCTCATTTTACCCTCTCAGTTACTAGTTAACAGCATTATACCCAGTTATTTTTTAATATTGAATTCTCTGTTCAAATAGATGGGGTGGCTCCCATTCACTGATTAGAACTACTGATACAGAAATGTATGCAACGTATTCCATTTAAACTTCATACTTTCAACTTCAAACTTTCGTACTTCAAACTTTCCCAAAGTATGTTCTAATGATTAGTAATGCTATAAGATGTTCAAAAAACTTGAAAAGGCTTTTGTGTTGGAAAAGATTACAGAAACAGCACATCACAACCCTCCCATGGTCTATTACTATATAATTTAGCACTGAGTAGCATAAACTTTTTATTGTACTTAATAATCCTTGCTTTGTGTCCCAACCAAATTGTTTGGGTTCAAAAAGGGGTCTATCACTTCAAAGTTGTGTAAACCTGAGCACATCACTCAATCTCAATAAGCAGTATTCCTTTCTGTAAGATGGAGATCAAGTACCTCCCTCACTGGGTTATTGTTAGGATGGAGTGAAATAACTTATGAACACCCAGTACTTAAGTTAACAAATGATAGAGCAAATGATAGAGCAAAGACTGCCACCATGTCCTGCCCGCCATGCACCGCACATGGTGGGGCATCACTCCAGGACCTTGCTTCAGATGCTTAAGCTCTCTCATCCTTTAAAACACTGATGACTTTGTTGCTTACTCTTTTTTTGGTCTTGAAGCTGGGCAAACACAGGCCTGCAGGGTGCAGCCCAACAACTGGCAGAGCCAGCCAGGAGACCAAAGAAATTCCCATGAGTGCTGAGATATCAGGAAATACAAGACGGGAAATGGAAAGTTGGGGGGCTGTCCACTAATATATGGGGCCCGAAAGTTGCAGGGGTAATCCTGGCGTGGCTGTCCACTGACACGTGGGGCCCAAAAGTTGCAGGGTAATCCCAAAAGTTTCAGGGGAAATCCCGGGCTGGGTGTCCACTGTATGTGGGGTCTTGTGGTGTCTGTCCTTGATTAATGGGGGCTGCCAAGAGATCTAGAGAACAATGGCCTCTAATGGCTGTACTACTGTATCAAAGTGAGCCTTTTATAACTGGTTAAGCTAGAAGGAATTGGTATTTCTCTTATGCCTTTGATATGTAAATGACACATTAGACATGAGACTTAATTGATATTTATGGGACATTCCATTCGAAAGCAGCAGAAAACACTTTCTTCTCAAGTGCACGTGGAACATTCTCCAGGATAGATCACACCTTGGGTGACAAATCAAGCTTTGGTAAATTTAAGAAAATTGAAATCTTATCAAGCATTTGCTTGTTTTTGTCTTTGCTGTTTATCTTGGGGTTTTTTGGCCTGTTTGTTTTCATTTGTTTTCTTCCTGCCCTCTTTCTTTCCCCCACCACCAACCTTTCTTGCCGGGCCATGTGTCTTGTGGGGTATTCATTCCCAGGCCAGAGGTCAGACCTGAGCCTCTGGGGTGGGAATGCCTACTCCAGGATTCTGGAACAGCAGAGAATTCCCGGCCCCAGGGAATATTAAATGGCAAGAGCTCTCCCGGATGTCTCCATCTCAACTCCAAGACCTGGCTCCACCCAACTGCCTGCAGGGTCCAGGCTGAATGCCCCACACCGAACAACAAGCAAGACAGGAACACAAACCCACCCATCAGCAGACAGGCTGCCTAAAGTCATACTAAGCCCACAGACACCCTAAATCACACCACCTGACACAGTCCTGCCCATCAAAGGGACAAGATCCAGCTCCACCCACCAGAATGCAGGCACCAGTCCCTCCCACTAGGAAGCCTACACAAGCCACTGGACCAACCTCACCCACTGGGGGCAGACACCAGAAGCAAGAGGAACTACGACCCTGCAGCCTGCAGAAAGGAGACCTCATACACAATAAGTTATACAAAATGAGCAGACAGAGAAATATGATTCAGATGAAGGAGCAAGATAAAAACCCACAAGATGAAATAAATGAAGAGGAAATAGGCAATGTACCTGAAAAAGAATTCAGGGTAATGATAGTAAAGATGATCCAAAATCCTAATGGAGAAAGTACAAGAAATCCTTAACAAGGACCTAGAAGAACTAAAGAACAAACAGTGATGAACAATACAATAACTGAAATTAAAAATACCCTAGAAGGAGTGAATAGCAGAATAACTGAGGCAAAAGAACAGATAAGCAAGCTGAAAAACAGAATGTTGAAAATAACTGCCGTGGAGCAGAATAAAGAAAAAAGAATGAAAAGAATTGACGACAGAGTTCTCAGAGAACTCTGGGACAACATTAAATGCACCAACATTCAAATTATAGGGGTCCCAGAAGAAGAAGAGAAAGAGAAAGGGTCTGAGAAAATATTTGAAGAGATTATAGTTGAAAACTTCCCAAACATGGGAAAGGAAATAATCAAGTCCAGGAAGCACAGAGAGTCCCATACAGGATAAACACAAGGAGAAACACACCAAGACACATATTTATCAAACTAACAAAAATTAAATACAAAGAAAAAATACTAAAAGCAGCAAAGGAAAAGCAAGAAATAACATACAAGGGAATCCCTATAAGGTTATCAGCAGATGTTTCAGCAGAAACTCTGCAGGCCAGAAGGGAGTGGCAGGATATATTTAAAGTGATGAAAGGGAAAAACCTACAATGAAGATTACTCTACCCAGCAAGGATCTCATTCAGATTTGATGGAGAAATCAAAAGTTTTATAGACAAGCAAAAACTATTAGAACTCAGCACTGCCAGACCAGCTTTGCTACAAATGCTGAAAGAACTTCTCTAGGCAGGAAACACAAGAGAAGAAAAAGACCTACAAAATGATACCCAAAACAATTAAGAAAATGGTAACAGAAACATAACATATTGATAATTACTTTAAATGTAAATGGATTAAATGCTCCAACCAAAAGACACAGACTGGCTGAACAGATACAAAAACAAGACCTCTATATATGTTGTCGACAAGAGACTTACTTCAGACCTAGGGACACATACTGAAAGGGACTGAAAGTGAGGGGATGGATGGAGAAAGATATTCCACGCAAATGGAAATCAAAAGAAAGCTGGAGTAGTAATACTCATATCAAACAAAATAGACTTTAAAATAAAGACTGTCACAAGAGACAAGGAAGGATACTACAGAATGATCAAGGGATTAATCCAAGAAGAAGGTATAAGAATTGTAAATATTTATGCATCCGACATAGGAGCACTTCAATACATAAACACTAACAACAATAAAAGGGAAAATTGGGGCTTCCCTGGTGGTGTAGTGGTTGAGAGTCTGCCTGCCGATGCAGGGGACATGGGTTTGTGCCACAGTCCAGGAAGATCCCACATGCCATGGAGCAGCTAGGCCCATGAGCCATGACTGCTGAGCCTGTGCTCCGCAACAGGAGAGGCCACAACAGTGAGAGGCCCGTGTACCGCAAAAAAATAAATAAAAATAAAATAAAAGGGAGAATTGACAGTAACACAATAGTAGTGGGGAACGTGGACACCCCACTTACACCAATGGACAGATAATCCAGAAGAAAATTAATGAGGACACAGAAGCCTTAAATGATATATTAGACCAGATAGACTTAATTGATATCTATAGGACATTCCATCTGAAGGCAGTAGAATGTACTTTTTTCTCAGCTATACATGGAACATTCTCCAGGGTAGATCACATGTTGGGTCACAAATCAAGCCTCGGTAAATTTAAGAAAACTGAAATCATATCAAGCATCTTTTCTGACCACAACACTATGAGATTAGAAATCAATTACAGGGAAAAAAAACTAAAAAACACAAACTTGTGGAGGCTAAACAGTATGCCACTAAATAACAAGAGATCATTAAGAAATCAAAGAGGAAGTCAAAAAATACCTAGAAATAAATGACAATGAAAACACAATAACCCAAAACCTATGGGATGCAGCAAAAGCAGTTCTAAGAGGGAAGTTTATAGAAATACAATCCCAACTCAAGAAACAACTCAAATGAACAACCTAACCTTACACGTAAAGCAACTAGAGAAAGAAGAACAAACAAAACCCAAAGTTAGTAGAAGGAAAGAAATCCAAGATCACAGCAGAAATAAATGAAATAGAAACGAAGAAAAACAATAGCATAGATCAATAAAACTAAAAGCTGGTTGTTTGAGAAGATAGACAAAATTGATAAAACTTTAGCCAGACTCATCAAGAAAAAAAGGGAAAGGACTCAAATCAATAAAATTAGAAATGAAAAAAGTTATAACTGACACTGCAGAAATACATAGGATCATAAGAGACTACTATAAGAGAGGGGGGACCTTGAAGATGGCTGAAGAGTAAGACGCGGAGATCGCCTTCCTCCCCACGGATACACCAGAAAATACATCTACACGTGGAACAACTCCTACAGAACACCTACTGAAGGCTGGCAGAAGACCTCAGACCTCCCAAAAGGCAAGAAACTCCCCACGTACCTGGGTAGGGCAAAAGAAAAAAAGAAAAAACAGAGACAAAAGAATAAGGACGGAACCTGCACCAGTGGGAGGGAGCTGTGAAGGAGGAAAAGTTTCCACACACTAGGAAGCCCCTCCGCGGGCGGAGACTGCGGGAGGCGGAGGGGGGAGCTTCGGAACCGCGGAGTAGTGCACAGCGACGGGTGCGGAGGGCAAAGCGGGGAGATTCCCGCACAGAGGATCAGGGCCGACCAGCACTCACCAGCCCGAGAGTCTTGTCTGCTCACCCGCCGGGGCGGGCGGGGCTGCGAGCTGAGGCTCGGGTTTCGGTTTTGGACGGAGCGCAGGGAGAGGACTGGGGTTGGCGGCTTGAACATAGCCTGAAGGGGTTAGTGCACCACGGCTAGCCGGGAGGGAGTTCGGGGAAAAGTCTGCACCTGCTGAAGAGGCAAGAGACTTTTTCTTCCCTCTTTGTTTCCTGGTGCGCGAGGAGAGGGGTTTAAGAGCGCTGCTTAAAGGAACTCCAGAGATGGGCGCAAGCCGCGGCTAAAAGCGCGAACCCCAGAGACGGGCGCGAGCCGCGGCTAAAAGCGCGAACCCCAGAGACGGGCGCGAGCCGCGGCTAACAGCGCAGACCCCAGAGACGGGCGGGAGACGCTAAGGCTGCTGCTGCCGCCACCAAGGGGCCTGTGTGCGAGCACAGGTCACTCTCCACAACCCTCTTCCGCGGAGCCTGTGCAGCCCGCCACTGCCAGGTCCCCGGGATCCAGGGACAACTTCCCCGGGAGAACGCACGGCGGGCCTCAGGCTGGTGCAACATCACGCCGCCTTTGACGCCGCAGGCCCGCCCCGCACGCAGTGCCCCTCCTTCCCCCCCCCACCCCCGGCCTGAGTGAGCCAGAGCTCCCGAATCAGCGGCTCCTTTAACCCCGTCCTGTCTGAGCAAAAAACAGACGCCCTCCAGCGACCTACACGCAGAGGCAGAGCCAAATCCAAAGCTGAGCCCCTGTGAGCTGTGAGAACAAAGAAGAGAAAGGGAAATCTCTCCCAGCAGCCTCAGAAGCAGCGGATTAAAGCTCCACAATCAACTTGATATACCCTGCATCTGTGGAATACCTGAATAGACAAGGAATGATCCCAAATTGAAGAGGTGGAATTTAGGAGCGAGATCTATGATTTTTTTCCCTTTTCCTCTTTTTGTGAATGTGTACGTGTATGCTTCTGTGTGAGATCTTGTCTGTATACTCTTGCTTCCACCATTTGTCCTAGGGCTCTATCCATCCATGGTTTTTTTAAAAAATTTTTTTTCTTAATAATCAATTTTAATTGTAATAACTTTATTATACTTTACCTTCGTTCTTTCTTTCTTTCTTTCCTTCCTTCCTTCCCTCCTTTAGACAACGAATCACCCCGAATTGAGGAGGTAGTCTCTGAGAGCAAGATTTATGATTTTTCCCCCTTTACCTCTTTTTGTGAAGGTGTATGTGTATGCTTCTGTGTAAGATTTTCTCTGTATAGCTTTGCTTCCAACATTTGTCCTAAGGTTCTATCCATCCCTTTTTTTTTTTTCTAAATATTTTTTAATTCAATAACTATATTATACTTTATTTTATTTTTACTGTATCTTCTTTCTTTTTTCTTTCTTTCCCTCCTTCCTTCCTTCCGTCCTCCCTCCCTCCCTCCCTCCTGTCTTTCCTTCTTTGATTCTATCTTCCTTCCTTCCTTTCCTCCTTTCCTTCTTTCTTTCCTCATACTTCTACTAATTCTCTCTACTTTTTCTCCCTTTTATTCTGAGCCGTGTGGATGAAAGGCTCTTGGTGCTCCAGCCAGGAGTCAGGGCTCTGCCTCTGAGGTAGGAGAGCCAACTTCAGGACACTGGTCAACAAGAGGCCTCCCAGCTCCACATAATATTAAACGGCGGAAATCTCCCAGAGACCTCCATCTTAACACCAGCACCCAGCTTCACTCAACGACCAGCAAGCCACAGTGCTGGACAACCTATGCCAAACAACTAGCAAAACAGGAACACAACCCCACCCATTAGCTGAGAGGCTGCCTAAAATCATAATAAGGCCACACACACCCCAAAACACACCACCAGACGTGAACCTGCCCACTAGAGAGACAAGATCCAGCCTTATCCACCACAACACAGGCACTAGTCCCCTCCACCAGGAAGCCTACACAACACACTGAAACAACCTTAGCCACTGGAGACAGACATCAAAAACAACGGGAACTACGAACGTGCAGCCTGCAAAAAGGAGACCCCAAACACAGTAAGATAAGCAAAATGAGAAGACAGAAAAACACACAGCAGATGAAGGAGCAAGATAAAAATGCACCAGACCTAACAAATGAAGAGGAAATAGGCAGTCTACCTGAAAAAGAATTCAGAATAATGATAGTAAGGATGATCTGAAATCTTGGAAGTAGAATGGACAAAATGCAAGAAACAGTTAACAAGGACCTAGAAGAAATAAAGATGAAACAAGCAACGATGAACAACGCAATAAATGAAATTAAAAGTACTCTAGATGGGATCAATAGCAGAATAACTGAGGCAGAAGAACGGATAAGTGACCTGGAAGATAAAATAGTGGAAATAACTACTGCAGAGCAGAATAAAGAAAAAAGAATGAAAAGAACTGAGGACAGTCTCAGAGACCTCTGGGACAACATTAAACTCACCAACATTCGAATTATAGGGGTTCCAGAAGAAGAAGAGAAAAAGAAAGGGACTGAAAAAATATTTGAAGAGATTATAGTTGAAAACTTCCCTAATATGGGAAAGGAAATAGTTAATCAAGTCCAGGAAGCACAGAGAGTCCCATACAGGATAAATCCAAGGAGAAATACGCCAAGACACATATCAATCAAACTGTCAAAAATTAAATACAAAGAAAGCATATTAAAAGCAGCAAAGGAAAAACAAATAACACATAAGGGAATCCCCATAAGGTTAACAGCTGATCTCTCAGCAGAAACTCT
The DNA here is from genome assembly GCF_005190385.1 of Monodon monoceros. Lineage (NCBI taxonomy): Eukaryota > Metazoa > Chordata > Mammalia > Artiodactyla > Monodontidae > Monodon > Monodon monoceros. Next base: position 153,747,698 of record NW_021703778.1, on the reverse strand, counting down.
ACAAGCCAGAAGGGAGTGGCAGGACATACTGAAAGTGATGAAGGAGAAAAACCTGCAACCAAGACTACTCTACCCAGCAAGGATCTCATTCAGATTTGATGGAGAAATTAAAACCTTTACAGACAAGCAAAAGCTGACAGAGTTCAGCACCACCAAACCAGCTTTACAACAAATGCTAAAAGAAGTTCTCTAGACAAGGAACACAAGAGAAGGAAAAGACCTATAATAACGAACCCAAAACAATATAGAAAATGGGAATAGGAACATACATATCGATAATTACCTTAAATGTAAATGGACTAAATGCTCCCACCAAAAGACACAGATTGGCTGAATGGATACAAAAACAAGACCCTTATATATGCTGTCTACAAGAGACCCACTTCAGACCTAGAGACACATACAGACTGAGAGTAAGGGGATGGGAAAAGATATTCCATGCAAATGGAAACCAAAAGAAAGCTGGAGTGCAATTCTCATATCAGACAAAATAGACTTTAAAATAAGGACTATTACAAGAGACAAAGAAGGACACTACATAATGATCAAGGGATCGATCCAAGAAGAAGATACAACAATTGTAAATATTTATGCACCCAACATAGGAGCACCTCAATACATAACGCAAATACTAACAGCCATAAAAGGGCAGATCGACAGTAACACATTCATAGTAGGGGACTTTAACACCCCACTTTCACCCATGGACAGATCATCCAAAATGAAAATCAATAAGGAAACACAAGCTTTAAATGATACATTAAATAAGATGGACTTAATTGATATTTATAGGACACTCCATCCAAAAACAACAGAATACACATTTTTCTCAAGTGCTCATGGAACACTCTCCAGGATAGATCATATCTTGGGTCACAAATCAAGCCTTGGTAAATTTAAGAAAATTGAAATTGTATCAAGTATCTTTTCTGACCACAACGCCATGAGACTAGATATCAATTACAGGAAAAGATCTGTGAAAAATACAAACACATGGAGGCTAAACAATACACTACTTAATAATGAAGTGATCACTGAAGAAATCAAAGAGGAAATAAAAAAATACCTAGAAACAAATGACAATGGAGACACAACGACCCAAAACCTATGGGATGCAGCAAAAGCAGTTCTAAGGGGGAAGTTTATAGCAATACAAGCCCACCTTAAGAAGCAGGAAACATCTCGAATAAACAACCTAACCTTGCACCTCAAGCAATTAGAGAAAGAAGAACAAAAAAACCCCAAAGCTAGCAGAAGGAAAGAAATCGTAAAAATCAGATCAGAAATAAATGAAAAAGAAATGAAGGAAACGATAGCAAAGATCAATAAAACTAAAAGCTGGTTCTTTGAGAAGATAAATAAAATAGATAAACCACTAGCCAGACTCATCAAGAAAAAAAGGGAGAAGACTCAAATCAATAGAATTAGAAATGAAAAAGGAGAAGTAACAACTGACACTGCAGAAATAAAAAAAATCATGAGAGATTACTACAAGCAACTCTATGCCAATAAAATGGACAATCTGGAAGAAATGGACAAATTCTTAGAAATGCACAACCTGCCAAGACTGAATCAGGAAGAAATAGAAAATATGAACAGACCAATCACAAGCACTGAAATTGAGATTGTGATTAAAAATCTTCCAACAAACAAAAGCCCAGTACCAGATGGCTTCACAGACGAATTCTATCAAACATTTAGAGAAGAGCTAACACCTATCCTTCTCAAACTCTTCCAAAGTATAGCAGAGGGAGGAACAGTCCCAAATTCCTTCTACAACGCCACCATCACCTTGAAACCAAAACCAGACAGGATGTCACAAAGAAAGAAAACTACAGGCCAATATCACTGATGAACGTAGATGCAAAAATGTTCAACAAAATACTAGCAAACAGAATCCAACAGCACATTAAAAGGATCATACACCATGATCAAGTGGGGTTTATTCCAGGAATGCAAGGATTCTTCAATATACGCAAATCAATATGATAAACCATATTAAGAAATTGAAGGAGAAAAACCATATGATCATCTCAATAGATGCAGAGAAAGCTTTTGACAAAATTCAACACCCATTTATGATAAAAATGCTGCAGAAAGTAGGCATAGAGGGAACTTTCCTCAACATAATAAAGGCCATATATGACAAGCCCACAGCCAACATCATCCTCAATGGTGAAAAACTGAAAGCATTTCCACTAAGATCAGGAACAAGACAAGGTTGCCCACTCTCACCACTCTTATTCAACATAGTTTTGGAAGTTTTAGCCACAGCAATCAGAGAAGAAAAGGAAATAAAAGGAAACCAAATCGGAAAAGAAGAAGTAAAGCTGTCACTGTTTGCAGATGACATGATACTATACGTAGAGAATCCTAAAGATGCTACCAGAAAACTACTAGAGCTAATCAATGAATTTGGTAAAGTATCAGGATACAAAATTAATGCACAGAAATCTCTGGCATTCCTATATACTAATGATGAAAAATCTGAAAGTGAAATCAAGAAAACACTCCCATTTACCATTGCAACAAAAAGAATAAAATATCTAGGAATAAACCTACCTAAGGAGACAAAAGACCTGTATGCAGAAAATTATAAGACACTGATGAAAGAAATTAAAGATGATACAAATAGATGGAGAGATATACCATGTTCTTGGATGGGAAGAATCAACATTGTGAAAATGACTCTACTACCCAAAGCAATCTACAGATTCAATGCAATCCCTATCAAACTACCACTGGCATTTTTCACAGAACTAGAACAAAAAATTTCACAATTTGTATGGAAAAACAAAAGACCCCGAATAGCCAAAGCAATCTTGAGAACGAAAAATGGAGCTGGAGGAGTCAGGCTCCCTGACTTCAAACTATACTACAAAGCTACAGTAATCAAGATAGTATGGTACTGGCACAAAAACAGAAAGATAGATCAATGGAACAGGATAGAAAGCCCAGAGATAAACCCACGCACATATGGACACCTTATCTTTGATAATGTGGCAGGAATGTACAGTGGAGAAAGGACAGCCCCTTCAATAAATGGTGCTGGGAAAACTGGACAGGTACATGTAAAAGTATGAGATTAGATCACTCCCTAACACCATACACAAAAATAAGCTCAAAATGGATTAAAGACCTAAATGTAAGGCCAGAAACTATCAAACTCTTAGAGGAAAACATAGGCAGAACACTCTATGACATAAATCACAGCAAGGTCCTTTCTGACCCACCTCCTAGAGTAATGGAAATAAAAACAAAAATAAACAAATGGGACCTAATGAAACTTCAAAGCTTTTGCACAGCAAAGGAAACCATAATCAAGACCAAAAGACAACCCTCAGAATGGGAGAAAATATTCGCAAATGAAGCAACTGACAAAGGATTAATCTCCAAAATTTACAAGCAGCTCATGCAGCTCAATAACAAAAAAACAAACAACCCAATCGAAAAATGGGCAGAAGACCTAAATAGACATTTCTCCAAAGAAGTTATACAGAATGCCAACAAACACATGAAAGAATGCTCCACATCATTAATCATTAGAGAAATGCAAATCAAAACTACAATGAGATATCATCTCACACCAGTCAGAATGGCCATCATCAAAAAATCTAGAAACAATAAATGCTGGAGAGGGTGTGGAGAAAAGGGAACACTCTTGCACTGCTGGTGGGAATGTGTATTGGTTCAGCCACTATGGAGAACAGTATGGAGGTTCCTTAAAAAATTACAAATAGAATTACCATATGACCCAGCAATCCCACTACTGGGCATATACCCTGAGAAAACCAAAATTCAAAAAGAGTCATGTACCAAAATGTTCATTGCAGCTCTATTTACAATAGCCCAGAGATGGAAACAACCTAAGCACCCATCATCGGATGAATGGATAAAGAAGATGTGGCACATATATACAATGGAATATTACTCAGCCTTAAAAAGAAATGAAATTGAGCTATTTGTAATGAGATGGATAGACCTAGAGTCTGTCATACAGAGTGAAGTAAGTCAGAAAGAGAAAGACAAATACCGTATGCTAACACATATATATGGAATTTAAGGGAAATAAAAATGTCATGAAGAACCTAGGGGTAAGACAGGAATAAAGACGCAGACCTACTGGAGAACGGACTTGAGGATATGGGGAGGGGGAAGGGTGAGCTTTGACAGGGCGAGAGAGAGTCATGGACATATACACACTAACAAACGTAGTAAGGTAGATAGCTAGGGGGAAGCAGCCGCAAGGCACAGGGATATTAGCTCGGTGCTTTGTGACAGCCTGGAGGGGTGGGATAGGGAGAGTGGGAGGGAGGGAGATGCAAGAGGGAGGACATATGGTAGCATATGTATATGTATAACTGATTCACTTTGTTATAAAACAGAAACTAACACACCATTGTAAAGCAATTATACCCCAATAAAGATGTTTAAAAAAAAAAAAAAAAAGAGACTACTATAAGCAACTACATGCCAATAAAATGGACAACCTGGAAGAAATGGACAAATTCTTAGGAAAGTACAATCTTCCAAGACCGAACCACAAAGAAATAGAAAACATAAGCAGACCAATCACAGGTAATGAAATTGAAACTGTGATTAAAAATCTTCCAACAAGCAAAAGTCCAGGACCAGATGGCTTCACAGGTGAATGCTATCAAACATTTAGAGAAGAGCTAACAGCCATCATTCTCAAACTCTTCCAAAACTTTGGAGAGGAAGGAACACTCCCAAACTCATTCTAGGAGGCCACCATTGCCCTGATACCAAAACCTGACAAAGACATTACAAAAAAAGAAAATTACACACCAATATCACTGATGAATACAGATGCAAAAATCCTCAACAAAATACTAAAAACAGAATCCAACAACACATTAAAATGATCATACACCATGATCAAGTGGGATTTATCCCAGGGAAGGATTCTTCAATATACACAAATCAATCAATGTGATACACCATCTTAACAAACTGAAGAATAAAAATCATATGATCATCTCAATAGATGCAGAAAAAGCTTTTGACAAAATTCAACACCCATTTATGATAAAAAAAAAAAACTCTCCAGAAATGGGGCATAGAGGGAACCTACCTCAACATAATAAAGGCCATATATGACAACCCACAGCAAAACATCATTCTCAACAGTGAAAAACTGAAAGCATTTCCTCTAAGACCAAGAAAAAGACAAGGATGCCCACTCTCCCCACTATTATTCAACATAGTTTTGGAAGTCCTAGCCACAGCAATCAGAGAAGAAAAAGAAATAAAAGGAATAAAAATTCAAAAAGAAGAAGTAAAACTGTCACTGTTTGCAGATGACATGATACTATACATAGAGAATCCTAAAACTGCTACCAGAAAACTACTAGAATTCATCAATGAATTTGGTAAAGTTGCAGGATACAAAATTAATACACAGAAATCACTTACATTCATATACACTAACAACAAAAGATCAGAAAGAGAAATTAGGGAAACAATCCTATTTACCACTGCATCAAAATTAAAATAGCTATGAAAATAAACCAACTTAAAGCCACAAAAGACCTGTACTCAGAAAACTATAAGATGCTGTTGAAAGAAATTGAAGATAACATAAACAGATGGAGAGATATACCATGTTCTTGGATTGGAAGAATCAATATTTTGAAAATGACTATACTACCCAAAGCAATCTATAGATTCAATGCAATCCTTATCAAATTACAAATAGTATGTTTCACAGAATTAGAACAAAAAGTTTTAGAATTTGTATGGAAACATGAAAGATCCCGAATGGCCAAAGCAATCTTGAGAAAGAAAGAGCTGGAGGAATCAGGTTCCCTGACTTCAGACTATACTACAAAGCTATAGTAATCAAAACAGTATGGTACTGGCACAAAGACAGACTTATACATCAATGGAAAAGGATAGAAACTCCAGAGATAAACCCACACACCTATGGTCACCTAATCTATGGCAAAGGAGACAAGAATATACAATGGAGAAATGACAGTGTCTTCAATAAGTGGTGATGGGAAAACTGGACAGCCACATGCAAAAGAATGAAATGAGAACACACCCTAACACCATACACAAAAATAAACTCAAAATGAATTAAAGACCCAAATGTAAGGTTAGATACTATAAAACTCTTAGAGGAAAAAGGCAGAACAGTCTCTGACATAAATCACAGCAATAACTTTTTTGATACACCTCCTAGAGTAATGAAAATAAAAACAAAATTAAACAAATCAGACCTAATTAAACTTAAAAGCTTTTGCACAGCAAAGGAAACCATGAACAAAATGAAAAGACAACCCTCAGAATGGGAGAAAATATTTGCAAACGAAGTGACCAACAAGGGATTAATCTCCAAAATATACAAACTGCTCATGCAGCTCAATACTCAAAGAAACAAAAAAACACAATTAAAACATGAGCGATAGATCTAAATAGACATTTCTCCAACAGACATACAGATGGCCAAGAAACACATGAAAAGATGCTCAACATCACTAATTATTAGAGAAATGCAAATCAAAACTACAATGAGGTATCACCTCACGCTGGTGAGAATGGCCATCATCAAAAAAACCTACAAGCGATAAATGCTAGCGAGGGTGTGGAGAAAAGGGAACCCTCTTGCACTGTTGGTGGGAATGTAAATTAGTACAGCCACTATGGAGAACAGTATGGAGCTTCCTTAAAAAACTAAAAATAGAACTACCATATGACCCAGCAATCCCTCTACTGGGCATATATCCAGAGAAAACCATACTTCAAAAAGATACATGCCCATCAATGTTCACTGCAGCATTATTTACAGTAGCCAGGACAAGGAAGCAACCTAAATGTCCATTGACATATGAATGGATAAAGATGATGTGCTACATAAAAACAATGGAAAATTACTCAGCCATAAAAAAGAATGAAATAATGCCATTTGCAGTGACATGGATGGATCTAGAGATTGTCATACTGAATGAAGTCAGACAGAGAAAGACAAATATATGATATCGCTTATGTATGGACTCTAAAAAAAATGGTACAAATGAACTTATTTACAAAACAGAAATTGAGTCACAGATGTAGAAAACAAACTTATGGTTAACAAGGGGAAAAGTGGGGAGGGATACATTGGGGAACTGGGATTGATGTATACACACTACTATGTATAAAATAGATAATAAGAACCTAATGTGTAGTACAGGGAACTCTACTCAATACTCTGTAATGGCCTATATGGGAAAAGAATCTAAAAAAGAGTGGATATATGTGTGTATATATATATAACTGATTCACTTTGCTGTACAGCAGAAACTAACACAACATTGTAAATCAACTATACTCCAATAAAAATTAGTAAAACAAAAAGTTGTGTTCTTAGGCCATAAGTCTCACAAAAGGCTATCAGCATATGTAATATATAATATATATGATATTGTTTCTATTAGAAGCACATTTAAATTATAATTGAGGAGGTCTGATACTCCCCGCTCTTTTACAGCAATCTCAAGAATGTGAAACCATATTTTTATAAATAAGGATATGTTTCTCTTCCAACCACACATTTATGTATTCGTTCATTCAACAATTATACTGGAGACTCAACAGTGAACAATAAAGACAATTAAATGTTTCTTAACATATACCTATATTTAACTTGCTATCATAGCAGGCATACAATGGTAAAATTAATATAATATAATATGATATAATGTCAGGCTTGTGATAAGTCCTAGAAAGGAAATATTAAGTCTCTCTTATAGCCTTCCAAGATAGCCATATGAAGCAGGAGGCTCTAGGATTTTGGAAGTCAAAATCTAGGTACATTCAGAATAGCCACTCCAAGGAGACTGAAGCATAAAAACTCTAAGGTCAGTAAAATAAATAAATTGAGCTTAATCAAACTTAAAACCTTTTGCACATCAGAGGAAACCATCAATAAAATGAAAAGACAAGCTATGGAATGGGAGAAAATATTTGCAAACAGCACAACAAAAAAGAGGTTAATATCCAAAGTATAAAAACAGCTCATAAAACTCAATAGCAAAAAAACAAACAACCCAACCAAAAAATGGGCAGAAGACCTAAATAAGCATTTTTCCAAAGAAAATATACAGATGGCCAAAAGGCACATGAAAATATGCTCAACATCATTAATTATTAGCAAAATGCAAATCAAAACCACAATGAGGTATCACCTCACACTGGTCAGAATGGCTATCATCAAAAAGTCTACAAATAATAAATACTGGAGAGGGTTTTGAGAAAAAGGGACCCTCCTACACTGTTGCTGGGAATGTAAATTGGTGCAGCCACCATGGAAAACAGTTCCTCAAAAAATTAAACATAGAACTACCATATGATCCAGCAATCCCACTCCTGGGTATATATCCAGAAAAAAAAGTGAAAACTCTAATTTGAAAAGGTACATGCACCTCAGTGTTCATAGCAACACTATATACAGTAGCCAAGACATGGAAACAACTCAAGTGCCCATCAACAGATGATCAGCTTAAGAAAATGTGATATATATATATATATATATATATAATATATATATATAATATATGTATTATATACACACATGTATATGCACACACACAATGGAATACTACTCAGCCATAAAAAGGAATGAAATATTGCCATGTGTAACGACAGGGAAGGACCTAGGGAATATTATTCTAAGTGAAGTAAGTCAGAGGAAGACAAATAATATATGATATCACTTATATGTGGAATATAAAAATAATGATCTATAAAGAATCTATATACAACACAGAAACAGACAGACATAGAAAAGAAACTTATGGTTACCAAAGGGGAGAAGGAGGGAAGGAAAAATTAGGAGTATGGAAATAACAGATACAAATTACTATACATAAAATAGATAAGCAACAAGTATTTACTGTATAGGACAGGGTATTATATTCAATATCTCATAATAACCTATAATGAAATATAGTCTGAAAAAGATAACCACTTTCCTGGACACCTGAAACTAACACAATATTGTAAATCAACTACACTTCATTAAGAAGAAACACTTAGAAAAACATGATAGCTATGTCGTTTTTATTACTGTTTTTGTTATTTTCACTAGAATCATCCTGTCAGTTACCTACCTCAGTCCAATTTCATAGAACATCCTTTCTCAAAGTATGTTCCTGTGATACTTAATCTATTGGATCTCAGAATATCCCATGTTCTCCCAAATCTGAATACTTGGTACTGACAGTTCTTTCTGGTTGAATGATTTTACCCAACTGTACAAGGACTAACAGTCTGTCCACCTGCCAAAATGCTATTTTTCTTAAAGAATCTTTTAAATGTACCCTCACCTGAGAGGCATTTACTGATTTCCCTAGGTAACCATAGGGAACCTTCTCCCAGGCTTCTACTTTATTCTGCAAAGTCTTGTACCATAGCTTATGACATTGCATCACCTTTTGTGGTCTCCATTTTAGTCTCACTTCTAGACAGTAAATTTCTTTAAAGAAAGACAACTTTGTCTATATGTACTCAGTCCCTGACATCATCATCATCATCTCATCACCATGGTCACAGAAGAGAAATGTTTATTGTATTTTATCATGTAAGAGATAATTATTGTTCTATGAACCTTACATATATTATATGAATAATGGAACCTTCCTACTGGTAAATTATGCTCCTTCTAGAACATATGAAATGTAAACACAGAAACATTCAGAGACTTGCCTGAAGTCATGCAACTAAGGATGACAGAGCCATGTTCTGTAACTCCAGAGCCCAATTTCTTAATGCTATGCTGAATAAACACTCAAATGTTTTATGAATAATGTGTACATGATCCCTAAGGTAACTTTTAACCCCAACAGCAGTATATTTTCAGGGAATTATTAAGCAATTAAGCAACTCATGTGTCATGCGCTAGGCTAAGTGCTGTGAAGGATGGAAAAGCATGACTATGTAAAACATATATCCTACTTCCAAACATAATTTGGTTGAGGAAAAAAAACACAGCATATATGAAAACACAAATTAGATGACAAAAACACACTAAAATGGACTGTAATGAAATTAAGAAATGTTAAAATTCAGTGAGGGCCAGAGAATCTGGAGAGGAATGTTCTTATGAGGTCATTTTAAAGAGCCACTAATGTATTATATTGTACTTTAAAATTCTTCCTGATTCTTTTAGTCTGAGAATGCAGTAGTCTTTACTTTCTGTGAGTCTAATAGATAAGCAGTTGATTGAAACAGTTACAAAATTACTGTTATTTCATAGAGCAGAATGCCAGAGATGCTTTGTGTATTGTTGAGTTTTGAGCACATAGGAGGAAAGTGAATTTAGTGTCACTATCTTTAAAATATTACCTTAAATATGAAAATATGAGTATATAGATGACTAAATAGTTGAAATTTGAACACTTGCCTTGCCTGCCTCTCCTGTTCTCCCCTCCACCTCCTTTCTATGCCCTCAGGACCAATGTGGCTGGGGAGGAGGGGGGCCTTGGAGGGCAGGGGACTGGCCTGGGAGCTCAGCATTCTCCCCAGGCCTGAATGAGCAGGTAAAATGCCCTCCACTCCTCTCCTTGTCCCGGAGGGCCCCTCCCTCCTGCCTCTCCTGATCTCCCGGGCTCCCTCTTATACCCCCAGGACCCACGCGGCCTGGAGGGGTCTTTGGCTTGGTTGTAGGTTTTTCTTTCATCACTTTAAGTACGTCCTGCCACTCCCTTCTGGCCTGCATAGTTTCTGCTGAAAAATCAGCTGATAACATACAAAGGAATCCCGATAAGGTTATTTGTTGTTTTTCCCTTGCTGCTTTTAATATATGTTCTTTGAATTTAATTTTTGTTAGTTTGATTAATATGTGTCTTGGTGTGTTTTTCAAAGGGTTTATCCTGTATGGGACTCTCTGTGCTTCCTGGACTTGGGTGACTATTTCCTTTCCCATGTTAGGGAAGTTTTCAACTATAATCTCTTCAAATATTTTCTCAGACCCTTTCTTTTTCTCTTCTTCTTCTGGGACCCCTATAATTCAAATGTTGGTGCGTTTAGTGTTGTCCCAGAGGTCTCTGAGATTGTCTTCAATTCTTTTCATTCTTTTATCTTTATTCTGCTCCTCGGCGGTTATTTCCACCATTTTGCCTGCCAGCTCACTTATTTGTTCTTTTGTCTCAGTTACTCTGTTACTGATTCCTTCTAGTGAATTTTTCATTTCAGATATTGTATTGTTCATCTCTGTTTCTTGTTCTTTAGTTCTTTTAGATCTTTTTAAAACACTTCTTGTATTTTATCAATCCGTGCCTCCATTCTATTTCCGAGATTCTGGATCATCTTTATTGTCATTACTCTGAATTCTTTTTCAGATAGATTGCCTATTTCCTCTTCATTTACTTGGTCTTGTAGGTTTTTACCTTGCTCCTTCACCTGTGACATTTTTTTGCTGTCTCATTTTCTTTTTTAATGTGTGGGACTGTGTTCCTGTCTTACTGGTTGTTTGGCCTGAGGTTTCCAACACTGGAGTTTGTAGGCTGTTGGGTAGAGCCGGGTCTTGGTGCCGAGATGAGGAACTCTGTGAGACCTCACTCCAATGAATATTCCCTGGGGTCTGAGGTTCTCTGTTAGTCCAGTGGTTCGGACTCAGAGCTCCCACTGCAGGAGCTTTGGCCTGACCCCCGGCTTGCGAACCAAGATCCTGAAAGCCTCATGGGGTGGCAAAAAAAAAAAAAGAAAAAGGTAAAAAATAAAATTAGACTAGGAAGCTAACAGTTATGTTAGAAAGAATATAAAAATATAGATGAATCAACAACTGGAAGGTACATCAGTACCACAATAGTAAAAAAAAAAAAAAAAAGAAGAGGAGGGAAAAGATAAAAAAAGAAAGTGTAGGGTGCAAAGGCCTTGGCTGTGGAGGGTGGGGCCTAAGCAAAGGTGAGGTTTGGGCAGGGCCTATGCTTAGGACCCACAGGGATGGGAAAGGCCCTGGGGACTGTGGGGGGTGGGGCTTAGGCTCAAGGAACAGAAGGGGCCCAGGCATGCCCGCCACCCCTGGTCTCAGAGGGAGGGGGACCTCACCTGGGAGCCCAGAAGGCTTCCTGGGCTCCAGTGGGAGGGGAAAATGCTCCTCTCCTGCTCCTCCCACCTTCCTCTCCTAACCTCCCTGGGTCTCCCTCCTATGCCCCCAGGACCAACGCAGGGGAGGGCAGGCCTTGGAGGGCAGGGGACCAGCCTGTGAACTCCACCTCCTAGAGTAACAGAAATTAAAAAAATAAACAAGTGGGACTTAATTAGACTTAAAAGCTTTTGCACAGCAAAGGAAACCATAAACAAGATGAAAAGACAACCCTCAGAATGGGAGAAAATATCTGCAAATGAAACGACAAAGGATTAATCTCCAAAATATACAAACAGCTCATAGAGCTTAATATCAAAAACACAAACAATCCAGTTAAAAAATGAGCAGGGGCTTCCCCGGTGGCGCGGTGGTTGAGAGTCCACCTGCCAGTGGAGGGGATACAGGTTCGTGCCCTGGTCCGGGAGGATCCCACATGCCGCGGAGCGGCTGGGCCTATGAGCCATGGCTGCTGAGCCTGCGTGTCTGGAGCCTGTGCTCCGCAACGGGAGAGGCCACGGCAGTGAGAGGCCCGTGTACCACAAAAAGAAAAAAAAAAAAATTAGTGGAAGACCTAAATAGACATTTCACTAAGGAAGACATACAGATGGCCTAGAGGCACATGAAAAGATGCTCAACATCACTAATTATTACAAAAATGCAAATCAAAACTACAATGAGCTATCACCTCACACCAGTCAGAATGGCCGTTATCAAAAAATTCTAGGAATAATTAATGCTGGAAAGGTGAAAAGGGAACCCTCCTGCACTGTTGGTGGGAATGTATATTGATACAACCACTATGGAGAACAGTATGGAGGTTCCTTAAAAAACTACAAATAGAACTACCATATGACCCAGCAATCCCACTACTGGGCATATACCCTGAGAAAACCATAATTCAAAAAGAGACATGTACCACAATGTTCACTGCAGCACTATTTGCAATAGCCAGGACATAGAACCAACCTAAATGTCCATCAACAGATGAATGGATAAAGAAGATGTGGCACATATATACAATGGAATATTACTTAGCCATAAAGAGAAACGAAATTGAGTTATTTGTAGTGAGGTGGATGGACCTAGAGTCTGTCATACAGAGTGAAGTAAGTCAGAAAGCGAAAAACAAATACTGTATGCTAACACATATATATGGAATGAAAAAAAAAAGTTCTGATGAACCTAGTGACAGGACAGGAATAGAGACGCAGACGTAGAGAATGGGCTTGAGGACACAGGGAGGGAGGGGAAAGCTGGGGCGAAGTGAGAGTAGCATCGACATATATACACTACCGGATGTGAAATAGCTAGTGGGAAGCAGCCGCATAGCACAGGGAGATCAGCTCAGTGCTTTGTGACCACCTAGAGGGGTGAGATAGGGAGGGTGGGAGGGAGGCTTAAGAGGGAGGGGATATGGGGGTATACAGTATGCATGTGGCTGATTCACTTTGTTGTACAACCGAAACTAACACAGTATTGTGAAGCAATTATACTCCAATAAAGAACTATTAAAGAAAAAAAATGGAAGTTAAAGGTCCAGTGGTTAAGACTTCACCTTCCAATATAGGGAATACAGTTTTGATCCCTGGTCAGGGAGCTAGGATCCCACATACCTCATGGCCAAAAAACCAAAACAGAAAACAGGAGCAATATTGTAACAAATTCAATAAAACTTTAAAAATGGTCCACATCAAAAAAAAAAAAAAACGACCTTAAAAAAGAAAAAGATCTAAAAATTTGTATCCAGAAGAACCAGAGGTTTCTTTCAAAATTTCCCAGGCCAGGTGGTCCAAAATTACCTTGAGGTGAATGAATTAATAGATGTATATTACATGTATCCTTTATGCAAATCACTAGATCAAGGAAATTCTAATAAAGATGTGCTGTTTGAAATAATAGGCTGGAAATACTAAGATAGGTGAATAAGAAGCTCCCACCTTTCAGAACACTTGCATCATATGCTTTTAAATATTAGAACTGGAGATGTGAATAGTGAATCGTAAGTCCCCAAAACATTGTGCTTTTGTTAAATCTAAATCAGAATTAATTATGACTTTTTTCCCCTAGACTATAAAATGAATAATTTAAAAGCTCACAGTTCCATCCTGGTAAACTAATATTCAAGCATAATTTTTTATATATTTCCTAAAATTACTGAACCACCAAAATATTCTCTATATTAAACTTGAAGTAACTCAATATCTTATTCAGGTTAAGGTTTCTGATAATTAGATAGGCCTATGATTTAACACTACTATATTTAGAAAGCTCAGTATGTTGTATGTGTGTATGTGTTTGAATTATCTCTATCATCCAGTTTATGTTATCTTCATTTGTTCAGTTCTTTAAAAAATATATATTCACACAATTATATTTGGTTGAATAGGTACATAGCTCTAAATTCTTACTGATGAGTTGAACCGTTTCTTTAAAATTAAATATACGTTCAAATACTACCCTTTCTGCATTGCTGTTTCATGGATAGAAGTAGCAACAGACATATTCATGGATTTTCCCAACTGAAGAAAAAAATTTGCATTTTGAGGCAATCACATATTTAAGACATTCCTCCTACAAGTTATAGGAATAAATCAATGGTAAATGAAAGATTGAACATGAAAATATAAAAAATGTTTATATTTTTTTCATTTCTTTGTTCAAGTTTCCATAACTGCATTTTTCTATTTAAGATTGAATTTGATGTCATTCTTTCACAGAGATTGATAGATAGAAAAAAAGAAGATAAAAACTAAAGCACTGAAGTAGACAACAAAAAACAATAAAAAATAGATTAAAAAACAATGAACCTAAGGAAAATGTATGTGACCAGAGGAAAAAGAGATCTGAGAAGACTCAAATGCTATTGTTAATTCTGTAACTAGTAATAAGCGTGATCTTGGGTGAGAAAACTGGTCCAGAGTGATTTTGTGACTAAGTTTTAAAACAAAATGGTTATACTAGATAGTGTTGAATGGCACTCTCAGACCTCAAAATTGATTACTGTTTTATTCCAAAAGCATGGGATGAAAGAGAAACAAGGATATATGATAATCAAACAACTAAAAAGTAAAGGGAGCAAATGAAATGACAATTTAGCAAAATAGTTCAATTGTATGAAAAATTAGTAATGATGAATTAGTGAACCAAGGGAAGATTTTTACCTAATTATAGCCATATTTTCTGTCTTGTACTTAGTGCTAATCAATTCAACATAATTGATCTTTATTAATCTTTGTCTTTAGTAAAATTGTAGAGACTCAAAAAATAAAATCAGAAGCATGAAAACACAGGAAGTATCTGTCAATTAAAGAATGACCAGAAAAAAACTAGTTTGAGTTTGTCCACCTTAAATTGTAGCTCTGCAAATAATTTGAGCATACTCTGAGAGGAAATAAGAGAATTTGGAAAAAAAATTTTGGTCCAAAGATTTTTATCAGTGATCAATTCTCTTGAAATCAATGTGAAATGAACCAAAGACCTAGGGCTTTGGACCCAAGTGTGTATCCCAACATTATCATTCACAGTTAAGTTTCTCAAATAAGGTTTTTCTCTCCATTTAAAAACTAATTTCAAAAAACTTCAAATATTTACATCTACTGGTTATATCAGTTAATTTAAACGTAGCAGGAGAGTGAGGTTTTCTTCATTCCCAATGAGTAATTGAAATGGTAGATCCATCACTCAAAAGTCATATAACTTAAAGGCAAGCCTTTATATACCAGGCATTTTTCTAAGCACTTTGTCTATACTGAGTCATTTTATCCTCATAACTATATACAATACATATGTAGGAGAAGAAGCTGAGGCACAGAGATTTACATAATTTGCTTAATGTCAAAGAAAGTATAAACAAAGGAGCCAGGATTGAAATCCATGTGGTCTAGCTCCAGGATATATTATTCTTAAACACTAACACTATAGTGATATAAATATGAAAGAAATTTTAAAAATTGTTAATAGCAACTTTTAAAAATGTGTCTGAAACTATGGAAGATAGAAAGATTAAGTGCCCAACCTGGCCAAAGGAAATATGCAGATGAATATCCAAAATGAGGTTAAGAAAATGGAAGGTAAGTGCTGTTAAATGCCATTAGAATAATGCCTTCTACTAAATAACTTCAAATACTTAAAGATAAATTATTTTAAAAGATTTTATAAATACTAAGAGGTTAAATACAGAAGGCTCCAGGATATATTAGTGATACTATTAATACAGGTAGGCCTGTATGGTATTAGGACACAGATGAATCACTTAATGTATTTATATATTACCCAATTTAATCCTTATGACAACCCTAGAACAGATTCTTATGACCCTCCGCACTACAATCTTGTCACCATTCCTATTTTACAAGTTAAAAACCTACACAGAGCAACAACGAAAACTGAAACACAAAGAGACGGGGTAACTTGCCCAGGGATGCACAATAATTAGGTGGTGAAACCTAGGGCTTCTAGCCCCAGATCCAATACAGCCCACCACCATGCTGAGCTGCCTCTTGATTTAATGCACTGCT
Organism: Monodon monoceros; assembly: GCF_005190385.1. Taxonomy (NCBI): domain Eukaryota; kingdom Metazoa; phylum Chordata; class Mammalia; order Artiodactyla; family Monodontidae; genus Monodon; species Monodon monoceros. The sequence continues at coordinate 153,731,087 of NW_021703778.1, read as the reverse complement.
ATACCGTCATTTTAGATATGCTGATCTGACCTCTAGATGTGCTTGATGACTTAGATTAAGTGCTGACCAAGGGGAAGTTGTAGAAGAAAACACATCTATACCCATAAATTATTGCCCCATTATATTTACAGCTAGTCTGACCCTAATTGCCAGTAGTAACCTGGCCCAGATTCAGCAAAGGCCATTGAGTTTTAACATCTGAGCATACTTTGGAGTTTCTCTCTAGATATAAGACTGTCTTCTCAAACAGAAAAATTAATTGGTGGGAATTTTTAAATGCCAAAGAAAAAATTAGGTTTATGTAATAGCAAACAAATAAAACTTTATTATCACAGTGAGCATAATTCTTCCAGTTTTGTTTTGTTTTTGCAGTACGCGGGCCTCTCACTGTTGTGGCCTCTCCCGTTGCGGAGCACAGGCTCCGGACGCGCAGGCTCAGAGGCCATGGCTCACGGGCCCCGCCGCTCCCCGGCATGTGGGATCTTCCCGGACCGGGGCACGAACCCGTGTCCCCTGCATCGGCAGGCGGACTCTCAACCACTGCGCCACCAGGGAAGCCCCTCAGTGAGCATAATTCTGAAGTAATCCAACCAACATTAGTGTAGTGCACACAAACAGGAAGACAGGGAAGGGTAAAAAATTTAATAAACAGAAACCTCAATTAAATAGAGTCAGGAAACCAGAATGGGGAGCTCCCATGCCATGCCCTGAAACAATAGCAGAGCAGAGCCCAACAGGGAGAAGGAAAACTCCTCTTCTTCCCTGGCAACAACTCGGCCAATGAAAAGCCATGGACTCTTTATTTACTAAAGCCCTCCCAACTTTCTTCCCTATGAAAGTGTCTCCTTCTCTTGCTGTCCTGAGACTTGCATGTGGCTCACAGTGGTTGCAGACCCTGAATTGCAATTCTGTGCTGATTCCACCTTTGTTGGAGAGTAAACTCATCTTTGCTGGAGAAATTTGTTTTCTGGCAGTCATTTGTTTTAAGTCAGAAGATAAAAATGATGATGATAAACCTCATCTTTCTGAGACATATAGTCTATTTTTTTTTAATCAAACATTTAAAAGAGAATTTCTTCTTTTCTCATTTTAGAGAGAACCCCTTTTACCTAGTCATTCCTGGTCCTATTGAACCAAGCCCTGTGACCTCTGGTTAGGCTGCCAGGATCCAGTATTTAAACAATTGTAATCTGCAAAGATTAATCTTTGTAACAAAGATTATGGATAAGAAAGTGGATGCTCAGTAGCAGCTACAGAAAGTGTCTTCTCTGAAAAGAGTTGAAGCAACTCCCTAGGCTCCCTTTAGACTAACTTGAGTGCTTTATTCATAAATTGGCTTTCAAATTCCACAAAGGCTGCTTTTTGTTTTTGTATCTTCAGGGAAGCCTTGTAATTCCCAGCGTCAAGAGCACAACAGAATCTGTGATGGTGCAAGGATCTCAGCTCATCAGCATTAATTATTGCTCTGCTAGGCTTGTAAACAGAGGTAATCAGAAGCCTTACGCAGAGGCCCCAGTGAGGATGCCACCTTTTTCTCTGCCTGCTCCTTCCTGGTCTCCTTCCGCTCTCGCATGAACTGTTGGCTCTCCACCCTTTTGATCACTTTCTCCCTGGGTGGGCACATCTGCCTTCCTGGCTTCAGCTAAAATTTCTATTATGATAACTTCTAATTATATATTTTCAGCATCAGCCTTTTTCTGAAGCTCCACACCTGTATTTCCAACTGCCTACTAAACGCAACTCAAACCACCAATTCCAAAACTGGCTCATGCTACTTCTCCACCCTCGGGCCCATATTTGTTTTTCCATGAGAGCTCCCACGGCAAGCTGATGTCTCTGTGCTCTGTGTTGCCAATGCTGCACAGAAAGAAAACCTCAGGTTCATCCCTGAGTCATTTCTTTTACCCTCATCCTATCCCACCACAGCCAGTCAGTCATCAGATCACTTCAATCCTAACTCCACAAGTGTTCCTATTTGGGAACTATTACCTGCTGTCAGTTTCTCCTCATTTCTTAACTGGATGATTCCCAGCCCCTATCTGTCTGATTTGAGGCTCTCACCATGCTTATCTCCTTCCCACCCAGCAGTGTTATTTTTCAAACATCAAATATTCTGCTCTTCACTTTAAATGTTTAGTGATGAACATACTTACTTTTCTCATGGCAAAATATACTTTGCGAAGTAAAACTTGATGAAATAGATAAAAGTCAGCTCTAATTTATTTTAATCTCGACAAATTACTTTCATGAATTTGATGCATGTTGTTCTCAGTATAAATCAAAACTCCTTAGCCTGGTGTTCAGACAAATGGCCATCATCTATATCCTAGACATGATCTCCTCCTATTTTCCCCATAGATATTATAATTTGGACACACTGAAATTTGTGCATTGTTCACTAGTGGTGCCTTTAACAGTTCCTAGAACACAGTAAGCACTGAATAAAATGCTTGCTGAATGGATGAAGAAGTTGTTCTCTGCAGTTCCTCTCTGCAAAGCCCTTTCTATGTTCCCTGTTTGCCTTTTCACATTCTACTCTCTTTACTTAGAAATTTCTTTCTGCTCTTTTGGACCTGGCTAATCATCGCTACCCTTTCTGAAAAATCTAGCTGACATTTGACCTTTTGATTAATTATCATTAATTCAACAAATGTTTACTGAGCTCATACCAAGAGCCTGATGCAAAGGATACAAGAGCCACAATTTAGTGTGCAAAACATATAAAGAATTACAAAGCAATTGCATACTTCCTTGCAGCCTTTCCTATATATTCCCACATATGTAGTTGCCTCTTTCTGTCTACTCCACATTTTTTATATCACTCAGAACTACTGCATTAATTGAGAAAAATTTCTCTCCAAGTTAATCTGATATACTGCCAGACTACACTTTATTACACTATACTCTCGTTTCTCCTAAAATGAGCATAATTTCTAGCAAATAGTAAGCCACCAACAAATGGTGGTTATTTATGTAATTATGCTGAGGGTGCAATATAGTAAAATGAGTCTATGCTTATGATCAGATTGCTCAGTTGAAGTTCAGACTGACTTATATAATTAGGATCTGGAGTGGATCAATTTAACTTTCCTGGCCTCCTTAGCACCTAGTCAATCAGGTGAGACAACACCTACTTCATAAGGTTCTTGTAAGCATCAGGTGATGAAATAAGATGGACTATGAAACTGGGACATGTTGAATGCTTGTCAGTTGTTTGCCTGATTTAGGAATAAAAAATATGATAAGGTAATGGAAGTTGAACATATTGGATAAGTAGAAGAATGCAGACAAGAACAAACAACTGAGTTAATAGGTCAGTTCTTCCTAGACTGAAAAGCTCTCCGAGGGCAGCAGCAGAAAAAAAAATACAGAATAGGTAAACTCATGTTTTAGTCAACTTGGAAAAAGGAAATTTAATAGTTCCTTACTTAAAAGGAGCAGAAAGGTGATATCAAAATATACTGTACATCGCATTTTGTTAGATATAACTTCTCATAGTAAACTGTATGAGATTTTAATTTCAAAGTTTAGTTATTTTAAACAAATGTATTTGTTGTTCTCTGAAGTCGATTTTCAAAACACTCCAAGATATATATGCTTGGCCTACATGGGGCACAAAATCAAAATTTCTGGAGATCTCAAAGAGCAAAACCAGGGAGAAACTCCCCCACCTCTCTCTCCCAAGGGTCTTCCTCAACATAACTCATTGCTGCTTTTACACTGAGTCCGATGAGCTCTGATTCCTCTGGATTCCTTTGGCAGACATTTAACTGATGACTGATGGAGTGGACAGGAAGAGAGCCTTCATCAGGTGAAGGCTGCAGGACTTGATGAAGCTGAGATTGAAGGACACTTCAAAATCGCATTTTTATAGACTACACAGACCACTCAGACCTGAGAACATCGCTCTCCAAGATAGTTCTTGCATTTGCTTCAAGACAAGGTGAACTCCTCTTCACATATGAACTCTAAGAACATTGACTGACATCAAACCATTCAATATGTTTAGCTACAGGGTATGTTTAGAGGACAAAGGTCAGCTTCAGTTGATTACTTACAATTCTCACGGTTTTTATTTGACATGTCTCCGTTTTCCTTTCATCCCTTTAAAGAAATCCATCTTCTTGACCTGATGAAACTGGGAATGATGAGCAAATTTCCAAAACCAAGCTATTTACTGAAGCAAAGAGAAATTTTTGTAAAATCCTATGTAATTTCAATGTAAAAACTACCTTGAGAAACCAGAAAATACAAAACTTTAAGAGAACTACCTCAAAATAAATAAATAGGGAAGAAAATTGGACATTTTTGAATGGTTATCAGTTACTTAGGGAAATTGTAAGGAAGAAGATTAAGTTTAATTTGTCCATTATCAAATATGCTAAAATATGCCGAAACAGGATTTGAATAAATATCCAAATCTAGAATATTTACTCTTTCTACAATATTTTACTATCCGCAGAGTGTACTCTTTTTTTTGGCTGCGTTTGAGAACTGCACTGCTGCTCTCTCTAGTGGCTCGTGGGCTCTATAGCGCAGGCTCAGTAGTTGTGGTGCACGGGCTTAGTTGCTCCGCGGCATGTGGGATCTTCCTGGACCAGGGATCGAACCCATGACCCCTGCACTGGCAGGCAGATTCTTAACAACCGTCCCAGAGTGTACTATTGTTGAACTCTAGGACCACCTTAAATTCATGACCAAAAAAAAGAAAAAAAAAATTGGAGTTTTATTTTTAAAGAGAGGTTAAAAGCATATGAAACCCTTTTTTTTTTCTCTTTTAAAAATCGAATCATGTACTATTGAGTCAATTTAAAACTGTCCTTGGTTCATGATTTTGTAAATAAACATGGCATCACTTTTGGCAGTGTGTCAATCTGACTTGTTTTCACAGCAGAAACTGAATGAAGTCATGGAGTTGCTTTTCTGGCCAGGTCATAACAATATAATTTACAGCATATTAGCCTTTTCATATCATATTGATTCTTTATGCTGAAGGGCTTCCAAAGCCACAATAGAAGCTAGTTCTGTGCTAAGGAGCAAAATATCAAATTAAACATTAAGGCATGTGCCAATTTGAAGACTGAGTTAATATTAACAAAATAAACATTTGCTTCTTCTTAAAAACATTGCATTCACCCATGGCTAGAGTCATATGATAAAGGAATCTTAAAAAACAAAGATGAAAACCAAAAATAATTACTTTCCAGGGCCAAGAATAAGAGCTTTCACTGAATTTTGAACTTGGTTATCAGCACGAGAAAAAACAATCACTTGAAATAATTCAAAAAAAATTGATTATATGAAATAAAGTAAGGAAAAGTGTAAGCCAAGATTCCGGAAATATTTACAAATCATTTGTTCCTTAGACTGTGGAAAACTTTGTTCACAGAATGTTTCCAATGCTGAATTCCACATAAGGATCCTTGTTCATCACTTTAAACACTATTTGAGAAGTCCTGAATTTATTATATTAGGTTTTGAAGTAGAAACTTCTTGGTATCAATCCCTGATTCCCTCAATCCATATTCTTACTTTTTAAAGCAAATAATACTTTAAAGCCAAAACAAATTAAAAAGACTTTAATCTGCTTTATTACTTTGTTCGTTAAACCAAATTCAACTTTAGGTTTTTATATTTGGGTAAAGAAGCACAACTAAATTTTAGAAAATTTTTTCGTCATTTATAAAAGTAATGCTTTTAATTTATTTACTTATTTATTTTAGAAAATGTTATTTCCAGTTTTTTTTTAATTTATTCATTTATTTTTGGCTGCACTGGGTCTTCGTTGCTGCACACAGGCTTTCTCTAGTTGCAGCGTGCAGGCTTCTCATTGCACTGGCTTCTCTTGTTGAAGAGCATGGGCTCTAGGTGCGCGGGCTTCAGTAGTTGTGGCTCACGGGCTCTATAGTGCAGGCTCAGCAGTTGTGGCGCCCAGGCTTAGTTGCTCCACAGCATATGGGATCTTCCCGGACCAGGAACTGAACCTGTGTCCCCTGCATTGGCAGGCAGATTCTTATCCACTGTGCCACCAGGGAAGTCCAGTAATGCATTTTAAAATAATTTCAAATATAAAATATTTTACTACATTTGCCTCTTCACACAAAATATTTCAGATTCCTTCAGAAAAAGAACATTATATATAACTTCCACCTAACCTCCAAATGAAGTCAACATTGTTTCAACATTATAATCCAATCCACAGACTCCTTTAAATTTGGCCAAATGTCTCAATAGTCTGAATAAAAACCATCCCTTTTCTCCATTCTGGACAATCATCTCCTTTCTTCAATAGGGAGCTGTTCCTCGGACTTGCCATCACATTCATGTCCTTGACAGATTCAGAGTCTAGGTGACCTTCAGTGCAGGTTTGTCCATTGCTTCTTCTCCTTGAGCAGACTCAGGTGAAGCATCCCCATCAGGAATATCCCAGACACTATGATGTGCTCTTCTCAGTGCAGCTCATCAAAAGGTACACAAGGTTGACACCTCATCACCACTGGTGATATAACAGGATACATGTAAACATTATGGGTTACATTTCTGCCAGGCTTTTCCACACACAAAAACATGCTTTTCCCTTTGTAATAAGTGGAATTTTATGGGACAATATCCTTAGATAATGGCAATATCCTATTCCTATTTGATTCCACTGGTCAGTCTTGGTATCCCTTGATTCTCACCTAAAATATCCACCACAATGATTGCCAAATGATGATTTTCCATTTCCATCACATTTAATACTTGGTATTTTACCATAAAGAGTAGCTTAATATGTTCATGGACACATTTGTTCATATCAGCATGGACACATTATTTTAGTCAATGGCTTGTAATCGGTTATAATTTTGATGTTCAAATTTTTCTAGATTTGTCCAGTGGGATCCCCTTCAAGTTGGTGCCTTTGCCCTTTTAATAGATCCCTTTACCCCCTTTATGATATTGTTGAAAACTGGACATTTTTAGATAATATATTGTAGCAACTCTGGATATTGATTTCTCCCATCCCTGGAGAATTGATGCTGTCGTTTGTTCACTTGGTTGGTTGATTAGTGACTTAGCTGAACTGACTCTGAAATCTTTCTCCTGTAATGTGCAGCTTCTGATGTCCTAAGATTTGTTTTCTTATATTTATCTTGTAGCCTGGCTACCTATGATTTGTCCCTGAATCAGCATAAGCCACTTACTGGTTAAAGATTGTACTTAATCCCCCTTAGGAATCCAAGTTTTACTCATTACCATTGGATATGTGTGTGGCTTGGAGGCTGCTTTCTCAGTTCTAGGAATTCACATTTATGACCCATTTTTGGACAGAGACTAGTAGTTTGTATCTTTCCTTTCTTATCACTCCTGAGAGGGCTTACCATTTGGCATAGTCTTCCAGGCTCCTAGGGTTGTGTCCGATCATATTTTTAAGCCTGGCTGAAATAGGAGCTGCCCCTGGGTCAGAGTAAATTATTCAGCTAATCATGGAGCAGACATTGTGTTTAAACCCTTGTGTCAGTAAGGCTTCCGTTCTGCTGATGGCCGTGTGAATTTGAGGATGTTTTCACATCTGTCCCAAGTCCTATCCTGCCTATGCACAGCACTCCCAACCCCCCAGGGTTCACAGTGATCCCAGAAGGACTCTTGGTTATCTCTTTCCCTGGCTTTCTGTGTTAAACTTCTGATTGCCCTGCTGTTTTACTTTTTGCTATTGTATCACGGAGTTATAACTGTACTCACTTAATTGGTTTCCACCAAGAACTCCATTTTTTAATTCTTTTTTATCACCCATTGGCATGGAATTTTATACCCCCTGTTATAAATAAAGCCAGTTTCCTTAGAGCTGAAGAATGCTTCATTTTAAGGCTTGCCTCTCTGGCCTGCCTCTCCTCACGAGCAGGACCTCTGCATCCCCACACAAGTACTGGAAGCAGTGACAGTGCACACTCCTCCCAGAATGACACTCCTGCTTTACAAATGGGTGCTGGGAGAGGACACGTCCTATGCTTTTTTGACTTGCCTCTCTTGGTGTGGAACTTCTACCCATAGAGCCTGCGGTAGTGGGTGATCAGGGCCCAGTATTCTCAGCCTGCGAGCCTGGAATGAGGCATTTACCATACAAGTGAGGTCTGGGTGGAAGAAGGTCACTCCAGACATCTCTGCCCTGCCTATCTGGCACACAGCTTTTGCACCCGGAGGCTGGAGGCAAGAGAAATACTTGTGGCCTTTCCCTCCTGAGATGAAGTAGCCCTAGACTGAACGTTGGGAGTGGGGGAGAGAAGGAGTCCCTGTCTTAGTACAGCATCACCTAGTTAGAACTCCCAGAGTAGTTTCTGTAAGACAGGGCCGGGAATGGGAGAGCAGTCATATTTGAAATGCTGGGGTCTCTCCCTGTTTTTTCCAAGATTTAGTCAATTTTCTGGAATGAATATTTTTCCACTTCCTGTATGCTTTGAGAACAAATTCCAAAGAATTTAAGTGATTTTTTAAAATAAATTTGTTTATTTTTGGCTGCGTTGGGTCTTTGTTGCTATGTGCAGCCTTTCTCTAGTTGCGGCAAGCGGGGGCTGCTTTTCATTGCTGTGCACGGGCTTCTCATTGTGGTGGCTTCTCTTGTTGTGGATCACGGGCTCTAGGCATGCGGGCTTCAGTAGTTGTGGCTCGCGGGCTTAGTTGCTCCGCGGCATGTGGGATCTTCCCGGACCAGGGCTCGAACCCGTGTCCCCTGCACTGGCAGGCGGATTCTTAACCACTCTGCCACCAGGGAAGTTCTAAGCGATTTTTAAAATATTTTTTCAATTAAAAGATTGTTGGGGTAAGGATCTGCTCTACTCCTCCATAACAAAAAACTAAATTGTGATCCCATTTAATAGAATAGCTTCTAATATACAAGGCCAACTTTTCAAAATCTCTGTTAATTATACATGATTAGATATGTTATTTAGAACCAAAAATCCATGTCTATTCAATACTAAGTATAGTTGGTATCTACTATATGCCTGAAACCATTAAGTGCTGGTTCCTATAAAGGTGAATAAAATATAGACCCTGACTTCAGGAGACCCACAATCTAAAATAAGACCTAAAAGAAAACTAAGATTTATATATACACCTTCAAATATATATACGAATTATGTGTATATATACATATATATGAATGATAATTTTAAATATTTGAGATCAACAAGCTCATTTAACCTATTCAGCTTTTCTTTTCTTCCTTTACAGCTAATTTATCTGGCTCATTTATTTAATAAACACTTGTTATGTGTATTGATGCTTAATTCCACCCTTTCTCTTTCAAGTTTTGATCCATCTGAGAGCAAAACTCAAAATCAAATGGAGAGGGGCTTCCCTGGTGGCACAGTGGTTGGGAGTCCACCTGCCGATGCAGGGGATGCGGGTTCGTGCCCCGGTCCGGGAGGATCCCACATGCCGCAGAGCGGCTGGGCCCGTGAGCCATGGCCGCTGAGCCTGCGCGTCCGGAGCCTGTGCTCTGCAACGGGAGAGGCCACACAGTGAGAGGCCCGCGTACCGCAAAAAAAAAAAAAAAAAAAAATCAAATGGAGAGAAAACAGTTTTATTACTGATAAAAACTGGACTAGCTGATACAAATTAAGTATCTGGCCACAATCAGACTTTCTGATACTTTCACTGATTTAAACTTGGCCACTCAGAACTGTTGGCCATCCCATGCCCAGTTCCCACTGGAGTGGAAGCTGACTTACACACATGGAATGAAGGAGAAAAGACAGAGGAAATGCATGGGTTTAGTAGGAAGATTGGTCCGAAAGAGAAAGCCTAGGAGGAGCTGAGCCGCATATATTTGTTCTCTCTCCCAAACTCAAGAAACAAGTAACTGGACTGGATGGGCTTTTTGCATTTTAAATCTGTGAGAGTGTGTGTGTGTGTGTGTGTGTGTGTGTGTCACGGTGGTGGGGATCCAGAGTGAACAATGACTCAAGGAGCACACGGTCTAATGACACTTCCTTCCAGGGTACCATCTTCACTAGCAACTGTATGATTCACTCAATTTAGTGACTCCCTTACTTGGCTTGAGTACTCTTAAGTACTCTCAAGTACTTATAAATACTTACTTATAAGTAAGTACTCTTAAGTAACTGATAAAATAATTAAAAAAATGAGTAACTGATAAAAATTATGTTTAATATAAAGTGCTTGAAAATGACCCTTCTTTGGTGTAGCAATGAAATCGCCTCATTGACCAAAAAGAAATAGTCTCCTTTGGCCATGACCTTCCATAACTGTCCTTCCAGGATGTTGTGTTGTGTAGCATGCAATGTGGACAGTCATATCTTAACATTTTTTCCCCTGCCTTCTTGGCCATTTCCCATCTTATCTCAGAGTAAAACCACCTGCTGCTGTCATTATGTCTAGAACATGTATTTGCTGATCTAACCAGGTGCTCAATTGATGTTTAGAGTGTTACCATCTGATTTATGGCACCATGAATGAGGTTATGAGTCAACCAACCAACTCTGGTACTTTATAGGAATCTAGTATTCTGTCTACATCTAAATTAGATCACAAGCTCTTTGGAGCAAACACCTTGCCTGTGCTGCTTTATGCTTTGCTAAGTTCCATGCACACTTACCATATTTTATAAATATTCTCACGGAATATTTATGACAAGTCTAACATGGCAAGCAATTTTACCAGGGTCACTATACCCTGGTAGATTTAAAGTTCCTTAAATTACATTAGTGACCTACTTTGTAATATTTTATCTAGAAAAATCTAAGTTCCAAAGCAACTCTCAGATTCTATTCAATTTTTCTAGCTTCCTCAAAAAAAAAAAAATCTCAGAAATGGCTTAGTGCTATTTCAAAGTCTATGAATGTGAAAGAGCTCCACTGTAAGAGTAAAATCACTATGAATTAGAATCCAGATTTGAGGCAGATATATCCGAGTACAAATGTCAGCTCAACCACTTTCTATTTGGCCTCACATTTCTCTAAACCTTAGTTTTCTCATCTATAAAATGGGTATGATAATAATTATACCTACCCTCTAGGGGTGTTGTGAAGATTAAATTAAACTTGACACTTGGTTTACACTCAGTACTTGTTAGTTGGTAGAAATTGTGGTAGTAGGAATTGTGATAGGAATAATGGTGACGTCAACAACTACAGAAGTAAAATCCATGCTGATGGATCTGGGAAAACTATAAAAGGCATTGTAAATAATTACAAAGGGAAAAGTAAAGGAGTTTTGGGAATGCCAAAGCCCAACAGTTTTCATAAAAATATGGACTCTGGAGGCAGGCTTGGAATATGACTGTAGTTACGCCAAAACCTAAACGATTGTATGTTCTCAGTTTAAAGAAAGATTGTGTTGACAGAATGAGTGCTGTTTCTAAGAAGTCTAGACAAATGAAAATCCATAAATGACAAATTATTAATGTATCTTTAGCATTAATTAAAAGAGGGTATTCTGATCTGATAGCAAAATCTGTATCAATTTGGCAAGTATACCCTTACCCAGGAGATGGATACATCAAGCTGTCCAGCTGAGCTGCTTCTCATTATCCAACTATCTCCCATTTCTGCAATGAATCAGGTATACACCGGAAGAAATTTTGGCAACCAGTGACCATTTCCTTTTAGAAAGAGAATACTTGGCTCCCTTCTACAGTTCTAATTACCAAGGTGGTAATTTAGTTTATTCACATCAGTCTTTTGTGAATTTAGTCATCAATTCCACAGGTATTAACAAACTCTAGGTGCCCTAAAACAACCAGGTTTTGGAGACAGAGAAGCTTAAAACCAGTCCCTGGAATATCATAATGATAAGAGACATGTCTAATATATGACTTCGTGTCTAGCCAGACATTGACCTTACTAAATGGCACATCTCTAAACTCTTTCATTATAACAAAGTCTAAAAATGATACAGAAAATCCAACTTCCTACAATCCTCCAGAAGAAAAATGTTCATCGTAAAATCAGGATGTGGGGCTCTAGTTAAGAACATGAATAATTATCATCCATTTCTTATAGCAAAAATCTCTGACACATTATATTCTTGACACAGGGGAAAACAAAGAGAAAAAAGAAAAAAAATAGAAATCAGAGGAGAAAATTAATTAAACACAGACTCTGTGTTGATGCCCATATCTTAACTTTCTACATGTTAATTGGAAAAAGAGATAAGAGAGATAATCCTGGGGTTAAACTTAATAGACTAAATAAAAGCTTAGATGTAGTCTTTCATTTTAGTTTCTGCTTCTGTGAAATAATACGTTCTGCTTTATGTTTGGACCCAGCCTTTTCTCTGTGAATTAATTGGAATAAAGGGTGTCTCTAACATATTCAAAGAATTTGGTGCTTTCTATTCAACAAGAGTACCCTCATCAAGGGTAAATACCATGTGCTCTCATACACCACGCCAGTAGGTTAATACAAAGACATCCATTAATTTACATAATTTACATAGTGGGGTCTTAATAATTATAGGATAATTTCATTTACAAGCTGCAGGGACAACCTCCCTTTCCTACTTAAAAAACATTCTATAGATTACTTTAAAATTACTTAATAATTGTTTCCTGTAAAATATAAGCTTTATAATTTGTGTTTATAACCTGCTTCAGAATGAAACGTGACATTTCTAGGAAATTATATAAAAATATTTTTCGCAGTTTCACATCTCAGGGAATTCCGTTATGTTTAGTTAACACTGAACAAAAGTTTTTCTTTTTTTTTTTTTTTTTTTTGCGGTACGCAGGCCTCTCACTGTTGCGGTCTCTCCCGTTGCGGAGCACAGGCTCCGGGCACGCAGGCTCAGCGGCCATGGCCCACGGGCCCAGCCACTCGGCGGCATGTGGGATCTTCCCGGACCGGGGCACGAACCCGTGTCCCCTGCATCAGCAAGCGGACTCTCAACCACTGCACCACCAGGGAAGCCCAAAAGTTCTTAATTCTTTAAAAAGAGTTTGCATGGATTTACTGTAAATATTCACTAACATTTTGCGTTTACTACTTCTTCTAAGAAGGGTAAATAGCAAGCATAGGATTTTCAAAGAGGTTATATTCACAACCAAGTTGTTTCCTCTCAGGAGTTCTCATAAGATACTATTGGGGTGGAGCAGACTTATGGTTTTATTTCATACTTCTTTTGGCCACAGAACGCCTACATGCAATTGAATCAGAAACCAAATTTAGTTTTATTCTCTTCTTAGTGGGTTTCCACCCAGACCTATTGTCAAGTATCCCTCAGAGACAGAATTTGTGTGTGTGTGTGTGTGGACATGTCATGTGCATGTATCCCATAGGGTAAGGAGATGTTCTTCACACTGACAGGGACTTTAGATAGATACTGGTGAACAACGAAAGAAAAATAAGCCATTTAAACACTTGTTTTGGTTGTATAAATGCAATGTTATGTTTTATGTGCACTGCTCTCATTTCTGTATAATTTCCATGCAGAAAATAATTGGACATATAATTATACACGTGTCAGTTCAACTTATATAAATTTCATTTGATTATATCATCAAAAACCTGTTCATATGGTCATGTATACACCATTTTTTATAGGGTATTGCTCATGTAGCAAGGCCATCTGCTCTCAGATTTTAAAAATAGGAAGCAGATTCAGACTATAGTCAGGAAAAAAGGTTTTCTACAAAAAGAAAAGAAATACAGCAAACAGTAAAATTACTTGAACACAAATGAGTGTAGTTTCATCTTAGAAAACATATTCTAATTAAGCAAAATACATTATTTATTCTTTATTAATTCAGATTTCAACAAGTATGATCCCAGCTAACCTGTGAAAAATTATACAATGGTTATGAATAAAGACTTCAGCGACTGCAAAGAAAATAAAACTTGACTCTCTTACTTCATCAAAATAGTGGCTTTTGTTGATAGGAGAACTGAGTACATAAATGACTGAATTCATTTCAATCACATTTTTAGCATGTATCTATAGTAATTGGTGGATTCTATTAACACTAACACATGACACAGGGAAGAATTTGTTCAGTTTGTTATTTATTTAACATATATAGGTATTGTGCCTAATTAGTATTAAGTGCTATTCTAGTTGCTGAGGATACAATGGAGAATCAGACACAGAAAGATCCCTGATCTCAAGGACTTTCTATTCTAGTGGGAGGATGACAGAATTTATAAACGCCCTTTGGGAGATGCAGAGAAGGTGCTTCAAGAATTCAGAAAGGGATGAGATCATTCCTGCTTGGCATATGGATGGACAAGAGAGCTTCATTAACAGGAGTTCCATGACTTAACCGTATCGTCTGCTACACTGATTCCTTTTTAGCTTATCCTGCTGTACTCTTTTCTTTCCATGTTCATATGTTAAATATTGGTTATAACCCATGAAATTCATTTAATGACCCTCTGATGGTAAGTCACATTTGAAAAGCACTGCATGTTTTGACTGTGGTGGTAAGTGGTGAAGGTAGGTTAGAAGACAATCGTTGGGAGACTGGTGTCAAGGAACTGACCACAGAAATAGAAGGTTCATCCAGGTGAAGAATTATGACAGAAGGTAGAGAGTGCAAAAATCTTCTGGAAATTTTTTTTTAATGTCAACACTAACCCCTCTATTATCCATCTATATCTTTGACTATCCTTATCGGCCACATTTGTGAATTCACCTCTTCAGTTCTCAAAGTAAATTTAGTATCATTCAGGATTTGGCCTTAGAGATCTCACTGTACATGCTTACTCTGGGAAGTCTTAAGTGTGACCATCCAACTACCATTTGTACAGCAATTTTATTTATTTATATACATACATTCATATGTAAATGATTTCTTTAAGAACTGCAATTCTCATTCTGGTACCTGAGCTTCAGTTTCATACATTTAATCTTTTCCATCACTAATTTCCACATCTCCAAACTTGAATAACTTCAATAAAACTAATCTTTCCTCCTGCAAGTCTCACCTTAAATAGCATGTAAGAAAGAAAACTCCCAGTTTCTTATACGTCTCTTTTAATAAGTCAGAAAGAAGCTCTTCCTGGGTTGATCTCCAAAACATCATCTAAGTATGTCTTTTCCCCTCTCAGATGCCACAGCCTCACTCAAGATTCTCATTACACATCTGGTTGATCTTTGGCAGTGACCTCTTGTATCTCTTCCTCCCTTGCTCTTTCATTCACTCAAAGTGCTGCCAGTCTAATCTTGTTCATTAAAAACTGGGAGTTCGTGGCTTCCCTAGTGGTGCAGTGGTTGAGAGTCCGCCTGCCGAGGCAGGGGACGCGGGTTCGTGCCCCGGTCCCGGAAGATCCCACATGCCGCGGAGCGGCTGGGCCCGTGAACCATGGCCGCTGAGCCTGCACGTCCGGAGCCTGTGCTCCGCAACGGGAGAGGCCACAACAGTGAGAGGCCCACGTACCGCAAAAAAAAAAACAAAAAAAAAACCTGGGAGTTGCATAACTGTCCAGTCTCACATCCACCACTCTCTCTGCCCATTCCCTACTCTCACATGTGCTCTATTTGCAACCAAATTATCAGCTTATTCATAGTTTTCCAAAAACACACCATTTCATGCCTCAATGCCTTGTTGGATGCAGTGGCTTCTGTCTGAAATGACTTCCCAATTCTGCTCTTTAAGCATCATTTTCTCTGTGAAGGTTGTCCTTAACTCCATATAGTACTGCTCAGTCCTTCTCTCTGCTTCATCAGTTCCTGGAATTGAGCTTATCACATTACGTTTTGTTTTTAAGTATGTCTCATTCTCTTCCTATACGTTGACCCACTTGTGGGAAGGCAAGAACATTTTCTTTTCATCTTTGTATCCCCAATACCTAACACACATGATTACCCAATACATGCTTATTAAACTAGTGCAAAGTAGAAAATGTTATAGGAGCAAGAACTAATCTAAGATCACAGTGAATGGAGAGATTTTTATTGTTCTGTGTATATTAGAGAAGTCTTCTAGAAGAATAGAGCATTTACACTGAAACTTACTTAAATGATGGGTAAGATTTCAAAAGATGAGGACCAATAGAAAAGTCATTCTGAACATAGGAAAGCATGAAATGGAAAGTAGGATGCAAGAGGGGAAATAAAGAACCAAGACATGTATAGAAGATTGGAATCATGTCTTCCACTGATTCTATAAAAATCTCTAAAATTACCTTATTCAAAAGATGAAACTTTTAAAACTAACTTAAGCTGCATACCAGAACATGTGCAGACTAAACTACAAAGATAGAAGTATAGATTATACTGTGTGTAAAGGGTCACTACTGATTAAAGGAGTATGTTATTCTATATATGACCATGTTATAAACACTCTGGATAAAAACTAGCTCTTACTAGGCACTATTATTTACCCATTTTACCCCATCTTTCAGGGTGTACAGCACATTGTTAAATTATCTTAATAGCTAAAGAAACTTACCTGATAAACATCAACATCCAGGAATAAACAAGAAACTCTCTTACCCTTATAAAGTCTATCTACCTTAACCCATAGCATGCATCATATGGAAAGAGAGAAACTTTAGAAACATCTCCTTTAAAGTGGCAAAAAGATATGGGCACCTTCTCTTCTTTACACTGCTTATCATATAATATTAGAGTCAAGCAAAACAAGAGGAAAAACCAAAGACATGTATAGATATTTGCTTTCATTTGTCATGGCAAATACAAGAATATCAAGAGACAAAACACTAAAACTAGTAGAAGAATTTAACTTGACTACAGGATAATATGTCAATATACAAACTAATTAAGTTTTTTACACCCCAGTAATTACCAATTGAAAATACAATAAAATAAGACAATAAATACCATTTACAATATCATTATCTCTATCCTCCTATCCATCTAGAGTTTCTAGTAATTAACCAAATGAAGATGGCTTTGAACTGTATGGAGGAAAATTTCAAAATGATGAAGAGGTTAAAAGAAGAACTAAATAAATGGTCAGCTATCCCCTCTCCATTGGGAATGGGTTACCATTGGAAAGATATAAATTCTCTCCATATTTCTTAATAAAATTAAATCCAATTCTAATTAAATTACATTTTTAGGCTAGGGGAGAAGAAATGACTCTAAGATTTTCATGGAAGAACAAAGTTTAATACATAGATAAAATAATTTTTCAAAGAAGAGCAAAAAAGAAAAACTTTCCCTATCACATATTAAGTCATATAACAAATACTTAGAATTTAAAACAGACCAGTTCTGGAACAATATTAATATAACAAGCATACATAGCTGAGAATGTAGAAATGGGAGCATTTATATGGGAACATATAAATGTATATAACAATTTGAAAAAATGAATTATTCAGTAAATAGTATTGGTCAATATATAGCACAAAAATTAGATTCCTACAATTATATTAAAAAATTAAAACCAAATAGACCTAAGACATAAATGTGAAAGAAAAAAATATAAAAACTCCTACAAGAAAATGTAGGTGAATATATTTGTCATCTTAAGATTGGAAACATTTTTAAAACAGGTGCATGAAAACACAAGTGATTAAGGGAACAATTAACATATTAAGCTTCGTGAAAATGTAAGATATAAATAACCATGGAAGGTGGAAAGAAAGCATTCTCAAAACACAGGTGTGGGTAACTACTGGGGATAAGGAGCTTGGGGATAAGGAATAAAAGAGTAAAAATGCTAAAATAAAGGGCTGTACACAGACTGCTGATGACAGTGTACCATGAATTTTGAAATGTCATCAACTCAATTTTGTTCATCTGAGCTCTTTTCCAAAACAAAACAGACAAAACAAAGCACCCTAACCCACATACACCCTATAATGCAGGAGCCATCATAAAAAGAAAATTCTCGGGCTTCCCTGGTGGCACAGTAGTTAGGAATCCGCCTGCCAATGCAGGGGACATGGGTTCAACCCCTGGTCCAGGAAGTTCCCACATGCCACAGAGCAACTAAGCCCGTGCACCACAACTACTGAGCCTGCACTCTAGAGCCGGCGAACCACAACTACTGAGCCCACGTGCCTAGAGCCCATGCTACACAACAAGAGAAGCCACCTCAATGAGAAGCCAGTGCACCACAAAGAAGAGTAGCCCTTGCTCACCGCAACCAGAGAAAGCCCACACACAGCAACGAAGACCAAACAGTCAAAAAATTAATTAATTAATTAATTAATTTTTAAAAAAGCAAGTTGTCTGTTTGGGGATTGCAGAGTACTAAAGTACCCCCAAGACTCTACAGGTTCAACTTCGGACTTTCAAAAAAAATAACCTCATTGAGTCACTACTCTATGTATAAAATAGTTCTCATCCTCATAGAATTTACAGATTATAGGGTGAGGTGGCTGGGGTAGAGAGCTGATCTTAAGTAATATCACAACTTGTTATAAGGGCTTAAATGAAAAATATTATAAAAGATTTATTTATAATAATAAGCAGGCCTGGTTTCATTAGGGGAAGTGGGGTCACTGGAATACAGACCACATTTCTAAGGATTGAGTATCTAAATGAGACAGTGGTAAAATCAGAGTTAACAGGAATAAGAGTTGGGTAAGAGCTTTCCAGGGGGTGGGAACCACATGGGAAAAATACAAAAACTGTGGAATATTTTCAGAATTAATGAACAGCCAGTATAGCTGGAACCAAACAAGCCAGAGGACGATTGCCTCAGGACTGGAAAGGAGGTACACACTAGATGTTTGGGCTTTGTCATACATGTTAAAGGCCTTGGATTGTATTCTCAACTGCAGCAGAAAACCATTTTTTTTGATCTGATTTTTTAAGGTTATTCTAAATTTTTAAAAAGAATGCTTGCCCATGTTCCTAGAGACTTATCTAAAAATATGTTCATTATGTTTGTAAAATAGTGGAAATGGAAAATAAAATCTGAACATTTATTAATAGAATAGTAGTCAAATAAAGCAGGGAACATCTGTATTAAAGAATACTGTATCAATTTTTAAGCCAAGATGGAGACATAGGAAGATCCTGAACTCACCTCCTCCCATAGACACACCAAATCAACACCTACATATAAAGCAATTCTTCCTGAAGAACTGAAACCTGATTGAAAAGCCTCTGCACAACAAACTATAGAGGGACCACAAGAGATGGGTAGGAGAGACAGAAACACAGTATCAACAGGAACCCCACCCCTGATGTGGCGACCTGCAGTAGGAGAGAGATTCCTGAGGAACATGTGTATAGACTCACCTGCCCTGGGGCACAGCAATAGAAAACAACGGCAGGTTAAAAGGCACCTAGATGATAGGTGAAGAAAAATCATTTATTAACCTTAGAGCATCTGCCAAATGGACTGCTAGAACTCTCTCCAGGGTCAGAGATGCCAGAAAGCACCATTTTCTTTGCTTTTTTGCTGCACCTTAATGTAAGCAGGAACATAATCTAGGCATTCTAGCTGGCCTACCAAGGCCACCCCAGCATGTTCAGCTTCTTGGCCCATACCAGCTCCAACTATCCCCCAAGATGGCCCCACTGCAGTGTGTCCTGGGGTCTCCTGACCTGTGCCTGCTCTAGTTCCAATTATGCCATTATGACAGCCCTAGGACAGAGTGCCCTGAGACTACCCCTCAGGCCATGCCTACTCTAGCTGTCCCACCAGGGGAACCCCAGAGTGGAACACCCCAGGACCCCCTAGCCTGAACTCATTCCAACTCCACCTGACCTGTCAAAGTCACCTGCCACAAACAGTTTACATAAAGGATGTTCCTACCAAAGCTATACCTTCAAGACAGGGGGAGAGAGCTGTTTTGCCTGATTCATAGAAACAAACACAGAAAGTCAAACAAGATAAGAAGACAGGGGAGTATATTCCAAATGAAAGAACAAAATAAACCCCCAGAAAAAAACTGTAAATTATTTACTTGTTAAAGAATTCAAAGTAGTGATCATAAATATACTTACTGAACCTGGAAGAAGAATGGAAGAACACAGTGAGAATTTTAATAAAGAGCTAGAAAATATAACAAAGAACCAATCTGAGCTGCAGAGTACAATAACTGAAATGAAAGGTACACTAGAGGGAATCAACAGCAGATTAGATGACACAGAAGAACAGATCAGTGAACTGGAAGACAGAATAGTAGTACTCACCCAATCATAACAGTAGAAAGAAAAAGGAATGTTAAAAAATATAAGGATAGTTCAAGGGATCTCTGAGAAAACATCAAGTTGACTAATATTTGCATAATAGGGGTCCCAGAAGGAGAAGAGAGAAAGGGACAGGAAATATATTTGAAGAAATAATGGCTGAAATCTTCCCTAACCTGGGGAAGGAAACAGATACATAGTCATATACAAGAGAACCCCCATAAGGCTGTCAGCTGATTTTTCAGAAAAACTTTGCAGGCCAGAAGAAAGTGGCATTATATATTTTAAATGCTCAAAGAAAAAAGCTTACAACCAAGAATACTCTACCTGGTAAGATTATCATTCAGAATTGGAGAGAGTTTCCCAGAGAAGCAAAAACTAAAGCAGTTCATCACCACTAAACTGGCTTTACAAGAAATGTTATAGGGACTTCATTAAGTGGGAAAGAAAAGGCCATAACTAAGAGTGAGAAAATATATCAAAGAAAAAATTTCATTGGTAAAGGCAAATACATAGTAAAGGCAATGGGTTAGCCACTTAAAAAGCTATTCAATAGTATGAAGGTTAAAAGATAAAAGTAGTAAGATCAACTATAACCACGATAAGAAGTTAAGAGATATCACAAAATAAAGATGTAAGATATGACATCAAAAACACAAAATGTTTTGGGGGCTGGTGGTAGTAAAAATGTAGTGCTTTTAGAATGTGTTTGAACTTAATGACCATCAGCTTAAAATAAAGTGCTATATGCAGGTCAATGTATATGAGCCTCATGGTAACCACAAACCAAAAGCCTACAATATATATACAAAAAATAAAGAGAAAGGACTCCAAACACAACAGTAAAGAAAAGCATCAAACCACAAGAGAAGAAGAAAGGAACAGAGAAGAATGATAAAAACAACCAGAAAACAATGAACAAAAGAGCAATAAGTACATACCTATCAATAATCACTTTAAATGTAAATTAACTAAATGCTCCAATAAAAAGACACAGGGTGACTGAATGGATGAAAATGTCAGACTGATGTATATGCTGCCTACAAGAGACTCACTTCAGATCTGAAGACACACAGAGACTGTAACTGAAGGGACTGAGAAAGATATTCCATAGCAAATGAGAAAGAAAAGAAAGTTGAGGTAGTGATACTCAGAGTAGATTTTAAAACAATGACTGTAACAAAAGACAAAAATGGCATTACATAATGATAAAGGGGTCAACCTAAGAAGAGGATATAACATTTGGAAATTTTTATGCAACAAACATAGGAGCATCTAAATATATAAAGTAAATATTAACATAAAGGGAGAAATTGACAGTATAATAGAAAAATTTAATATCCCACTTACATCAGCAGATAGATCATGCAAACAGAAAATCAATAAAGACATATTGGCCTTAAAAAAGTCATTAAGCCAGATGGCCTTAATAAATATATACAGAACATTCCATCCCCAAACTGCAAAAATCACTTTCTTTTTAAGCGCACATGGAACATTCCCCAGGATAGATCAGGTTAGATCACAAAACAAATTTAAGAAGACTGAAATAATATCAAGTATTGTTTCCAAACACAATGGTATGAAACTAAAAATAAATTACAAGGAGAAAACTGGAAAAACCACAAATACATCAAGGCTAAACAACATGCTACTAAACAACCAATAGGTCACTGAAGAAACCAAAGAGGAAATCAAAAATACCTGGAGACAAATGAAAATGAAAACACAGGACTAGAATAAATAGTCTTAAAATTGTATGGAACCACAAAAGACCCCAAATAGTCAAAACAATTTTGAAAAAAGAAGAACAGAGCTCTGATTTTAAACTATACTACAAAGCTATAATAATCAAAACGTTATGGTACTGGCACAAAAACAGACACATAGATCAATGGAACATAAGAGAGCCCAGAAATGAAAACGTTTCTATTGCATGTTCAATTAATCTATGACAAAGGAGGCAAGAATATACAATGGGGAAAAGACAGTCTCTTCAATAAATGGTTTTGGGAAAACTGGATAGCTCCATGCAAGAAATGAAAATAGACTACTTTCTTACACTATATACAAAAATAAACTCAAAATGAATTAAAGACCTCTTAAATGTAAGACCTGAAACCATAAAGCTCCCAGAAGAATACACAGGCAGTACACTCTTTGACATTAGTCTTAGCAATATATATTTTTTTATATGTCTCCTCAGGTAAGGGCAACAATAAATGGGACTAAATCAAACTAAAAAGCTTTTGCACATTGAAAGAAACCACCACCAAACAGAAAGGCAACCTACTGGAACAGGAGAAAATATTTGTAAATGATATGTCCAGTAAGGGGTTAATATTCAAAATATGTAGAGAACTTATAAAACTCAACAGTAAAAAAATAATTCAATTTAAAAATGGGCAAATTACCTGACTAGATATTTTTCCAAAGATGACATACGGATGGCCAAGAGGCACATGAAAAGATGCTCAGTATATCAGCAAGGAGATGCAAATCGAAACGACGAGATACCACTTCACACCTGTCAGAATGGCTATCATCAAAAAGACAAGAAATAACAAGGGTTGGCAAGAATATGGAGAAAAGGGAAGCCTCCTGCACCAGTGGGATTGTAAAGTAGTACAAACAGTATGGAGGTCCCCCCCCCAAAAAAAAATTAGAAGTAAAACTACCATATAATCCAAAAATTCTACTTCTGAGTATTTATCTAAAGATAACAAAAACACTAATTTGAAAAGATATATACACCCCAGTATTCACTGCAGCTGTATTTACAATAGTCAAGATATGGAACCTATGTCCATCTATAGATGAATAAAGTTGTGAAAACATAGATGGACCTATAAAGTATTATGCCAAGTGAAATAAGTCAGACAGAGAAAGCCAAATACCATACTATTTCACTTATACGTGGAATCTAAAAAACAAAGCCAATGAACAAACAACAAAACAAACATATTCATAAGTACAGAGAACAAACTAGCAGTTGCCAGAGGGGAGGGGCTGGGGGATGAGTAAAATAGGTGAAGGGGACTAAGAGGTATAAACTTTCAGTTACAAAATAAGTCAGAGGAATGTAATGTAAAGCATAGGAAATATAGTAATAATACTGTAAATAACTGTGTATGGTAAAAGATGGTAACAACTTATTGTGGTGATCATTTTATAATGTATAAAAATATAGAATCACTATGTTGTAAATCTGAAACTAATATTGTAAGTCAATTATAATTTGATAAACAAAGTTTAAGAAGAAGGCAAATAAAACCAGATCAAAACAATGGATTGATGAACATAAATATTAACATGTAAGCTCCCATATAATCTAATACATATATCTCCGCATAAAAGACATATATCATATTTTTAACTGAAGTAACTTTGGAGAGAAAGGGGCAGTCAGAGATGGAGAATAAAGGAAGGACTTTCATGTTTCATAATATTCACTTGCTTAAAGCATTTATGATAAAATATATTCATGTTATCTGGTTAATAAAAACAGGATTAGAAAAATTAAGAAAACAGATTAACAGACAAATTAAAATTATTGGAATACTTAGTTTATGTAATAGTCAGGGGGAAAGATGATAGTTATTCAGTATTGATGCTGGAGGAGAGAGAAGTGAACAGATTTTGTATATACTATAGAAATTGAATCAACCAATAGAACCAATAGATGGATTAGCTGTATGAGATAGAAATGTCTAGAATACACCTATTTTCCAGGAATTAAAACAAAGTGGTTAGAGACACTCTAAAATAAGATTGTGGGGACACTGGAACAGGACTAATTTGGAGAAAAAGATAGTGTACCATCTCTGTAACTGTTACGTTGAGATACCTGTTTATTCATGCCAGGGGAGACATCAAGGAGGCAAGAACTTCAGCACAGAGGTCTGTTCAGGTGTGAAGAAAATAAGGAAGGCTGCATTTTGAAAGTCCTTGACCTATAGTATCTACCAAGTACACAGGCTTTTTTTCATGCAAACCTGTAAGCAGGAAGCATGGAGAGTCATTTGAATTTTTATCACTATTGTCATTTCATCATTAACATCACTAGTGTCAACACAAATAGCATTTCCTTCCTTGAACTTATATACGGGTGTGTGTGTGTGTGTGTGTGTGTGTGTGTGTGTGAGAGAGAGAGAGAGAGAGAGAGAGAGAGAGAGAGAGAGAGAGAGAGAGAGAGAGAGAGAGAGATTAGCCATCTAGAAATTCCTTTAGCTTAATACTAGAAACCATCTGACTATAAAGAAATATAGTCATGTTGTTTACTCAAAGAACAGCCAAACACTTTAAGAAGATAAAAGTTGAAATAAAAATAAAAGCCAACAATTGTGATATATTCCTATTATTTATATGTGAGGAGATTAACCCTTTAACATTTTTTCTTTTTACTTTCTGTATGACCATCTAGAGCAGTGGTTCCCATTGTATGGTCCCCAGACCAGCGACATTTGTATCACCTGGGAATTTATTTGAAATGCAAATTATTAAAACTCATACCTGACTCAGTGAATCAGAAGTCTGGAGCGGGCCCTGCAATCTGTGTTCTAAGAAGCGCCTTCATGTGAATCTGAGTACCTTCCCTCAAGTTTGGTTTAGATAAACTGTTACCACATCTGTACCTTGTTTACATAGAGCACTGGGAGTATTTGCCAGCAGTCTGATGATAAAGTCATAGAGCTTGGATTATTTAGTGAGGGAATAAAAGCCAAGAAGCTATTTCATTTAAGTTTAGGCAGAAGTTAACTTTCATTCTGTACATGAATTTTGATTGGCACTGACTCTGACCTTTTGGAAATATGAAGTTCCTAGCACAAATACTTTTAATCTAATACAGATTTTTGACCTCATCATTGACAGAAGGTTGGCATTTCTGATATACAGAGACAAGACTATCTGACCTTTTTGCATTACAATGATTGTCATGATTGGCAGGGCTTGGCCTCTCTTTTGAAGAGTTGTGGCACTTGGCACCCTCAAATCATATAAAGAACCTCCATTCTGTCCTCTAAAGCCTGAGTATGACAGATTGCCCCATCTGGTGATATCCTAAGATGCTGTTGTTTCAGTGACTCTGGGGATGACTCTCAGCTTCCTGATGATGACAGTGTATAGGTTGGCAGCTGCCATTCTGATGTCCTTAGCTTGCATTGATACTGCTTTGACAGCCAAGACCTTTGCTTGAGCAGCAGTGTGAGTTGATTTCAACTCAGCAAGGAGATAACTTTGGAATCCTTCAGCTAGACTGCATACCTCACGGCAGACTGCTGGGAAAATAAGACAGGCAGAAGGCAATGCAGGAGGTGATACTTTCTTCATTTGTGAAATCCAAATAGGTTAGAAGGTAATGTTTTTATCTAACGTATACCACCTTTTCCATCAAAAAATTATATATATTTAATATTTTTTGAAGGACTAGGTGGTATACGTTAGATAAATGTGTAAATAATCATTGCTTGTTTCGCCAAGCATATTGCAAGGCACAAGAGGAAGTGAAGTGACACGAAGAAAAATAAGATTCGTCCTTGGACGCGTACAATCTATTTGGCAAAAAGATATACATAAATTCACATCTAAAGAGGCAGCTCATACTTAGCTCCAGATTATTATGAGAATGACCAAATATTCCCATTTTACAACATAAGAAGAGGGGAAATTTCCTCTTCTTCCTCCTTTTTGTTGTATTTGGGCCCCCCAAAGGATGGATGATGCCCACCCACATTGGTGAAGGTGGTTCTTTTTATTCAGTCTACTGCATCAAATGTTAATCTCCTCCAGAAATGTCCTCACAGATACACCCAGAAAAAATGTTTGATCAGCTATGTGAGCCTCCCTTAGGTCAGTCAAATTGACACGTAAAATTAACCATCACAGTAATCAACTCTACAAATTATGCTTATAGTTGAATATTCCATCTCTCCACCAGAAAAACTACTTCAGGACAGGGACCATTCTCTTTCCATTTATTAAATATGTTTTGGAATCCCACCTATGTATCAAGACCTTTTGAATGTGCTGAAAAAATAATGTTGATAAAGTAACTGTCATGTAGCCTACATGATCAATAGCTCATCTTTCCTCTGGCACCTATTATCATGCCTTGCAAATCAAAGATCTATAAACACTTGAAAATAATAGTGAAAATTAGGAAAGATTTGAGCAAGAAAATGAGAAAAATAGAAACAGGAGACCAATGATATTGTCAGCTATTTGAATATTGAAAGAACCATTACTTGTGCAGAAATAAAGCACTCCTTTGAAGTAAATTTTTTAAAAAAAAACTTTCTACCATCTTTTATAACTAAATTATCAAGGTCAGGGAAGTTTCACATACAAAAATGGATATGTAATGATATTCACTATTTAGAGACTTTTAGAAAATAAGTGATTACTGTAAGATGTAGATACATCCTGTATCTATGGATGTAGCCACTAGTTTCACCTCCATTTAGGGGATATAAATTAGCTTTCTAAAACCCTAAAGTGATTTGTTCAATATTGAGCCTAGTTAATGACAAGGATCTATAAATAATGTGGGACTTTTGCCTGGACTTAAGTTCCTGATCTAAATACTTGGGCATTTTTTTATTATAAAATGAAATTATAGCCATTTCCAATCCTAAATAATTTGGGCCAAATAGATTTTACATGTGATATTTATGACTCATGTACCCTATTCTGTAAAACTTCCCCTAAAGACTCATTAAATGTGTTTTATGTGAATTTTTCCCAGCCTTGCACTTTCATTAACTGGAAGGAAGAGAATAGAGCCTGCTTACAATGCCACCAGACCCATGCCAAAGCCCTCCCTTGATGGATGTCTTCCTAATGAATTATATATATTGTAAACAAGTAGTACGTGCCAGCCCAAGGTTTTCGTTAATTTTTCATTAATGAAATGCACCACTTAGCTTGTTTGACATTTAAGTGAGCCACATAAATTTAAACTAGGGGTCACCATAAAGAAAGCATTTGCAAGTGTCACTGTAGGAACAAGCTAGCAGCTGCTCCACCTCTTAAATCAAATCCTGCCCCAAACCATGTTCAAGTTTACCACCACCAGATTAATAGAATATGTAACAAGTAAATGATACTATAATTACCTGCTAATGACTGATTTGAAATTGAGTGTTCCATGCTATTATTAAAGAATGCTGTATGTTTTTAATAATTTCTACTTCAGTTTTCGTTCCCTCATGGACAACTTAGAAATCAGATGTCTGGAAGCTATCTTGGTTCTGAAGGATATAGTGTGTGTATTTAAGTCCCTTCCCACTCCCCAATATATAGCATCTACCATGTGCTTCAGGTTTCCAAAAAAGAACTCTGAATTAAGACAATGTGGCAGGAAAATACTCTAGAATTATGGTTAAAAATACACTAACAACAGGAAATCCAAATGCTTACATGATCCAAAAAGCCCAAAGATGTCACACAAGAAAATTCCCAGAAATATGAAATATAGCTGTACTTTAAAATATGTTTTTGAAAAAGAACCCTCTTTCCTTCTGCTCTTGATTAACATACAGGTCCAGCTCACTCAAAGCATATCAATTCTAGAGCAACACATATAACTCTAGACTCTTCAAATTGATACAGATGTAGCTGCTGTCTTTCTTACCTGATCAGGATTGGCTTGGGATCCAAGTAGAGCTGAATTTACAGGGGAAGTTACATCTAACTAGAGTTCTTTGAAGTTGAAGAAGGTAGAGGCCAACAGAAAATCATTTTTTTCTCCCCAGGATATATATCGTCCACATAAAACAAAAGTAAAACTATAAAGGATATCATGAGCACACCTTATGCTGGTCAGGAGGTGGGGCACATTTTAAATTGCAAAAACATTTATTATGCTGTACCCGATACCATGCTAGGCACAGAGAACATACAGGAGTATATGAACTGCTCCTACATTCAAAGATCTCATTTTAGTGGTGGATATAGACATGTAATCAGACTATGTTCATATAACCAGGTAGTGCAGTAAGAATACGGTATTCTTAGACTGTCTCCTCCCACCATAAAGTCCTCTCAGACACAAAATATTGCCAAACTTTGCTCTCAAATGCAGCAGCACATTTCTGAATGAAAAATTTAGTAACAAATGAAGGGAAATAAGAACACATAATCCTTGTCTAAAAGGAGCATGCATCTCTTGCAATTCTGTTGTAAGCACTCTGGTTGGACCATAGAGCTTTCTCTTTGGTTATAATCTGACCATGAATTTTCTATTGCCAAGCATGTTTCTCTCTTCTGCTGGTCCTCCTGGGGTTCATTTATTTCCTTCCCTCTTTCAATCTGTCACCGTTCACTTTTCTACCTAGAGTTTATTACTTCACGTTAGCCCACTCCTCTGCAATACTGCTTCAGAGGGATCACCATTTCCCCAGTCTCTCCTTTCCTTGCTATATCAAAAGATTTGCTTCCGAGAGCAGCTCTGCTAATCATTTAGTGAGGCAGACCAAATGACAACAATAAACTTGCCTCAGAGCAATGTTAAGGAGAGAAGAACACAGCCCAAAACAAATCTGTACTGGTGATCCTCACTTGAAGAAAACAGGGAGGAGATTAAAATACAGAGCTTAGAACAAGACTTATTAAAACCTCAAACATCTTTGCATCACCTATTATTGTTCTAACTTCATACAGCTCATTCTGATGCCTCTCTTTCAAATGAGAAAAAAACTCAGCTTCTAGCCTGTGAGGGTTCTTTCCAATCACCTCGCCTCTTACCCTAATAACTTAGTTAAAACAGTATGTGTGTTTGTGTAATAAGACTTCCTCTTTTCTGTTGGCCAAGTCTTTGATACTGAATACCCCAATATCCTTTAGTTTTTATATTTCTCAAGGCCAAGTTCATTAAAGATGTACCCTGCTTCAAAACTTTCTCCAGGTCCTGAAGACGCCTTCCTCCTAGAAAGCCATTTCCACCCCACCACGCAACAGACATGCAAGTCATTAGGACATGGGGAAGAAACAGAAAGTGGGAAAAAAACTGAAATGTATCCAATTTACATATTATTATTTTCATCTGGAGAACTATAAGTCAGAGGGGATCCACCTCCTTTCCCCATAACTCTCCTCATCCTCTGATCAATTATAGGATTATTTAATTCAAATAATAGTTAAATAATGAACAGATATGCTTGTTACACATATGTATTTAAATTACCAGCTTATGATGGCAAAAGCCTAAGATACCAACACAGTGGCTAAGGAGATTTCCTTTTTTAGTGTCTTCAGCCATTCTGAATAAGAGTATATAGCAACTTGAAGATATCCTCATCCAATAATTTTAAAAATCCCTCCAGAATTTATCAATAAAAATTCGAACAAAAAGAAATGGAAGAAGGGCTAACTAAAAGGTCATGAAAGTGAAGGCTTATTGTTGACACAATAAATAGTATTTTCACCACATGGCTTCTAAACACAATTAGAAATAAAACAAAAGTCGTGGAATGTGAAGTTCAAAACATTATCTTTATTGATGATTAAAAGTAGAGGTTTTGGTTTAGTGTTAAAGTTGAAGTCTAAGTGACCTGCTACATGAATCTCCCACCCAATGAAGGACATACTGCAACCCCATAAAATACCTCAAAATTGTGGGCAAAATAAAATAGCTGTTTTAAGTTACTATGTTTGGGGTTAATCTGTGTGACACAGTAATGATAATAGGTATAACACCTAATGAATGACAGAGGACTCAAGAATGGTTTAAGGATAGGAGGATGGCAGAAATAAAACAAACAATAGAAAAGGAAGAGGAGAAAGATTATTTGTTGTTTTGGTTTACAAAAATTCAATTCCAT
Organism: Monodon monoceros; assembly: GCF_005190385.1. Taxonomy (NCBI): domain Eukaryota; kingdom Metazoa; phylum Chordata; class Mammalia; order Artiodactyla; family Monodontidae; genus Monodon; species Monodon monoceros. Next base: position 153,701,211 of record NW_021703778.1, on the reverse strand, counting down.
TGATTTGAATGCATTTCATTTCTGGTTCTAACCCATTTCTCTGATAAATACATTTCTCTAGTTATACGTATTTATGTGCAAACCACTCTTGATGTGATAAAGACCAAGAGGCTCCCCTCAAAATCTCCTCTTGCTACGTTTTTTTTAAAAATTCCTATCACGGGCTTCCCTGGTGGCGCAGTGGTTGAGAGTCCGCCTGCCGATGCAGGGGACACGGGTTCGTGCCCCGGTCAGGGGAGATCCCGCATGCTGCGGAGTGGCTGGGCCTGTGAGCCATTTCTACTCTTTCTACTACTGTATACTACCTCTACTAAGGTTAGATGACCCTGTTGGATTCCTAGCACCTGACACACTCATTCAATCAGAGCTCAATGAAATTACATTAAGATTCCATGTGCATCATGGTAGTTTTACAAGCTAGGAATAAGTAAGTTACTAAAGCACATTTCTTGCCCTCTAAAAGGTCTACACTAATAAAAAGACAGTAATACAAATATATGTCCAAAAATATGCAATGGCCAAAAATATGGAAAATGGCCTCTTTGCAAAGAGGCACAGGGAGAAACACATGGGCATTTAAAACCATTAAAAGTGCTGGCTTTGGCTACTAATAAGCACTATTTTATTATTATTTTTTTAAACCTACATACTTATGTTTATTTTTATTAGGGATTATTCAAGCATAACAAAATGTATAGAGACTAGTAATAAAGGATGGTACCTACTGGTCAACATTATCAAATTCACACATTTCACCATCCTCTCTTTAGGTACTTTCATTGCAATAAAAAATGGGTAGATTTGCAGCCCAGCACATTAGGTTTTTGTACAATTTCAATTATTTTCCTTCCCTAAGGAAACCATTACACTAACTTGACATACAGTATACCACTACACGTTTCATTGTATTTGGTATTATTCTTTCATTAGCAAAGGCTTTTTTTTTCATTTTAAAAAGCTATGCATAGGCAGAATCATATTGTGTGTCATTTACAATTGGTTTTTTTTAACATTTTTATTGGAGTATAATTAATAAGCACTATTTTAAAAAGCCCTGTCAAATCGGAAAATGAGCCGTGGTCTTTCTTACCTTTATAACTCATTAACACCAAGTATAGGCAAGTTTCCAAATACATTTTCTTGTTTTGTTTGACAGTCTTATCTCAAGTGTAGGCAATTTGAAGTTTGTTTTGGCAATAGCTTTTTAAAAATATGTTGACATTTCAGTTTGTTGTGAATTATATTTACTATTTTACCACATTTGGTAAGCTCTGTCATTTTCCTGATATTAATTATATCAATCTAACCACTGCTGCAAGAACAGGCTTAATCTTACATTTAATATATTAATACATAGTCATATAACAGCATAAATAGATGTGACTAGTAAAATATAGATGTAGATGAAAAAATATGCCCCTCCCTGGCGTAAAGCCCTGAACAGAGAGATGCCCACTTCTAATTCAGACTAAAGGGAGGGGAAGCCAAATTTTGCACACCTGAGAGTACAGCTATTAGAATCAAGTTGCCCCACCTGGCTTAATGTTGAGGCTCCTTGCCTTTTTCTCCAGTGGCTACATGACTGTTTTACATAATCATTTATGTCTTCAGTTTCCTTAACTGTAAGGTAGAGATATTAATCTACCTCCTAGGACTGTTCTGAGGATTAAAGGAAATAAGATAAAGATTGTAAGAGACCTGGCACTCATCAGAACACAAATAACATCTTCTGATACGATATGATGATTTAGTAGGTGGGGAGAAGTGGTTAGGATATCATTTTGCAGAAGGATTTGATGAGAAATTCTACTGTAAACCCTTTAAGGTTTGAGAACTGTGTCTGTTCAGCACTTAATTCTCAGCAACTGGCAGAATGTCTGGCACATAGAAAGTTTAATAAATGTTTTGGAATGAATGAAAAGATGAGAATAATACAGCATAGCTGATCACTGCTCCTGAGGCCTAACACTCAATTATTTGGAGTAAATAGTAACTCTCTCCATAATACCAGCTCGTGCTCGCCATCAATCTCACTCCCAAGTGATACGTAAATGTTAGGTCACACGTGGCAGAGACTGATCCAAGCAATACATAAATGTTAGGTCTCACATGGCAGACACTGATGCCAACAAGCTTGATTTCAGTGGAGGAGAAAGTGGCAGTGAAGGATGGAGGTGAATACAGCATAAATTATTTTCTAGTCTCATACACACTGCTCATGTCCATTCTCCCCTCCCCCCTTGCAACCCTGTCCCTTATGTTACTGTTTGTTTTTCCAAAATTTCTAGCCCAGGCCTCTCATGAATCAAAAGAGGAAATCAAACACAAATGCTACTATTGGAGACAATGCAGGAAAATGAGAACATATTACTCTGCTGTGTTACTTAATATATAATGAAGTTTAACACAATGGGAGGGCATCGCCACCTCTGCCCACCCCCCAACAAGCAATTTTATTTCCAGGAATATGAGAGAAGTTGATGTGCACCTTCAGGCCAACATGAGAGATCTCGCAAGGCAAGGAGAGGCCCCGGTTTCCTTCTGAGATCTAATGTCAGAATATGGTCTTGTTATCATTGATATAGGTCCTGTCACCTGGTTCTCTAAGTTAGCATAGCCAGAAAAACAAACACGGCATTGATATATATATACCTCTGTTTTCATATACACTGCACAGAAATATAAAATTAAAACATTCAAATGTAGAGGTATAATACATTTCAGTAAATAAAAATGTACAAAGCTAAACTTCAATAGTCACTCCCACGCTTAGAACAAAAATAAGTTAGACACACAGTAAATTTAGCCCAGAGGAGACAGGATGCAACATTTGCTTATCTGAGGCAAACATATCCTGGCACTGGAAAGAATTCAGCTAGAATAGTTAACAAATAGGTGGGAGCCCCCCCTAGATATACAGGGAGTGTGCCTGCTCCTTAAGCTTTTCCTCTAGGCAGTTTTTTGTGGGCACTCACAAAATCTTTGGCAAGAATATTAAGAAAGCGTTTCCTTATGAGAATAAGGAAAACAGCAGGCACTGCAGGAGACACAAGAAACCCCAACCTGGACGCTCCTCCCCTATCTTCTCTGTAGAACAAAAGACTTAATCTGAGGAGCAGTGCATTAACAATACTGTCACCCTTAGGCACTAATGAGAACACATTGCAGGTAGGGAAAGGAAACTGTGACAGCGTGGAGGAAGGCCAGGAATACTGACTAGTCCAGAAATCTGGAAAGCGGGCAGGACCTCTGAGAAGCTCATTTCCCAAAGTTGTAAGGTCACAGTGCTTACCTGAAATGGATGTTTAAATGACAGAAAATTCTTCACCTGAAACGCCCAGCATCAGGCTAACAAATATCAAGTAAAACTGAAATACTGCTGGAAGAATTGTAAGAACATAGGAACATATCCTTTCTAAGGTCAAGCACAAAGAAAAGACTTAAAGTAGAGGATGTAGTAGCCACTGAGTAAAGTCCTCTGACAAACCAGCTCATCCTAAGCACAAGGTATCCTAGAGGAATCCGAAGCCTGTGGTGCACTGAGTTTATTCACAGCACTAGTCAACCTTAAACCCAGCACAATTCTGAACTCTATTAGTCCAAAACTTGAAACTAAAGGCCAAGGAGAAGAAAAGACATGCTCATTTCTAAGAATAAGAAACTACCTCTTTTTTTCTAAATTTATTGAGGGATAATTAATAAATAAAATTATATATATTTAAAGTATATGACAGTGATTTGATACACATACATGACGGAATGCAAAATATGTAAGATACATGAGAAATTTTAATAGAAATATAGAAACTATAAGAAATAATCAAACGTTGGGGGCAGGAACACTGTAACAGATAAAGAATGCATTCACAGGTTTCATCAGTAGCCTTGATACAGGTGAGAAAAGGATCAGTGAACTGGAGGATAGGTCAATAGAAATTTCCCAAACTGAAACACAGAGAAGGGGAGGGGAGGAGGGTAACAGGGGAAGAACAGAGCATTCAAAAGATGTGGGACAATATCAAATGTTCTAACATAACATATGTATAATTTGAATCCCAAAGGAAGAGAAAAATAAGGCAGACTAAATATTTATAGAGTTAATGCCTGAGAACTTTCCAAAATTAATGACAGACAAGTAACAGATTCAAGAAACACCAAGCAAGATAAATACCAAGAAAAACAACCACAATCACCTATTCAAACTGCTATCCCATATTCAAACTGCTAAAATACACACACACACACACACACACACACACACACACACACACACACACACTCCTTCACACACTTTATACACAAAGCAGGTAAGGATTACAACAGATGTTTTAACAGAAACCATGTAAGCCAAAAGTTAATCAAATGACATCTTTACAGTGCTGAAAGAAAAAAACAGTAAAACTAAATCCAGAAATATATAACTTATTATTTAAATGAAGAAACAAAACTTTTTTTCAGACAAATAAACAGAGTATTTATGGCCAGCAAACCTACACTATAAGAAATGCTGAAGTGGTAAAGGAAGTTCTGAGGCAGAAAGAATATGGGGCCAGGCATAAACTTGGATGTACACAAAGATATGAAGAGCTCTAGAAATGTGCTAACAAAAGTTTTCTTTCATCAATATCTCCCTCAGGCATATCAGTGCAAAAATTCCTCAACAAAGTATTAGCATATCAAATCCAGCAATATCTAAAAAGGATAATATGTCACAATTGAGTGGGATTTATTCACAAGGTTGATCCAACATTGGAAAATTGATCCTTATGTGTCTGTTAAAACCCATAGACATTTACAGCACAAATAATGAAACTCAAGGAATATTTGATGTCTTTCAACTAGTAAACAGATAGGTAAACTGTCATACTATGGACTGCTATTCAAGGAAATAAACAAAGGAACAAACTATTGGTTCAAATAATATGAATTCCAAATACATTTTGTTGTGAAAGACTATATAATGTATATGATTTTATTTATATGACATTCCAGAAGGCAAAACTATAGGGACAGAGTACAGATCAGTGGTTGCCAGGAACTGGGCATGTGGGATGGGGTTGATTACAAAATGGCAGTAGGGGATTTCTTTGGGTGCCAAAGTTGCTTTCTATCTTAACTGTGGTGGTGGATACACAAATCTATCAATTTGTCAAAACCCATGGAATTATACGCCACAAAGTGAATTTTACTGAATGTTAAGTTTTTTTTAGTGCATAAACCTACGACTGGAAAATCCTTGAACTCCTTCACAGATCTTAGAAACTACTGCAGAATAATCTTTATTGAAGAGCATATTTAAAACAAATTCCATACTCTCATTTGGCCGTAGTGTCCAGTTATGTATGGTAAAGGATAAGAGTACTTAAAAGAGAGAAATCATTTCAGAAAACAAGGAATTCAGGGTCAAGATCTCCGTGACTCATCCAAGTACAAATTTTAAATGGGCCTATATTGTTGAGTCTGAAATCAATCTGTTTTTAGTGAATGATTTTGACTTTGCATGCTGGTCATGAACATGTTTTGTGTTAGTCTGTCAGAAGTGCAAACTGAGTAAATTCTGGGAGTAAGTATGACTTCATTTTCTTTTAGTGCTGTATATTATACTTCAACTGCCAATTATTTTAGAAAAATCTCAGGTAAGGTATATGTGAGTTGATTATGCATGGGAAAATATCATTATCCTAAAAATAGCACCAGTGTTATTCCTTGTTGATCCTTAGTCTGTATTTACAATGATAAACATAATGGCAATGAAACTAAGAAAAAATAAGTTTACTATATTCCAACTGTATGCAATTTTTCAAAACAATAGAATCAACTTTCTATAACATAACATGTAGTTTAAAAATCTAAGAGTATTTACTAGTGCTGTGGAAGAGGGGAGAGAATTAGATATTACTTTAAAGTTGGTGTGAGTTTTTCTATAAATTATTACCACTGTTATGGTAAGATAATAACCTTTCATTTTCTATAAATAAAAGCAAACGTGAAGATGTATGGTTACAGTTTGCTTAATTTTAAGACATTTATGAACTATATGATCAGAATAATGAAAACATTAAAATAGGGAAATGATCATGCATCTTTTTCTTGCGGTACGCAGGCCTCCCACTGTTGTGGCCTCTCCCGTTGCGGAGCACAGGCTCTGGACGTGCAGGCTCAGCGGCCATGGCTCACGGGCCTAGCTGCTCCGCGGCACGTGGGATATTCCTGGACCGGGGCAAGAATCCATGTCCCCTGTATCGGCAGGCGGACCCTCAACCACTGCGCCACCAGGGAAGCCCCATGCATCTTTTTTTAGAATAAACCCTATAAGTTTAGAAATGCAATTACAAATATTATAAATATAATAGACCTAAAGTTTCTAAATCTAAATGAATCAAAATGGAGTCCATGAGAATAAGAAGTTATAAAGCTCTACAGTGAACACTAATAAAAAATCAAGTTAATGAATGTTTGAACTTTTATACTATGTGCCTAGTCCCATCTGCTGATACAAACATGATCATCTGTCTTAGTTCAGGCTACTATAACAAAATACCAAAGACTGGGGGGCTTAAACAATAGGAATTTATCATAGTTCTAGAGGCTGAGAGATCCAAGGTCAAGGTTTCAGCTGATTCATTTCCCCCGTGAGGGCTCTTTTCCCGGATTGTAAAAAGCCAGTTTCTTATAAGATCCTCACATGGTGGGGAGACACTCTGGTCTTTCTTCCTCATCTTATAAGGATGCTGATGTTATCATGGGTGCCCTACCCACAAGATCTCATCTAAACTTAATTATGTACCCAAAGACCCTAGCTCCAAATACCATCACTTTATGTATTAGGGCTTAAATATATGAATTTTAGAGAGACACAAACATTCAGTCCATAACACCATCCTATAATGGACCATTCATCTATATACATAGTAATGTATTTAGAAGACTGGTGTGGTAGTGGAGGTGGAATACCATTACCTATGATGGTAAGACATGCTACTAACCAGGAAAGGAAGAAAATTTTACAGACGGAGTTGAAAGCAATCAGAACAGTCAAAACTTGCAATATATCAGCTTGTAGAAACAAACCCTTCCGTGGGACATGAAAGGCAGCTCACTAAGAGTATTTTAATAGAATGAGGTCTGGGAACGTAGATTTTAATAAAATTCAACTCACTTAATTAGGTCACACCAGTAAAAATATATGCAAATTTATGGGTTTTCATTGAGTTTGGCATTAAAAATGTAATCCATCATTTGTAGAAGCAGCACAATTGTGCACAATGTGTGTGTGTGTATTTATCTCAATCCCATCATTATACGACATTCATATTTCCATAGTAAGACTTTAGTTTCAGGTGGCAATGATGACGGTTTTGCCCTTTTGAGGTAATTTAAAGGAAGGTGGGAAAGGAGAAAGAAAATGTAAAGGGAACTTGGGTCATAAAATAGCAGCATCATTATTGCTATCGAGAGTCAAAGGGACTTGACCTGAGAGGCTCCTGTTAAAATGAATCTTTTTTCTAAATGTGAAAGAGGCATCTTATATGAATTTGTTGGATATTATTTTTGAATGTCCACATGTAAAAATAAATTCACATTGCTACAATCAAATCTGTATACTTTTCTTTTTTGACATATATATGTGTGTGTATATATATGTGTACATATATATATATATATAAAATGATAGTCATAAATGTGATCATATAATCCCTTTCTTCAAATTCTAATCTCACCCTTCTCCCCTCCCCCCGCCCCAGGCAGAAAAAATAATACAAAGTCTCTCAGGCTGATGGAAAAACAGAATGCCTGCATGGCTAGATCAGAGAGAGCCAGGGCAGAGTAGTATGGGAAGAGTTCTTAGAAGTTGGGTAGACATACATACATACACACACACACACAGGCCATGGAAGGACTTTGGATTTTAAGCAGAGAAGTCAATGCAGACTTTTACAAAGAAGATAAATAAGACAGTTTATATTTTGAATGATAATTCTAGTTTATGCACTGTAGATGGGAACAAGTAGAAGAAACCAAGTCAGAAAATTACTGCATTAAACAAAGCAAAACAAAACAAAAACAAAAAACAACTAATACTAAACTTTCTTTGGGTTATTTGTATGGAAATATGTTAACATAAATGTTTCAGACATTACATGAAATTTCTAAAAATCTTGTATGTTCTGGTATAATGTTATAAGTCATAATTCTAGTTATTACTTTAAAATGTGTATCTCAGAAATAACTAACTTTCCTTGTCAATTGCATTATTATGAACTTTCATCGAATCTTTAACCGTGGTCATCTTTAAGGCTTTTGTCATTTACAGACAGTTCTGGATGTACTCTGATGCTTTTGCAAAAATGTTCCTATAAAAGGGTTTCATCTTCAAGGAATTCATGGAAAAGACTCTGACAAGTACAGGTTTCTGGTAACTGACTATACTGCTGAACTGAATGAATAAGCATTTTCAGAACTCTAATGGAAAACTGATGAATTCATAAAAGTGCTAACAAACGATCAAGATGAAAAAAAAATTACATGGGACTGAGTGAACTGATGAGGATGATTATAATTTTTGTGACTTTCTGTTTGAAAAAAAAAATCCCACAAGGACTCAGAGGCAAAAAATATACAAATCAATTTTCACTGCAAAGTAAAGGAGCTGTTACAGTGGAGGATTACTGGACTGAATGTCAATGTTATGACATAGTATGAGTGTGTTTCGTGTTTGGTCATTGCAATCAGTGTTGCTTTTGTTGTGGCCATCCATTTACAATGCTTGGTATCAGTTTATTTATCTCTTGTAAAAATAAAATACAGTGTGTGTGTGTGTGTGTGTGTGTGTGTCTGTAAAAATAATAAATAATAAAAAAAAGAAAATTACTGCATTAATCCATACAGGGCTGGGGTCAGTGTGGAAGCAGGAGATGTGATGAGAGTGGTGAAATTTGAAGATAGAGTTCATAAGATTTGCTAAAAAACCGATGTCCCACCATTTTATCTTTATTCACACTGATGATCTGACTTAAATGCTGCTTCTAAAATCTCTGCCTACATGAATCTGATATACTCATTAGTATCCAGCTCAAGTTCCCTTTGCGTGATTCCTCAGACTACTCCCTTCTACAATAATCACATCTTCTCCAGAACTCAGTTTTTCCTTTCCAGCATGTCCCAAACTGCTGATAAATCCCAACAGCCAAAGACCAACAAGAACCAATTGAGAGTCAAAAAAGTTATTATTAACTTGCTGCAAAAAGGGAGGATACTCCCAAAGAAACCATAAAGTACTCTATCAAATAAAAAGAGGCCATAAGGATATAACAGGGTATTGAAAAAGGGAGAGTTTAGGTAAAATTTAAATGATGCAGTGTTTTGTTTGGAACAAAAAAAGCAGCCCCTATGTTTAAAGGTTTAGACTAAGACTGAGAAGCAGGACTCGGGGTCCATTTCCTTGGAAACTACAAGTTAGGGAAATGTGGAATTTTATGTCCAAAAGAGACACTAAAGCTAGCTGAAAATCAAAGCTGCTTCTCCATATCAAAGTGACCCAAATAGCTAGGATCTTCCAAGCAAGAATGGGATGTTCCATTCTCACTGATATGATTTGAAACAGCAAAGTTTATGGTAGTTTATGATTTTTAGGTATTTTTAAGGCTATGTCTTATTAATACCTAAAAGCAGTTTCTAGAGATTTACACTGTGTACTGTAGAACCCTGATATTCAATGAGAGGTTATTACTCATCTTTTTTTCTGGGAGTGAGGGGGCTGCTAATTATATTTCTCATAAAATTTTTAGTAAACACATTTTTAAAAAAATATGTGAACCTAGGAATAAACCTACCTAAGGAGGTAAAAGACCTGTACTCCAAAAACTATAAGACACTAATGACAGAAATTGAAGATGACACAAACAAATGGAAATATATACTGTGTTCTTGGATTGGAAGAATTAATTTGTTAAAATGACCATACTACCCAAGGCATTCTACAGATTCAATGCAATCCTTGTCAAATTACCAATAGTATATTTCACAGAACTGGAACAAAAAATTTTTAAACTTGTATGGAAACACAAAGATCCTGAACAGCCAAAGCAATCCTGAGAAGGAAAAACTGAGCCGGAGGAATCAGGCTCTCTGACTTCACACTATCCTACAAAGCTACAGTCACCAAAAGAGTATGCTACTGGCACAAAAACAGACATATAGGTCAATGGAAAAGGATAGAAAGCCCAGAAATAAACCCACACACCTATGGTCAATTAATCTTCAACAAAGGCGGCAAGAATATTACAGTGGAAAAAACACAGTCTTCAATAAGTGCTGCTGGGAAAACTGGACAGCTACATGTAAAAGAATGTAATTAGAGCATTCTCTAACACCATATACAAAAACAAACTGAAAATGGATTAAACACCTAAATGTAAGCCTGGATATCATAAAATTCCTAAAGGAAAACATAGGCAAAACACTCTGACATAAATTGCAGCGATATCTTTTTGGATCTGTCTCCTAGAGTAATGGAAATAACAAAAATAAAAAATGGGACTTCATTGGCAGAGGAATGGATAAAGATATGGTACATACATACAACGAAATATTACCCAGCCACAAAAAAGAATGAAATAATGCCATCTGCAGCAACATGGATGGACCTAGAGATTGTCATACTGAGTGAAGTCAGACAAAGACAAATATCATGATATCTCTTATGTGTGGAATCTGAAAAAAATGCTACAAATGAACTTATTTATAAAATAGAGTCACAGATGTAAAAAAACAGACTTATGGTAACCAGGGGGAAAGGGTAGGGGGAGGAATAAATTGGGATATTGGCATAGACACATACACACTACTATATATGAAAAAGATAACATATAGGGGCTTCTGTATAGCACAGGGAACTCTACTCAGAACTCTGTAATGACCTATATGGAAAGAGAATCTAAAAAAGAGTGGATATATGTATATGCATAACTGATTCACTTTGCTGTACATCAGAAACTAACAACATTGTAAATCAACTATACTCCAATAAAAAATTAATTTAAAAAATCAAATGGGACCTAATTAAACTTAAAAGCTTTTGCACAGCAAGGAAACCACAAACAAAAAGACAACCTATAAAATGGGAGAAAATATTTGCAAACGATGTTACCAACAAAGGATTGATTTCTAAAATATACAAACATCTCATACAGCTCAATATCAAAAAAAAATTAAAAATGAGCAAAATATCTAAATAGACATTTCTCCAAAGAAGACATATGGATGGCCAAAAGGTACATAAGAAAATGTTCAACGTTGCTAATTATTAGAGAAATGCAAATCCAAACTACCATGAGGTATCACCTCACACCAGTCAGAATGGCCATCATCAAAAAGTCTACAAACAGTAAATGCTGGAGAGGGTGTGGAGAAAAGGGAACACTCTTGCACTGTTGGTGGGAATGTAATTCAATACAGCCACTATGGAGAAGAGTATGGAAGTTCCTTAAAAAACTAAAAATAGAGATACCATATGATCCAGGGATCCTACTGCTGGGCATATATCTGGAGAAGACTATATTTTGAAAAGATACACACACCCCAATGTTCACTGCAGCACTATTTAAAATAGCCAAGACAAGGAAGCAACCTAAATGTCCATCAACAGATGAATGGATAAAGAAAATGTGGTGTGTGTGTGTGTGTGTATATATATGTATATGAATATTACTCAGACATAAAAAAGAATGAAACAATGCCATTTGCTGCAACATGGATGGACTTAGAGAATATCATACTAAGTGAAGTAAGCCAAATAGAGAAAGACAAATATCATACATCGCTTATATGTGGAATCATAAAATCATACAAACGAACTTATTTACAAAAGAGAAACAGACCCACGGACACAGAAAACAAACATGGTTACCAAAGGGAAGGGAGGGGGGGATAAATTAGGAGTCTGAGATGAACATATACATGCTACTATGCATAAAATAGATAACCAACAAGGACCTACTGTATAGCACAGGGAACTATTCTCAATATTTTGGAATAACCTATAAGGGAAAACAATCTGCAAAAGAAGAGATATGTATATGTATAACTGAATCACTTTGCTGTACATCTGAAACACAACATTGTAAACCAACTATACTTCCATGAAAAAAATTATGTGTAACCATGCACCTAAAGCAATTAGAGAAAGAACAAAAAAACCCCAAAGTTAGCAGAAGGAAAGAAATCATAAAGATCAGATCAGAAAAAAATGAAAAAGAAATGAAGGAAAGATCAATAAAGCTAAAAGCTGGTTCTTTGAGAAGATAAACAAAATTGATAAACCATTAGCCAGACTCATCAAGAAAAAAAGGGAGATGACTCAAATCAATAGAATTAGAAATGAAAAAGGAGAAGTAACAACTGACATTGCAGAAATACAAATGATGAGAGATTACTACAAACAACTCTATGCCAATAAAATGGACAACCTGGAAGAAACGGACAAATTCTTAGAAATGCACAACCTGCCAAGACTGAATCAGGAAGAAACAGAAAATATGAACAGACCAATCACAAGCACTGAAATTGAAACTGTGATTAAAAATCTTACAACAAACAAAAGCGCAGGACCAGATGGCTTCACAGGCGAGTTCTATCAAACATCTAGAGAAGAACTAACACCTATCCTTCTCAAATTCTTCCAAAATATAGCAGAGGGAGGAACACTCCCATACTCATTCTACGAGGCCACTATCACCTTGATACCAAAACCAGACAAGGATGCCACAAAGAAAGAAAACTACAGGCCAATATCACTGATGAATGTAGATGCAAAAATCCTCAACAAAATACTAGCAAACAGAATCGAACAGCACATTAAAAGGATCATACACCATGATCAAGTGGGGTTTATTCCAGGAAAGCAAGGATTCTTCAATATACGCAAATTAATCAATGTAATAAACCATATTAACAAATTGAAGGAGAAAAACCATATGATCATCTCAATAGATGCAGAGAAAGCTTTTGACAAAATTCAACACCCATTTATATTAAACACCCTCCAGAAAGTAGGCATAGAGGGAACTTACCTCAACATAATAAAGGCCATATATGACAAACCCACAGCCAACATCATCCTCAATGGTGAAACACTGAAAGCATTTTCACTAAGATCAGGAACAAGACAAGGTTGCCCACTCTCACCACTCTTATTCAACATAGTTTTGGAAGTTTTAGCCACAGCAATCAGAGAAGAAAAGGAAATAAAAGGAATCCAAATCAGAAAAGAAGTAAAGCTGTCACTGTTTGCAGATGACATGATACTATACATAGAGAATCCTAAAGATGCTACCAGAAAACTACTAGAGCTAATCAATGAATTTGGTAAAGTAGCAGGATACAAAATTAATGCACAGAAATTTCTGGCATTCCTATACATTAAGGATGAAAAATCTGAAAGTGAAAGCAAGAAAACACTCCCATTTACCACTGCAACAAAAAGAATAAAATATCTAGGAATAAACCTACCTAAGGAGACAAAAGACCTGTATGCAGAAAATTATAAGACACTGATGAAAGAAATTAAAGATGATACAATAAATGGAGAGATATACCATGTTCTTGGATTGGAAGAATCAACATCGTGAAAATGACACTACTACTACCCAAAGCAATCTACAGATTCAACGCAATCCCTATCAAACTACCACTGGCATTTTTCAAAGAACTAGAACAAAAAATTTCACAATTTGTATGGAAACACAAAAGACCCCGAATAGCCAAAGCAATCTTGAGAACGATAAACGGAGCTGGAGGAACCAGGCTCCCTGACTTCAGGCTATACTACAAAGCTACAGTAATCAAGACAGTATGGTACTGGCACAAAAACAAAAAGATAGATCAATGGAACAGGATAGAAAGCCCAGAGATAAACCCATGCACATATGGGCACCTTATCTTTGATAAAGGAGGCAGGAATGTACAGTGGAAAAAGGACAGCCTCTTCAGTAAGTGGTGGAAGAAAACTGGATAGGTACATGTAAAAGTATGAGATTAGAACACTCCCTAACACCATACACAAAAATAAGCTCAAAATGGACTAAAGACCTACATGTAAGACCAGAAACTATCAAACTCTTAGAGGAAAACATAGGCAGAACACTCTATGACATAAATCACAGCAAGATCCTTTTTGACCCACCTCCTAGAGAAATGGAAATAAAAACAAAAATAAACAAATGGGACCTAATGAAACTTCAAAGCTTTTGCACAGCAAAGGAAACCATAAACAAGAACAAAAGACAACCCTGAGAATGGGAGAAAATATTTGCAAATGAAGCAACTGACAAAGGATTAATCTCCAAAATTTATAAGCAGGTCATGCAGCTCAATGACAAAAATCAAACAACCCAATCCGAAAATGGGCAGAAGACCTAAATAGACATTTCTCCAAAGAAGATATACAGACTGCCAACAAACACATGAAAGAATGCTCAACATCATTAATCATTAGAGAAATGCAAATCAAAACTGAAATGAAATATCATCTCATATCAGTCAGAAAGGCCATCCTCAAAAAATCTAGAAACAATAAATGCAGGAGAGGGTGTGGAGAAAAGGGAACCCTCTTGCACTGCTGGTGTAATGTGAATTGGTACAGTCACTATGGAGAACAGTATGGAGGTTCCTTAAAAAACTACAAATAGAACTACCATATGACCCAGCAATCCCACTACTGGGCATATACCCTGAGAAAACCATAATTGAGAAAGAGTCATGTACCAAAATGTTCATTGCAGCTCTATTTACAATAGCCAGGAGATGGAAACAACCTAAGCGTCCATCATCAGACGAATGGATAAAGAAGATGTGGCACATATATACAATGGAATATTACTCAGCCATAAAAAGAAACGAAATTGAGCTATTTGTAATGAGGTGGTTGGACCTAGAGTCTGTCATACAGAGTGAAGTAAGTCAGAAAGACAAAGATAATACTGTATGCTAACATATATATGGAATTTAAGAAAAAAAAAGATGTCATGAAGAACCTAGGGGTAAGACAGGAATAAAGACACAGACCTACTAGAGAATGGACTTGAGGATATGGGGATGGGGAAGGGTAAGCTGTGACAAAGCGAGAGAGTGGCATGGACATATATACACTACCAAACGTAAAATAGATAGCTAGTGGGAAGCAGCTGCAAAGCACAGGGAGATTGGCTCAGGGCTTTGTGACCACCTAGAGGGGTGGGATAAGGAGGGTGAGAGGGAGGGAGAAGCAAGAGGGAAGACATATGGAACATATGTATATGTATAACTGATTCACTTTGTTATAAAGCAGAAACTAACACACCATTATAAAGTAATTATACTCCAATAAAGATGTAAAAAAAATTTTGTGATAATATGAAATTAAGAAATAGAGATATACTAAGTAATTGTGTTCTAGGTCACTGGAGACATGAACTTGCAATATTTACCCACAAGCTATTAGTCAGTAGGTACCACTGAGCATCTATCTATTCCAGATATTCCCTCCCCAAAAAGATCTTCAGATTTACAGTATTCACATCCCTTAGAACAACTGTTAAAAAGATATACAAACATGGGTCCCACTGTGGATTTACTTGAACTAGATTCTACAGACATGTGACCTTGAGTATACATAAAGTTTAGTTTCCCAGAATTGCTGGTTTATTCAGTGCTTATTGATCTATTATGTATATTAACTTCATAGGGCTGCTGTCACAAATTACCACAAATGTCATGGCTTAAAACATTGGAAATTTATTGTCTTTCAGGTCAGGAGACCAGAAGTCCAAAATCAGGTTGTCAGCAGGGCTCTGCTCCCTCCGGATGCTCTAAGAGGGATTCTGTTTTTTGACTCTTCCAGTTTCTGGTGGTGGTGGTGGTATTCCTTGGCTTGTGGCTGCCTCTGTCCCTGCCCTATCTTCACATTTGTTTCTATATAATCTTCCTTGTGTATCTGTTTCAAAACTCTATCTAATAGAGGGAAACATATTATTGTATTTGTATTTAGTGACCAAATACATAATCCAGGATAAACTTTCTTTCAAGATCCTTAATTTAATCACATCTTGTGCCTTAAGATTTACTCTTTGCTGTATCAGGTAATATTTCTCAGGTCCCAGGGATTAGGATGTGACATATTTTGTGATACCATGTAACCCACTACATAGAATTTTCTTAAAAATTAAAAATGCAACTATGAACTACTAAAGTTTATTGTAGTTTTATTATTTAAATTGTAATTTGATCACATTATCAATTTTCCAATAATATGCTTTGTGCTCACTATTTCAATTAAAGCATATGTTAGATCTTATAAACCATCACTATTGTTCTGTTAATACATGTTCCAAATACTTATTTGGGAAATGCTTATGTTACTACAACTCACAATTGGCAATTACAGTTATTTAATATGCAGCAATGTGCTTTTGTTCTGGTGCTCAGCTCTGAACACTGAAAGCTGATTGTTTATACATGATGAAGCACCTGTATTATACATAGTTTATAACTACAATGATTTCACTTTTTCTTACATTTATATCCAACACAGGGTCAAAGGCTCCTTCCACATCTTCTTTATTCTGAGACCAGAGCTCAAAAAACAACCACTATTAGGAACATACCCATCTTGTGGCAGAGGAAAGAGAAACAGACTCAGAGAATGGCTCCAAGAGTTGCTACTTGAAAGTGACACACATTGCTTTTGCTCACATTCAATTAACCGCAACATGAAACATGGCCAACTTGGATGGCAACAGGTCCAGTCTGTATGAGAGAGGAGGGGAGACTAGTATGATCTTCTCATATGGATATACTGCACATATTTTTTAAATTAAAAACAACCATATCTAGCTCCTGGCCATTTGTCCTAACCGTGGTGTGAGGAAAATACTGATATTGCCTCAAAAAAAGCTCACTTGTATGTTTTTTGTTCTTTAATACACCCTTTCTGATAAAGCATTGGCCCAACTGACTGGGTCATGGCAGACTGACTATGCTACAATACAAGAGTAAAGGGAATGCTGAGTATCATTTCTTGACTAGTATATTAATGAAAGAAAAAGTATAGAACTGTTAGTAAAATTTTACTCTATCAGAATATAGCACATTTACCCTTTGTTGTTTGCTAGATTCCGTATCCAATTTATCCACCATTCAAAACTCCTAGACTGGTGGGTATGTTTTTCCATTGTTCTATCCACAATACTTTTACCTTTACCTCATATAATTTTATGTGAAGCAATAAAACACATGGAGGAAAAAAATTATTGAAAGGATCTCATAAAAATTAGATCATTAACTAAGAAGCACCATTGTGGCAGGTTACAGTTCTAATGATGGAAGACATGATTAAAAAAATAATTCAATTCTATAATACATTGCTAGAAATCTATTTCTCTCTGTGACCACCTTACCACAGATCAATAAATATTCATAAGACACCTGTGGATATGTGTTGCAGAAATGCATTAAACTTCTAAAAACTAGAAACATCGCAGCAGGATTGCTTAATGTAGTAGCTTTCTCTAAGTCTCTACAGTGTACCACAGCAGGAGATGTTAGACCAGGTAAGAATGAAGCAGAATGAATTGCAAGATGCACTATTAATCCCCACTGACCATGAATTCCGGGTTAACAAGAGATGGACAAATTAGACTAAATGTTCTTTAACTCAAGGGTATTACTTCTAGCTTAAATAGCTCCTTTGATCAGACATGACATTAATCCTTTCTGAAGTAAGGCACCACAGGCCTTTCAGTGACAATAAATAGGGCGTTTTCCAGGTGCTAGTTTTTGTAGGGTGCCTTCTGGGGGAGACTGGTAATAGAATTAGTCATATAATAATTTTACACTCAAAAGTGAACATATCTATAATGTTTTAATAAATTTCAGAATATTTCCCAAATATTAAATTAGAAAAAACTACCATCTACAATGTTCCGATTACTCATGGACAAGATGAGAGAGATATGACTAAATGGGGTTGTAAGAGAAGGATAGATAAGAGTTGTTGGATTTAATTTCAATATGCAGCAACAGTGTGATATGCTAGTCAAACTTAATGAAATCTTAGGTCACAATAATGGGAGTACAAATTCTGTAACAAGGAAATACTTTGTTCTACTCTAAAGTGTTCAGAAAAAGTCTGGGGCGTAATATTTTATTCTGGGCATGGTATTTGAAGAGAAACATAAAAATAAAATATTGTATGGAATCCAGAAGAAAAGAAAGGATGACAGAGAATCTAAATCATTCCATATTTATTCACTCAAAAAACAAGCACTAAGAACATGTGTTAGAAGAAAGTTAGGAGGAATCACATATTTATAGCTAAGTAAAAGCAGATTTAGAGGCAGAATCAAGAGATGATTCCTAAAATTATTAAATCCTTCATAGGAAGGACATTGTAATTTTTCTAGATAGCTTCCGAGAACAGAATGAGGACTGAGGTAGTAGCAATAAAGAAATAGATTTGGACTCTGTTAAATCAGAGAGACATCTAACAGATTAAATCGAAGTAAGGGAGTGAAATAGTCTGAACTTCAGGCATGCATGGCAGAAAACAACAACTCCCTTTTCTTGCATCCTTCAGAAGCTGGGAATCTTTTCTTTGGCTGAAATATTGAGCTATATGGCCGAGTCTTTTCCAATGATTAGATTCACTGAATTCATGATAAGTTCTGCAATAGCTTTTACATTTTACAAAATAGCAACAGCAACAAAAGATCAGGATACGGAGGGCACGCATGTGGCAGCAGCAGGATGAAATCACAGACAGTGAAGGCGTAGGTTTGAGTTGCGTTTTGCTCAAGCTCATCAGTAATTTACACTTCACATGTGCTACTGTAAGGGATGAAATGCTCCCCATGGATATGCAGCCCAGAGTTGGGAAAGAATTACAAGACCCTATGAGAATTTTGAGTTCATGTGTATAATGATACATCACAGTTCTAATCTTTGCGTAGTTTACACCCTAATTATTACAAGCTATCACTCACACAAATAGGAGAAGTAGGCCAGAGTAGATAGACAGTATTTCTCCACTTGCAAGCTTGCTTTCAAAATACAATCTAATGAAATATTGAACAATACAATGTTAAAAAAGACAATTTGTTATGGAAAGAGAATCACACAAAGCATTCATTTTGTATATGTCCTTAACACTGTTGATAGTATTTCTAGCCCGGAGTCATTGAGTTTCTAATACATGTCCTGCTTCCAGTACATTTCAGTCAATTCTGAGTTTGCTTTTTCTACCTCTAGCTCTTCCAGGCACAATGTCTGGCTCTCTCTTCTGTAATGTGTGCTCAATTTTGTGTGGTCCTCCTCTGAACCATCTCTGTACATTTACAGTATTATTCCTAAAAAGAAAAGACTGCTCAGTGAATCTTCCTGGTTTCTAACACCATTTCTGAGAAATTTTCTCTGGATTTCAAAATCAGGAAGGATATTTTCACCTATGGCCCTCCGGCACCTACTTCTGAAAACTTCCTCATCACATTCATGTTGCATGTACATTGCCTCATTTAAGTCCCACAGTGTCCCAACATTATAAATGGGAAAACAGACTGAGAAAAGTTCAGTATCTTGCCCAAGACACCACAAAGCTTTCTCTGGGAATCAAGCCCTTGTCTGATACCATAAACCATGAAAGTCAATATGTACACATATGCAAAGAAAAATCTCAAGCCGTCAACATAGGTTTCATTATGAACTTTAAAATTTTTCCTCAGAAAAGCTTTAATGCAGTTTTTTCCCATCTAGGTAGGTTATTTTTTCTTTTAAAGATATAGGAATGAGTTATTAACAGCCCTTGATAACTTGTCAGTGATAGAGATGTTGAAAGTTCATTCCACAGCATTATCAACTTGCTTTAAAAAAATGTTTTTTTGGCAACTCAATGTTTATGAAGCTGCCCTATGAGAAACCACAAGGAAACAAAGCAGGGGGAGGGGAGTGTAGACTCACTGAGATGTTTATTTTAAATACGAATCCTTGGAACTCCATGTAGCCTAGGACCACAAGAGTTAGCACTGCATAAATGAACACGGATGCTCCGTTATGGCTAAAACTGTTACTGAGGATTATGGGATATTAGAGAGCAATAAAGGAGATCTTGGACAGAACCACACACTAGTATTGATTCTGGATGAAGAATGGCTTTTGTTTGAAAATTAAGAATTGCTAATAGAAAAAAAATACTACTCCTGAAACTCAATGTGACTGTTGCTTCTATGTTCCAAATGTTGCCAAAGTGTCAGAGTTTAATCCGTGGTGTTAGGCTGCCCCAGGGTGCTAAACATGAACGATGCAGGATATCCCCATGGATATGATCAATCTAATTAGAGTAGGACTGGGGTGTAGGTTTCATTAGTTTAAATTTAGCGAGTCCAGTTCTCACTGCCAAGCACAGCTTCCTTGGTGAGTATTGAACTACAGCAATCATGGCTGAAAAAAAGCTTCCTTACTCCATGATACTGACCTAGGTTCATATGTGTCTAGCATTCTTTATACCCATTACCAATGTCAAAAGCAGAAACAGGAGACCATCATCCCTCCAGTCCTATTTAATTGGTTCTCTCCAACTTTTACAGCAATGAATTTATAAAAAATATTTATGGGGGCTTCCCTGGTGGCATGATGGTTAAGAATCCGCCTGCCAATGCAGGGGACACGGGTTCGAGCCCTAGTCTGGGAAGATCCCACATGCCGTGAAGCAACTAAGCCCGTGTGCCACAACTGCTGAGCCTGTGCTCTAGAGCCCGCGAGCCACAACTGCTGAGCCCGCATGCCACAACTACTGAAGCCCATGCACCTAGAGCCAGTGCTCAACTAGAGAAGCCACGACAATGGGAAGCCCCCGCACCACAGCAAAGAGTAGCCCCTGCTTGCTGCAACTAAAGAAAGCCCACACGCAGCAACGAAGATCCAATGCAGCCAAAAATAAAATAATTTTTTTAAAATTCTAAAAAAAAAAATTTATGATTTTGGTAAAATGTTAAATGTTAAACATTTTCAATATGTTTTAAGTAGTGCTCCCTTCATTCAAAATAACAGCATTACACAAATTTCTAGTTCATGCTATAAACTTACCCAAGATACCTGTCACATGGCCATAAATTTAAGCTCAAATTAGAAATTTCGCAGGATTATCACATAATATATTATTGTGAACCTTTCAACAAGAGGTTTCCTGTGGTTTAGCAAGGTTTTCCTTAACTTCGAGGTTGCCAGTTATAATCTGAGGTTTCTAATTAGATTTGAGGCATTTTCAGGAAATTTTGCCTTTAACATTGGAATCGTTTTCCAAGGTTAGTTCACATAAACACATATAATCATGTAATATTCACTTGGATTCCTTCCTTCTCAAAATAGTATACTTCATTCATCTACACTCTCCTTTAAAAACTGCCACTGTAAAATATTAAACAAATCAATGTATAACTTTAGATTTTACATTTGATGTCTATCAGCTTCACTTTAAGGAAGAGGTTTTTTTGTTTGTTTTTCTTTTAAAGTTTTATCCTAACTGAAATAAATGTAGAAGTACTCATCAGCATCCTCCTTCGTTTTGCTCATGGTCCCGGCCACATGAGGGCATTAATACGTGGTATTGACACTCTTACATTCAGGCTTATGTTTAGACTTTACATATTGGGAGTCGCGTAAACTTCTTTTTACATGGCCTCAAAC
Organism: Monodon monoceros; assembly: GCF_005190385.1. NCBI lineage: Eukaryota > Metazoa > Chordata > Mammalia > Artiodactyla > Monodontidae > Monodon > Monodon monoceros. The sequence continues at coordinate 153,679,500 of NW_021703778.1, read as the reverse complement.
TGAAAAGCAGTCCGTGTTTGAAACAAGCTAAGGTTCTGACCTAGAGATGTTGGTCAAAGAAACATTACAAACTCAGAATTCACAAAAATCTCCAAATGCTTTAAAAAACAAAAAACCCTTTTCTGGGAAAATATTGATGACTTTCTAGAAGACTGTTCCTCAGACTAAACTTCCACTCACTCCAAACCAAGCATGCCTCCTTTCACCAGAAGAACTACGTCATTTTCCCCTTTGTAAATAATTACTTACCAGAGCGTGTGGCATGTACAAAAAAAGTGAATGTGAAGGGCCCATCTGCAGCTTTCTTCTAGCAAATAGACTGATCTGTACATTAATGTTATGCCTCTATTCCTAGCCCCTAAAATTATGAAGTTGTACTTGGAACAAAGTACCTATAAACTCATTCAAGTCTTGTCATTTCAATAACCAAATTATGAAGCCTAGACATGGCTACCAAACCATGCATGAAAGCTATAGGATTCAAGTTTGCTGTCTTCAGATTACCTCTAGTGTGGAGATCTACGTTTGATTATTTTCATTCACCAAGACCATCAGTCTACTTTTATTTTCTCTGGTTTATAAATACTCACTCACAGTATGACACTAAGTGTAACCTCCTTTCAGTGTTTCTCCATCCAATCATCTTCTCATAGGTTCACACTCACTTTTGAAACTTGACCTGTTGGTATTATCTAGTCAAAGCGTTGTCAAACTGTAAACGGCCAGATAATATTTTTAGGCTGTGAGAGCCAAATGGTCTCTTTCACAACTACTCAGCCGCTGCGGTTATATCACAAAAGCAGCTGTAAATCATATATAAACAAATGAATGTTACTGTATTCCAACAAAACTAAATTTACAAAAATAGGCAGCAGGCCAAATTTAACCCATACACTGCAGTTTGCATACTCCTGCTCTAGTCAAACACACTGAACCACAACAGAGATTCACCAAATTGTCTATGAGTGCGTCAAGCGTTTGGACACTAATTTCCCCAGATAATCCATTTAAAGAAAGACTTCTTGGAGTTTGTCTCTTTCTCTTCACTCTTTCCAGCTCTTCTTGGAATATCTGAAATCAGGGCAATACTCTTATCACAAAACTAATAGCTTTAAGCAACAGAAAAACTACATAAATATATAATACTCATATCATTAGTGAACTGAGTTCATAAAAATACATTGGACAATTTTAATTAACAGAGCCAAATCACCTCATCTGTACCATGGACCATTGCTTTCTTTTTCTAGGCAGCTGGAAAAGATTTGAGGTATATTCCTTCTGTGCTTTGCTTCCCCATTTCCTTGCATTTTCTGAATAGCAGAAATAGTCAGGTGTTAAAGTCTATTAGCCTAACACGCATATCCCCTTTTTCTGCAGACAGTGATCCCTACTCTCAGGTTACTCTGGCTGCCCTGTTGCTACTTATTATCTTCTGTGAAGCCATAGACTGAATCTTAGCTAATGCTCACCTCGTCTATTCTGCACTAGAAGCATATGCATGGCCAAATTCATCCAGCTGCTTAAAAAGGAAGTAACTTTTACAGTAGTTCAATTGGCCTTTGCCATCCTTTATCTTTTTCAGTCGTATTTTCCCTCTTAAACAGAAATATGTTTCCCTTTCATAATGGATTTTCCAGTGGGCCCCGGAGACCTGGTGTTCCATACAGAGTGCATTTCTCAGCTACTGACATATTAAATTACATACCCACTCATACATATGTAGCATTACTTGCTTAATTGGAGGTAAGACTAGTTAGGTAATGAGCATAACATACCATTGCTCTGTTTTCAAATGAGGGCTTATAAACAATTTTATCCATTTAAAAAAAGGAAACTGTCCTACAAAACTTGGTATTTTGAAAAAAATAGAGCACATAGAGTACATAGCAATTATACACAAGCAAAAGACGTGTAGGAGAACAAAAACAAATAAAATACAAACAGAACAGACGTAGTTTCCAAGGACTGGGGGTTGGAGGAGAACGGGTGAAGATTGTTAAAGGATACAAACTTAACAGTTATTAGATGAATAAGTTTTGAGGCTGTAATGTACAACATGGCAACTATAGTTAATAATACTGCAACGTATATTTGAAAGTTGCTGAGAAAATAGATTAAGTCCTTACCATACACACAAAAAGTTGTAATTATGTGAGGTAATTTATTGTGGTAATCATTTTGCAATATATACATATATAAAAATCATTGTATATATTAAACTTATACAATATTATGTCAATTACACCTCAATAAGTCTGGGAATTAAAAAATTTTTTAAATTACTTTGGAACACTTCCTAAGAGGGAAGTTGAATGAGAGTAACAAATGGGAAGAATAATTAAAACACTTAAAATGCAGAAGTTCTTTGGGAAATCAATACTAGAACTCTAGAAACTGAAGAGTGTGTTAACTCAGTACTTGGCACCTGAGATTCAGAATCCATAAATAAGAACTGAAAATTTAGGAGACAAACTTGACCAAATAAAATTATATTTCATTTACTGGAATGTTCTGTTAATCAAGTGATGTGCTTTCGTTTTCTTGGAAGAAGCTAGAAAGATATTACTGTTAATAATTAAATTGAGACTAGGTTTTATGTGTGTGCATGATGGCACATCACTACTAGTTATTAGTTGAAAGAAAACTACCACTGGGGTTGCCTATGAGAAATGCAATTAAGAACCATCAAAGCCATCAAGAGACCAAATGTGTATAGAATACAAATAGACTATAAAGATGTACAAGGAAATGGTTCCATAGAGGGAGTCTAGAGACACATAACCACCAGAGCTCTGGCTTTAAATGGCTTCTAATTTTTATTAGAACTCTAGGATAGAATTAATTCCATGTAAATTACTGCAAAACATCCATTCTGTGTTATAACTTGGAGATCTGACACCACATGTGAGCTTTTTTGTATTAAGACATTTAAAATAACTGAAGCATTAATTATTGAAGGAATCATGCTAGAAATTATTAGAACCATCCCAGGGAACCAGCTGCAGGGCTCTGGATGGTACAACTATTAGGCCTTAAGTCCCGACATGGCTTCAATAGGAGAGCTTTACCAGAATGATAGCCACAAAACATGATCCCACATTCGATGTTTCCCTAACTGAATTTGTTTTAACTGTAATCAACAGCATCCAGGAAATGGCATGTTAGAGTGTCTTTTAAATAACAATTCATTATCTCTCCAATATCAAATGGTTTGTCATGATAATCCCCAGTTGTAAGACTGTAGGCTTAAATTTTAAAAAAAAGAAAAAAGGAGAGGGGAGAGTATTAGTTTGCTAGGGCTGCTATAACAAAATATCACAGACTGGGTGATTTACCAACAGAGATTTGCTTTCTCATGGTTCTGGGGGCTGGCAGTCCAAGATCAAGGTGTTGACAGAGCTGGTTCCTCCTAAGGCTTCTCTCCTTGGCTTGCCAATGGCCATCTTCTCACTGTGTCCTCACCTGGCCTTCTCTCTGTGCACTTATATCCCTGTTGTTTCTTTGTATGTCCTGATCTCCTCTTCTTATAAGGACACCAGTCAGATAATCATTAGGGTGGGCCCTAATGATTAAGTTAAAATGATGCTAATTATCTCTTAAGCCCCTATCTCTAAATACAATTGTATTCTAAGGCAGTACGAGTTAGGGCTTCAGCAAAAATTTGGGTGGGGGGAGGAAGGTGGCATAATTCAGTCTCTAATAGGGAAGAACAAACAAAAGGAAGAAACCTAAAGCCATCAGGGAAAAATGAAGTGATTTGATTTATGGGAATTGGCCAAGTATGACTGGGAAATAGTAACAGAAACTACAGGACATAATAATCCATGATGAATTCACCTACCTACTGCATGGATATACCTTGTTATGAGAATAAAGACCACATTTATAGCATGATCTACATGACCCTGCATGATCTCTGATTAACTCTCAGGAATTATTTCTTACTATTTCTGCTTCTCTCTTAAATTCAAGCTACACGGGACTTCTTTCCATTCTCTGAACAGGCCATGCTTCCTTCTTCATAGGACCTTTGCTAGTGCCATTCCTTCCACTTGGACATACTGCCATCTGTCCATCCATCATTCTTATTTTACATGTCATATCTTTGAACTCTTACTTGTGTCCCTGACATCGTTCAAGTTTTTGTGTTATACCTTCTATATAGCACAATGACTTTTTTATAGTAATTATTACAGTTTATACATTTGTATGCATATATTTCAATGAGAGCTAAGTTGTTCTAACTCAAGAAAACGGTTGATTATTAATAATACAAGTTATCACTTATATGGCACTTTAATGCTAAAAAAGACAGGTTTAGTTTTATACATGTTAATTCACTTAATTCTTGTAACAACTAAGATGTATTTAAAATTAATAGTATCATCACTCACATTTTATCAATGAGAAAACAAATGAACAGAAAATATATAGGTTGCTCAAGGTCATATAGCTGAAAGAAAGCTTGAACTTGAATTCAGGTAACTATGCCTTTGTAGTCTGCCCTTAACCAATATCCTATTCTGTATAGTATACTCATTACTAATTAGGTGCCATACCATTCCTGTTACATTGCACATCTCAAAATGCATTTGGATATGATGATATCAAAGCCAAAAACATTTTAAAGCTGCATATGGTTGGACTTAACCATAGTGGAGTAGAGAAAGTCATGACACATTTATCTCGGTGGAACTGACACAAGATCCAGTTCTAACTCCATAAAATGATGTTGGCAAGCAGTAAACACACAAAGTTTGGGACTTTGACAAGAATCTTATATTTGAAAAAAAAAATTAAGGCCAAATCCTACTCTAAATAACTGCAACTGGCACATAAAGGAATCAAAAAGAACATACTAGTTGAACATCCAAATTATTCCAGTCTCATGTAAAATACATACAATACACATAGCAGTTAAATGGTAAATATCTGCTAATCTGTCTGTCCTTTAGAGAGCATAAGAAATGTTCTTTGGACAAGACAACAGAACTTTGACTCCCTGGGACCTCCACTACTACTTACTCTGAAGAAGTAGAGTGTAACAGTTAAGATACTAGATTCTGGAGCCAAATTAGATGGATTCGAAAGAATAACTGTTGTGTAACCTCAAGAAAGTTAACCTCCTTCAAAATATAGTGTACTTATCTTTTGGTGTGGTAGTAAAGTTTAAATAAATTACTATACACAAAATACTTAGAACAATACCTAGCACATGGTAAGTATTCCAGGTATTAGGTATTTTATTCTCTGATCAAGAAATTTTAATGTATTGAGTTCATTTATTTTATGACTCTTCTCAGCATCACTCTAGATTCAAATGTGAATTATCTTTTGAACCTAAGTATATTTAAGGTGGTGCCCAACTGTGAAAAACAGGGCAAAAATCTCAGAGTTTCATGATTTACAGAGACGAATATGCAAACATCCCAAGTGAATCTCAAGGTGGAAATAATATTTTGTTCATCCATTATTTTGTAATTTGCTTTTCTATATCCCTACTTTTCATGAACCATTAATCCACATATGCTGAGATGCTGACTTGGAAAAGCAGACATTTCTATAGGGTATAACTGTTAGAATAGGTCTTATAGCTATTGCAGATGGCTACTGACCTATGACAATTTATATGTATATATATATACTATATATAAATATGTGTATATATATGGTGATCCAAAACCTTTAACCAATAATTCATCACCTTGCCCAACCAATTTGAGATGATTACTTTTATTTCAACTTCTTAAACATATTTTTCATGTTTTCTATGTAAAGTATGTACTTTTTTTTTTTTTTTTTAGCAGAAATGGTTTTGATATAAAGAAACAGAGGAAGAATAGATGGGGAAAGGAAGGAAGTAAAAGAGCCAAAGCAAAAAGAAAAACAAACTCCTCAGGAGATAAAAGCATTGCAAGAAGAGCAGAAACCCAACATCAGCAGGGAGAGAGTCTCAAAACTGTAGATAATTATTTCAGGTAATTGTCAGCAGCAACATGATTTTGAGAAAACTAAAAATACACAGACTTCAGCAAGTAAAGCAAGAAAAACAACAAAAGTCTAGTTAGTCCTGAAAGGAAGGAAGCTATAAGAAATAAGATTACATGTTCAAATATAATTAACATCCATAAATATTTGTTAATCATAAGCATGGGCAAAATTCAGCACTAAGGGGCACAGTGGAAGACAGGCTCAAGTACTGGGAAGGTGATTACAATCATTTGTCCATCCCTTAGCACCTTCCACCTAGTGGGTAAGATACATACACACAGAATTGCTGATGTATGACCTAAGTTTATTTTCTCATATTTTTTTGCCCTTGAAGAAATATAACACACACACACACACAAACACACACAAAGTTCAAAAGCCTAATAATCAGTAAATATAAATGGACAAGACTGGTCAATAAAAGATAGTAAATGTCCTACTGGATGGAAAAAAATCAGTTTTATGATATTTACAAAAGAATACCTAAAGTTCAACATTTCAAATATACTTACATGTGGAATCTAAAAAAATAAAACTAGTGAATATAACAAAAAGAAGCAGACTCACAGGTATAGAAAACAAACTAGTGGTTACCAGTGGGGAGTGGAAAGTGGGGAGGAGCAAGATGGGGTTAGGGATTAAGAGGTACAAACTACTATGTATAAAATAAGTAAGCTACAAGGATATACTGTGCAACACAGGAAATATAGCCAATATTTTATAGTAACTATAAATGGAATATAATCTTTAAAAATTGTGAATCACTATGCTGTACAACTGAAACTTATATAATATTGTATAGCAACTATACCTTAATAAAGGAAAAACTGAAAGCCAAACAAATTTTTAAAAGGATTAGAAGGAAAAAAAAAAAAACACTTTTGTAGATGATAAAGAATTCCCCAAAGAACTACAGGCAAATTGAGAAATTAATGAGATCACAAGAAAACCACATAACATTAATACCAAAAGTCAGTTGCATTTTTGTATATTAGCAACAAAGAAATAACCTCACCACCATCACAAAGGTAAAACAAAAGAAACAAAGTTATATAAGGTGTTTAGGAAAGAATCCAATAAAATATATATAATATTGATGGAGAAAAATTTTTGAAGAAACAAATGACTAAATAAAAACAGTAATTTACTCCATACATTGAAAGAACATCAAAGAACCCCTAAACAAATAGGTAGTGTACCATGTTAATTAGTATGAAACAATACTGGAAAGATGTCAAACTTCTCCAAGTTACCTACAAAGTCAATGTTATTATAAACAAAATCTTAACAGGATTTTTCTTTCCTGAGGGGCTACATAACAAATTATACTAAAATTTATTTGGACGTAAAAAAAAAATCTAAGAAAAAAGTATTGAATTAGAATAGAGTCTTGCTGTTCCAGATATCAAGTCTATATTCTTATTAAACTGCCGTAATTTCCACACTGTGAACAATTAAAACACTGACCAATGAAGTGGAATACAGAATATACAAATAGATTCATATTCTATATAAACACTTGAATTACAAAATTGATATTTTAGATTACTGTAGAAGTTTTGGACCATTCAACAAATAGTTACAGTTGAGATGGTTAACCATATGGAAAAAAATGAAATTCCTATCTCACATTTTAAACAAAAACCAACTATAGATGTATTATAAAGCATAGTAACAGCATGATATTTGGTGCAAGAACAGAAGTAGACCGAAGGGATGAAAACTCAATACAGACTAACTCATATATAGATATTTGATTTAAGAATAACATGGTACTCCATGATATAGTTGATGAGAGAACAATCTAATAATAGTGGTTCTGGAATAAATGAATATCCACATGGGGAAAGATGAAAATTGATCTATTTCACATAACACACACAAAAAATAGTCGGCTGAAAGTAGATGCAAACCTATATGTGAAAGTCAAAAAACTATACCCCCTGAAAGGTGTAAGTATACATGTAATATTTAATATACAATATGCTTCATGATATATGATATGCAACATAATAACCACTGTCATGTACTCTCAATCGGAACAAAAGCATTAAGCATTAAAGAACAGATAAGTTTGACTATGTTGAAATTAAGTTTTATTCATTAAAAGGTACCATTAAGAACCTTAAAGTGCAAACCAGAGTGTGGTAGAAAACTTACTTTCAACATATAGACTGATATAGGACTTGTATCCAAAATTTTTAAAGACAAACAAGTCAGAGGTAAAAGCTAATATAAAAATAGCTGAGGAATTTGGATAGTTAAGAGAATACAGAGCACTAAGACCTCTTATGCAGTGCTGGATAGAAATTGGTATTAAACTTTGGGAAAGTTTTATTCCTACATATTATTCATGAAGAAAACATAACTATGTTCCTCAAAACACATGCAATAATATACATACCAGCATTTTCCCTAATAGTCCTGTGATGGTTAATTTTCTATGTCAGTTTGGTTAGGCCAAGTACATAATCTTTGGTGAAACACCAGTCTAGATGTTGCTGTGAAGGTATTTCAAATGAGACTAACATTTAAATCAACAGACTGAGTAAAGCATATTACCCTCCATAATACGGGTAATCCTCATCTAGCCAATTGAAGGCCTTTAGAGAAAATTTAGAGATCCTCTAAAAGGAAGTAATTCTACCTCCAGACCACATTCAGACTCAAGACTGTAAGGTCAAGTCTTGCCGGGTCTGCCCTGCAGACTTTGGACTTCTGAGCTCCCAAAGTCACATGGACTAATTCCTTAAAATCTCATATATACATACACACATATATACAAGTGTACACACATGTATACATATGTATGTATACACAAATATATGATTGTGTGTATAAACACACACACACACACACCCACCCCTTATTGTTTCTGTTTCTATGGTGAACTCAAATACAAGTTCCAAACTGGAGATGATTAACTATTTAGATATCTATTAACAAAAGATACCTAATTGTGAGAGTCATATGGTGGAATACTGAATCAATGAAAATGAGATGTGCTTAGTGAAATATGGATTAATTTCACAAACAAAATGAATAAAAGAGTCAATTACAACACCACACATATGATATGATTCCATTTAAACAAAGTTCAAGAACAAGTAAAACGAAGTTTTAGTATCTAGGGATGTGTTTCTAGGTGGTTAAATGAGAAGCAAAAGAAGAAAGTAGTCACAATTAATGACATGTAATGGTTATTTTTAGAAGGGGGAGACAGAAGAGACTGCAAAAGGGACACAAAATAGCCTTCTAGGGTATTAAATTGTAATTTCTTGACTTGGGTGACTATTCTGGGATCAATGAGCCACCCATTTTTGTTTGGGTTGCTGATGTGTGTGCAATTTCACAACAACAGTGCACTAGCAAAGAAGAACAGAAACAGCTTCAGAGGTAAGGGAACGAGATCACACACACAGACTTGGTAATAGTCTAGTTTTTAGGTTCTTTTAGACATTAATGTGGTTGCTTAATTTACTACTTAGCAAGGTCTCATGTTTTGACTTCTGGTTCATTCCACAAAACTGAAAAGCAAGAAGACTGAGATTAGGATGGCCTGCTTTTCCTGAACTGGTGGCTGAGGACCCTACAAAGGCAGATGTTTTTAAGAAATCAGTTCTTGCTGTGATAGTACTATCAGCCTGCATGAAAGACTAAGCATTTGGAATGACTGGTCTGTGTTGCTTGCAGGCCATGTGGAAGCTGAGCTGAGCTGAGTCAATGATCCAAGGACACAATGTTTGGAACTGATCACATCCTGAATATCTTTTTCAGCTTTCTGCAGCCAGTTGATTACCCAACACTGCTGCATCCATACAGTTTTGCTAATACACTTGGTCTTAGCTGACCATGGTGCTGTTCTATAAGACATTGCTAATATTCAAGACATTGTATCAGAAACTTTACCAGATCTAAGATGGCAGGTTAGAAACATATAGCTTGTAAAAAAAAAAAAAAAGCTGTGACTTCTGAAGTAGACCAAGGATATGGTAAAGAATATACTCTGTCAATTTCCATGTACCGTGGTAGCCAAATGTTTATTCCAATCAGCTCAACCGTATTTTCCCTTAATTAGAAACATTCTATTTATAACACTCTCAACTGCCAGTTCAATGGATAAATTTTACTGGGACCAAATAGCATCTTCTTTTATAATTTAACCATGTCCATTCCACCCTGCAGTCTTGCTTTTATAATCAGTTTTTATGCTACTCTCTGGAAATCAGGCAGTTGAATCCCCATGAACAAAAATCACCGTATCTTTTTAAATAAATGAAATAAAAGAGGACTCTATAAGGAATACAGGAGGAACAGAATGGTCTAAACACTGAGAAGCACATCTATTAACACTGTTTTCTTTGGTTTGTGAAATCATAGCGACCTAAACTTCTAGCTAATGTGCAAAATCCATACCACCTGTATGGGTATAACCTGCTGTCTCTAAGTGCTTTTATTGGATAAAATGTGATTGCTGTTGTAAGTAAGTTTCTTTATACCTGCTGTCTGATGCCTTTAAAATATCACACTCACATGATTTTTGCTAAGATTTAATCTTTCCTTTGCTTAAGGATACTAGAGTCCAGACTTATTTCCCCTCTTTATAATAAAAGTCTAAATGGCACCAGGCCTCTTTCACTAAAAACTAATCTCTGATAAAGGGACCAAGGGGTCCTCTGATATCTGCATTAATGACAATAAAATGAATCATGATATAATTCAAATACAATTTTTAATCTATCTCAGTGTTTTACTTGGAACTCAAGATTGGGGCATAGTGAATTTAAAAAATTAAAAGCTGTTCAATCCAGTTATAGCATGATAATTTGAGATGTTAATTTGAGTCTATTCCATCTATATTTCTTTTCTCTCCCAACACATGACACAAAACACACACACACACGACACACCTCTTCACACACTAGAACACCCATGTTCTAAGAAGGTAGCCAGGCCCATTGCAATACCCTGACTCAGATCATACAAGGCAGGGAGCAGATGCCGCTAGAGTCTCCTGCTCTGATAGAAGTCTAAACTCAGTAAAGAGGTTACTTTAGGTGTCCTGGGCAAGAAAAGGATTTTGAGATATAGCAAAGAGATGGGAAACTTCCCTGGAATCTGAAAAAGGGATGTACAGCAGGGGATACCTTACTAGCTATTAAGGAAGGAAAGGGCTGCATGGTACACCTAGGTAGAAGATAAAATCCCAGCATATTTATACCTCATATTGAAAAACTGAACATTCAATCTTTTAAGTAAATCTTTCACTCAGGAAAAAAAATGTTCTTACTGTAAAATTCTAATGATCATCAACCGGGTTTCCAACTCCTGAAAATATTCCCATAATGTCAAGCATGACACAGAAGCCTAGTAAAATTAAGAATCCAGATATAGTTCTTCAATCTCTTGCACCTGTCAGTTTATGTCAGGGACCATAACCTGGCTTCCTCTTCCTCCTAAGGAATACAGAAAGACAATGACCAAGGTCCCAGCATACGTGGTATCAAATGCACATGCATCTCCCACAGCTGCTAAAGAAAACATCTATTCCTGCTCTTCCAGACATTTAACCTTTTACCTTTTCCCCAATCCCTGTACACTTTTTATCACAGTCTGCTCTACTGTATCTGTGAATGTGGAACCCGCAGAGACGGAGGGCCCAGTGTACTATACCGTTTTATATAACAGACTCTAGCATCCATGGATTTGTGGTCTGCATGTGCCTTGGAAACAATCCCCCCCATATACCGAGGGGCAACTCTATCCCCAATCATTATAATGTTGACCTTTGGGAGTCCCACAGTCATGAAACCACTTATGGCATTTTCCTGGTTTGATACTAAGGGCTGCTCTTTGTGAGTTCGACAAGTACCAGAAGGACTTAAGGCTCTTTACATTCCATCACTTCTCAACATGAGCAATTTTCCAAGGGAGTTATTATTGCCAGTTTTTCTCAGATGAGAAAACTGAGGCTCAGCATGGTTAAGTGACTCACCCTAGATATGAAACTGAAACGGTGGCACTAGGACTTGAGGGTTGTCCTGCCTGGCTCTTTCTACCTGTCATATATCCCATCCTCAGTGAGTTAACAAAAGTACTGATACCTGGATCAGAAGGTCCAACTTTTTGTTTAGAATCTTATCTAGAAACTGCATGTAAACAGTTACTCAAAGGGATATTTAAGCATTATTTTGATAGTTGAGATTTAAATAAAATCAATCTGAGAGGACACAATTGCTTTTCAGTCAGCATTAAATGATTATACAAGAGATACTGCCCAGAGTGCCTTCTGATTGGGGCAATTATCCTAATAATACAGAAGTAGTGCAAAGGGACAACTGTTATTGAAGGGTTGGAGGGAAGAGATTTTGAGTTTCTGAGGTTTAATTCTTAAGGCAAAATATTGATATATGAGTTAATTTTCTAATTCACAGGGGTTCTGAAAATCTAAGGGAAAAGTCCACAAATACTAACTAGACTGAGAAAAGCTATTCATTCTACTTAAACACACACACACACACACACACACACACACACACACACACACACACACACACACACACACACACACACACCCTAAGCGTTTAAGCCTTGGGAAATTGAGGGGGAAAAGACTTTTACATGAGTATAAAATTCTCATCCAGACCTACATGCTCTGATTTATACTTAAAGCCCCTGCCCCGGCTCTCCTTTTCAGATTACTGGAAACTTTGTCATGTGAGTAGCACCAAAAGAGTGTAGAACAAGGTGAGAAAACCTGCCTTGTGCAAGGAGACATCCCAAGAATATCAACATCAGGCCCAAGTTAACAGGTGACACTTCTCAGCAATATAAACATAGTAATTTCAGATGCTTTACTGCCACTCAGTGATCACAATCACGCCGTTTATAGCGCTTTTCCCTTGACATAAAAAGATGCCACAGGAGAGCTCTTGTGATGCTGAATACATTTGTTATAAATTATACAAGAAAAAGTCAAAACTGTTTGCAGATTACGCCTATATCAGCAAAAGTATGGATAAAAACCAAAAGTAGAGTCAAATAGCAATTTAAGAAAATTCAACTTTCCTCACCTTTCCCAGAGAATTTTTCTAACCATTTGTAATGACATTTCCTTTCTTGTGTTTGTTTCTATAGCTCTTACATTATATGAGCTACATTACATTGCATCTTAGCCAATTATGTCTTACTCTAAGGCTTTTCTCCTCTTCAAACATGATTCAAGCTTTTGAAAATGATAGACTGAGTTTCATTTATTTACTATCTCCCATTGCTCCAAGTATAGCATTTGACAATTAGTTAATATTGTTCTGTTGATTAACTTCTGGAAAGACAGACATGGAAAATGAGAACTATGGTTAGGGACTAAGAATGCAAAATAAAACTTAATCCTTTCCCTGTAGGAATTCACAACCCTGTGAAATAGGAATTAGAATCCAGGTGGGCATATTTGAAACAAATCCACCTCACAAAGACCCTAGGGAATATGGAAAGCATTTTTTTTTAACCTACTCTGCAAAACAGACAGTTTCCCCATAACACAGTAGGTGATCACTACCCCCAAATAGAAGATAAATTCTTTAGAGGTAAAAAATTATACACATACACGCCTCAGAAAGGTCACATGAAAATAATTCTACTCAGAAAGTGAGTTGGTAAAATTGCTGCAAAATTACCCAAATAATTCAATTTTGCTATGTGTCACTGATAAGTATTTTCTAACAGTCATTTCATGTACATGTACATTCTTATTGTTTGGAGGAGAAAGAACTATTGTTCAGAACCTTCTGAAATAATATTTTTTGAAAATGAACCTAAAATTGAGAATCAAAGTATATACATTCTTTTTCCAAAGGCATTATGTAGCATTCAAGCTTCATCTTTAACCCCAAGCATGTAGGCAGTAATGAAAATGTCACACAGGTTGCTAGAGTGTATTATTAAAAAAAACTAAAATATAAATCAAAGGAGGTAGGAATATTACTCTAGAATTTACTGGCTGTAAGCTATGTCTCATATTACTCATCAAGATTGAAAAAGTCATATTTACTCTCATAGGAAATTAAGGAGACTTGAAATGACTTAATGCAAGTTATTTTAACTTACAGGGCAGTTGTGCAAAAGTGAACAGATTAAATTCCTACTTTCAGAGGAAGCCACAACAGAAAGGCAGGTAGACAGTAATGGAATAATGAGACAGCTTGAGTGCTTGAAAAGTAATTCTTTTACACGACTTTACTCACTAGGTCTTTCAGATTCACAGATGTTAGGGTCAGTACCAGTAGGTCAGCAGCAATCAGAGGGCTGGCCTGGCAGGTCACCCTTCTTGAGGTCAAGAGAATGGAAACCAACTGGCAAGAGCGGGCAATATTCACCAGCTTATCACTGACGCACAGTTTATGATTATTCAAGAGAAGCTCCTGGACCTGGTCTACCACTAAAGATAGAATAAAGTAAATGGCTTGGGCTAAGGGGTCTCAAACCATCACACCAAATTAAGTATTAAAAACCTACCATTATCACCCATTCAAAATCCTGAAATACAATTCATACATAATATAATTACTTAATAAGATATTTTTATTGTAAATTATTCTTATATGACTTTTAGGTCACTGAATGGAATTAAACGTATCTTTCTAATACATTAATCATCCTGGCACAACTTCCCTAGACTAAATACTGAAGTAGATAGATCTATACACAAAACAAAACAAATTGAGTACTAAAGCTATAAAAGTAGATCAATACAGATATGTCTTTATGTAACCTACGGGGCAGAATAGTCATTAATGCCACTTTTCAAAGTAGTGGAGAAATCTTGGGACAGTTTTATCCTAATAAGTGAAAACTTTGCACAAATGCTTAAGAGTTACATGCCTGGAAAATTCAGTGTGTTTTAAAGCCACGCAAAAATTATGTTTGTATGTAGACTAGAAATGGGTAATAGTCTCAGATAGCTATAAATAGGTCTAGCAAAATATTCATTTGCAGGTGTTCAAATATATCTGTCCCCCAACTACTAAAGCCAATAGTGTCCTCCAAACCTTATAACAAACCAAAACCCCCTCCAACAGATATCCAAATTTGCCTTAGGAAGTAGTACCTTTCCAGTTGAGAATTACCATCCTAAGTCTTGGAGAACAAGATTAGCAGTAGACATCCTGACAGTAGGGAACACAAAAGAAAACAAGAAAAGATAATTGAGCACCTACACTATGTAGTTAGTATACTATGAACTTCATATAAAACATTTTACTTCATTTTTCCAATAATTCTGCTGAACAATGAGATTATACCCACTAAAAGATGTAGAAACCAAGTCCCAGAGAGGGCAAATAACATTCCTCCAATGCATAGCTTGTAAGGAATAAGCTTGTAATACCATAAGGTATTTGGAGCAAGTCTCTTAGAGGCCTATGCATTCCATTCACCATGTTCTTAATGGTTGGCAAGAAATGCAACTTTAACAAGAGAACATCATTTAAATGAGACTAAGAGTGACATTATCTTCAAAGGATGTACTGATATCTATATGAGAAAACTAAATTCTATAAGTATATCAAGATTTATGTTGCAATATGAGAAAACAATAAGACTGAGTTACACAAATTCCAAACTCTGGAATGAATTAGATATACATAAGCATAAAACTGATCACAATTAGAAACAGAGACAGCTAGGTCTAATGAGTAAAAGGTCATGGAAGAATTTCTGAAGTCACATTTATGCTATATGGCTTTTTTCTTATTTTTCTTCTTCTTCCCGCCCTAATTCAAAGTGATCTAATAAAATCTCCCATCTACTCAAATTTCCTACACACAAACTCATATGCAAAATTTTGGTGCATGAGTTTATGTGAAAGAGAGAGTAGCCATGCTTTGATACTTCTATGCACTTTGCAAAACACATTGCAATTATGATTAAAAGCTATTTTTAAAATATGAGGCATTAAGTCTGAAATTTGAATAGTTTCAGAAAACAAGAGATTGAGAATTATCTCTAAATTATTATACTATCCCTGAGAAGAAATACACTTCTGAAATAATGTCAAAAGAAAAAAAAATCAGAAAAAAATTTTATTTCTGTCCCTAGAGCAAGCTACTGTTACCAATAACATTGTCATAAGGAATTTAAATCATTTTTCTAATTATAGTTTTGTAACATACAATTTAATTATCTAGTGGAAAAGTTTATTCCACAATACCAGCCATTCTTACTTTTAGATTTGCAAAAATCCTAATTTTAAAGAATTCCTTTAGATAAACAAAGGGCAGGTCAACCCAGCTAAATTTGCTAAGTTTTTCTTCCACAATAGGCAGGAAAAACCAAGTACCTCATCACAGTGATTCTACCTACTCACTCTCTCATCTTTCTCTTGTCCATACTCTTGGAAGCTGTTTTAGTTTAAGCCCTCATCATTTACCTTCTCAATCACTGCAGAAACTTCAACTAGTCTTCCAATTCCAGTTTTACCCCATTTTAATATGTCCTTCTTACTGTTATCAGAGTGCTATTTCCAGAATTAAATACGATCACTCTCCTGCTCACCATCATCCAATTTTCTCCATCATTATCAAGATGTAGTCCAAATTCTCTCAGCATGGCCCCTTCTGGTTTAGAGTCCCTTTGGTTCTCAACTTTCACCATTCCTTCAAAATATACTCCATCAAGGAATCATAGTAAACAATCTGAAGTTTCCTAAATGAATCAGGTCTGCCCCAACCCTTACCAGTTTCTCCTATATGTTGTTCTCCATTTCTAATATATCCCTCCAGCATTTGCTTCAAGAGCTTATACTCATCCTCTAGGAGTTAGCTGATGCTTCATGACCTCCAGGAAAATTGTGGCTAAATTTCTCTCCTCTCCTCCATACATATCCTATTATTTAATAATGTATAATTGTCAACTGGCTTATCAGCCCCTATCATCATTAGATTGACCATCACAAGAACAAGGATTTTATATGTGATCTGTGTCCCCAACATATAGGACATTGTGAACACTAAAGCATTTTTATTGAATAAGTATGAAAAATAACATTACCCTTTTTATTCCAGAATAAAGTTGTACATACCACTCTAATATTGACTCATTTTGAAGTTTACAAATGCCATTTATATTTTTAATACAGTCAGGAAATACTGCAAGTAATAATTCCAAGAAGTTGTATAGGATGATACTACAAGTGTGTAATAAGATATATACATTTTTGGTGATTTATGATGAGTTATGTCTCAACTCAAATAAATCCACAAAATAAAAATGGACATTTGAGAGTAAGTCAATACTGTTCTACTATTATGACAAAATACAGATTTCCTATCATAAGGCAAGTTCATTTCAAAAACATGAATGAAATAGTGCTTTAAAAATAATTCCAACTGGTTAAATTTAGTCAAAATAAAAGAATATTCTATCACCTCTTGATTCTGATTTAAATTTTATTAACCCTAAGCCCTTGCCTTTTATTATCTCTTTTTGAGATAATACTTAAACACAACCATGTAAAAAAATTATACTAAATGTAAATGGCCTGAATACTCCAGTTTATGGGCAAAGATGGCAGGCTGAATCAATAACCGGCAGGCTGAATCAAAAACCAAGATTCAGCTACATGATGTCTACAAGAGATACATTTTAAACACAGATAACATAAATAAGTTGGAAGTAAAAATTATAAAAAGAAAGATATGTTAATGGTAAGCTTAAAAAAGCTGTTGCTACATTAATATCTAAACAAGTAGAACCAGAAACAAAGTATTAAGCAGGTAATTTCATAATAAGTTAGATAATCAGGAAAAGATAACAGTGACTTTAAAATTCATTAAATAAAATCTAACATAACTAAAGGGGGAAATATATAAATTTACAAAGTCAGATATACTATTGATTAAAGAAAATTAGAACAGCCTTATCAACCTAATTGACCTGAGTTCATTTAACACTGTATCTTAAATGAAGATTATACACATTTCATTTGCACTTGGAATGTTCACCAAGACAGACCACAAGTCATAAAATAAGTCAATAAATTTCAAAAGAAGAAAATTGTAAAGGTATGTTTGTTATCTGACAAATGGAATTGAATTAGTAATTAACAACTATAACACATACAAAACCCCCTGAATATTTGTAAATTAGGTACCTCACCTCTAGATACCCTATAATTCCAAAAAGAAATAAAGGGAAGTTATTATTTCATACTAATGATAATAAAAAATCAGTATACCAAAATGTGAGGAACACAATGTTTAGAGAGAAATTCATAGTTTTAAATGGTTATATTTAAAAAGATAAAAGATATGCAAATAATGACCTAAGTTTCAGTCTTAAACTAGAAAAACTCAACCTAAAGTTGGAAAAAATAATCAGGGCAGAAACAGATAATAAACATTAAAGAAAGTCAATAAGATCAAATACTGTTTCTTTAAAATGATTAATAAAATTAACACCTTGTAAGCATATTAATTTCCTAGGGATGCCGTAAAAAACTACCACCAACTGGGTGTCTTAAAACAAAGGCCAGAAGTTCCAAATCTAGGTGTCAACAGCGTTGGTTTCTTCTGAATGTTCTGAGGGAGAATCCATTCCATGCCTCCCAATTTCTAGTGACTGCTGACAATCTTTGGCATCCCTTGCCTGGTGACTGCCCTCTAATCTCTGCCTCCATCTTCATGAGGCTTTTTCCTATGTCTTCTTTTCTTTCTCTTACTAAGTCACTAACATTGGATTTAGGGTCCACCCTAATTCAAAATGATTTCATTTTGAGACCTTTACCTTAAATTACATCTGGAAAGATCTTTATGACAAATAAAGTCACATTCTGAGGTTCAAGGTAGATATAATTTGGGGGACACTGTTCAACTTACTATAAGGCCAATCAAGTAAAAAATATAAAAAACAAATTAAAATATTAGGAATAAAAGTTTCTTTAAAATGATTAATAAAATTAACACCTTGCAAGCATATTAATTTCCTAGAGATACTGTAAAAAATTCCACCAACTGGGTGTCTTAAAACAAAGGTCAGAAGTTCCAAACCTAGGTGTCAACAGGGTTGGTTTCTTCTGAATGTGCTTCTGAATATGCTTGCAAGGTGTTAATTTTATTAATCATTTTAAAGTTTATTTTAAAGCTATGAGTTTATTATTCTTGAAACTAGATATTAAGAGAACATAGGGATTTATGATACCAATGGATGCCAATAAATAATTCCTAAAAAATGCAGAACTGAAGAAAAATAGAAAATATGAATAACCATGTTTATTGCTATAATATAATTAATATCTAGTAACATATTACATTGAATTAATAACGAAAATCTTCCCTTGAAGTACAGAACTACATGGCTTCTGTGGTGAATCCCATCAAACCTTTAAAGGAAGAAATAAAACCAATCCTTCACACACTCCTTTAAAATGCAGAGGTGTAAGGATGACTTTGTTTTCTGAAGCTCTGTTACTGAAAACTGGCAAAGACATTAGAAGAAGGGCAGACCAATAAGTGCATGACTCCTCAAAATATAAGCAAATTCAGTTCAGAAAAACAAAAAAGGATCCTATTTTAAGATCATATAGGCTTTATACAGAGAAAGCAGATATAAAGGGAATAAAAGTGAAAACTGATAAAAGTCAACACCCATTCATAACAAAAACTCAAAAAATTAGAATAGAATAAAACTTACTCAACCTGATAAAGGTGTCTATGAAAACTTAGAGCTAATCTCATGTGCAATGGTGAAAAACTAAGTACTTCCCCCATATGACTGGGAGCAAGGCAAGAATGTATATGCCCACTGCATCTTTTCAACAATGTTACTAGAGGTCCTAGCAAGTGCATTAAGGCAAGAAAAATAAGTAAAAGACATATGCAAAAGCACATATATTGAAAAAAAACTGTTTGCATATAGAGAGAGAGATATACATTAAAAGTTCTAAGGACTCTACCATAAAAACTTACTAGGATTATTAGGTGATTTTATCAAGGCCATAAGGCACATGGCTAATGTAAAACAAAAGAATTGTATTTCTTTATGTAGTAGTAACAAGCAACTGGAGAAGGAAATAAAACTACTATTTCAAACATATTTTTTTTTGCAGTACGCGGGCCTCTCACTGTTGTGGCCTCTCCCGTTGTGCAGCACAGGCTCCAGACGCGCAGGCTCAGCGGCCATGGCTCACAGGCCCAGCCACTCCGCGGCATGTGGGATCTTCCCGGACCGGGGCACGAACCCATGTCCCCTGCATTGGCAGGCGGACTCTCAACCACTGCGCCACCAGGGAAGCCCTCAAACATTTTTTTTTAAATTAAAATAAATTTAACAAAATATATGCAAAACCTCTACCTAAAAACTACAAACATATCTGAGAAAAATGAAATAAGACCTAAATAAGTGGAGAGTTTTGTCATGTTAATTGACTGAAACACTCACTATTGCTAAGATGTTCATTTTCCCCAAATTGATCTATAAAGCCAATTCCATTCAAATCATAATTCTAGCAGGATCTTATAAGAATTGAAAAGGTGACTCAAAACTTCATATGAAAATGCAACTAGCCAATTTATTTTCAATAATTAGAAAGCAAACATAAAACAGCAAAAACTTGGATGACATTTCACAAAGGATATATCATTGGCTTATAGCCACATGAAAACCTGCTCAACAGCATGAGCCATCAGGGGAATGCTAATTAAAACCATAGTGAGATACCACCTCATACCCACTAGAACCATTAGAATGGCTAAAATTTGAAACACCTATAATATCAAGAGCAAATGAGGATGTGGAACAATTGTAATACTGGAGGTATAAAATGTCACAACTACTTTAGAAAACATTTTGGCATAGTCTTATGATATTAAACATGTACCTTCCATCTTACCCAGCAATCTCACTCCTAAGTATTTACTCAAGGAAAGGAAAAGAGATATCTACTTAAATTATTGGACCTGAATGATCACAGCAGCTTTATCTGTAACAGCCAAGAACTGGAAGCAAACAAAACTGTTGCTTGTTGCCCAACAACAAGTGAATATATAAACAAAATGTGGCATATCCATACAATGGAATACTACACAGTAACAACTACAATAAAAGCAGAGCCATGTAAGTAACATGAAACATTAAAAGCAAAATTGCCTTGAGCAAAAGAAGCTGAACACAAAAGTACACAGACTGTATATTTTTATATAAAATTGTGGTATTTACAGAAGTAATCTATAACGATAAAAATCAGATCATTAATCTGTCTGCCTGAGACAGAAGTATGTGGAATAACTGCAAAGGTGCACAAGAAAACTTTCTAGGACAATGTTAATGCAAATCTTTATTGATGTTTCAATTATACAGTGTACATATTTACCAAAACAAATTGTGCACTTAAAATTGTTTTTTGTAAATTACTTCTATAGAGTATCAAAATAAGTTAGAATGATTAAACAACTGTAAGAACAGGTTTGCGCTAAGGTTTAAATCACCCTCTTACTCATCCCTAGTATCCCAGAGGAAAGATGGAACTAAATTGGCAGCACAGAAAAGTTACAAAGGAATAGAGAAAATAACTATGGGTGGACTGAAGAAAATGTAAAAACAAAGCAAGTGGATGAAGAAATGAATTAAAGAATAGGAAAAGCTTTGGTGGGTATAGAGCACAAATTTCTAAAGCACATAATGTATAGCCCTGGTGTAAATAATAGGAGGGGTCTAGGGTGACTGGTGAATATGATTTTCAAAATTTTTAAGTGTCAAAATCCTTTCATCTACTCATAGGATGACCTCTGATTTAGCTACTTTCCTTCCTTTTTTTCCAATCAAATGTTAATTTAAAATCTACTTATCCTATGCATCCTGAAATATAACTAAAAAATGAGTGACATTTCATTGCCTTGAAGTAGCTCATGTTCCAGTGGGATAATTGAAACATAACAAGAGCAGAGACAGATACGTATGTATGTGATGTTTATTATTGGAGCACAATGGAAAGGCATTTTACTTAACTTGGAGAGGACAAAGGTTTCTGAAGGCTTCCCAGATAAGTCAGAGAAAGGATGGTGGAAAAAAAGACAAAGAATGTTCCAGCTTGGAAATTAGCATAAAGAAAACACACGATCACTGGAATACAGAATACCAGATTTGGGATATACACAGATTATAATGAAGAGATTAGAAGGGACCGATTGTGGAGGGCTTCCTATGTTACATTAAGCACCTTGGACAGCTTTTTTGTTCATTTGTTTTACCTGTTTGTTTTTTTGACAGATCCTATAGAAGCAGGGTGAACACTCGGCTAGGCTTGCCTAGTGCAATCATAATTTATACCTACTATCTAGTGTCAAATATTGATAGTAGTCCCTTTCACTCTCAAAATTGTCACAGTTTAGATAGAGGGGGTGAATATCTTTTAAATAATTTTAAATAAAGTATTAACAGGACAATTTCTGTTTCAGGTACAACGTTCCAGGTTGCAGTGTGAAGAATGCATGTGAGAAAATAGGACACTAGAAGTTCACTAATGAACATGATGTAATAGTCCAGTTAAGAAATGACATGGGACTAAAATCCTAAGGTGGTAATGCAGTTCGTGAGAAAGGAACCACTTTAGGAGCTATTTTGGAGGTAAGGTCAGAATGTGTAAAGTCATAGAAAGAAGAATCAGTAAATACTCTTAAATATTTGCAGCTAAGGCCAAAGAGAAACACAAAGGAAGTTAAAGAGGGAAGAAAGAGAAAAGAAAATTTAGAGCAAAACAAGCAGAGTGGTGATGTTTAGGGAGAGTGATCCAGAGCATTAAATTCATCTGTGGGTCAGTAAGGCAAAGTAGATACAGCACCAGAGGAAAGATGCAGAATGTTTAGAAAACTGAGCAGAGTGCGGCTGAGTTTTGATGTAAGAAAGGACAGGGTGAACTAAGGAATGGTAGATAGGGACCCATATCCTGAAAGTTTCCATAGGCCACTTGTTGGAGTTCAGTTGTATCCTGGGGGAAATAGGGGATCAGCAGAAATGTATAAGGTAGGTAGTAAAATTATCAGCTTGGTATTTCACATACAGTGCCTTGGCATAATGAAGTGGTCAGTATTTTATAGGGGACTGTACTCAAAACGACCTTTAGAAGGGAAGCCTATCCCCTAGCGCCACTATATCAAGGATATTTCTGATCTAAAGAAAAGATCTGGTCCTTTTATAACGTGACGTGTCATTTTATTTTAGCATATATACATGGTTTAACTGCCAAATCAGCACCCAAGAAATTCAGCTCCTAAGACCTTAAAGTCAAAAGCTGGGGAATATCAAGAGTTTCATGTCTTAAAAATAAAAAAGTAGTGAAGAGTTTGGAGAAATAGGCTCAAATATATGTTTGCATTGGGTCCTGACCAATTTGGGAACATGGGGAGATATGGGAAGATCCTGCTACACAAAGAATTTGTCCTAGTTGAGAACTGTTAGTTGTCTTTTACCCAGAAAGTGTCAATATGGCCAAGAATAGAGGGTGGTAAGGAAGACATGCTGTTGAAGCTTGGCAACACTTGGTAAGATTGCAGAAAGACACAGCCACTTTATGGCTAACCCCCTTCCTCCTACAAAAGAACTAGATAACCGCAATGAGTTAATAATTCCTAACCTGAAAATGTGATTTTATTTTACTGGTTATATCAACAACCTATGTCGTCAAAGTACATCTCAACTCTTTATAGAGGTCGGTGGCCAAATCAGATAGGAAACTCCTATAAACAACAAAGGGGATATATTCGTAGTGTTAGAAGAGCTTTCTCCCTTCGATTTTCTCATTACACTTCTACCCAGTTCAGCAGCTACCATAAACATTGCACACATAATGATCACACAGGCAGGCACACATTTGGTTGAACTTATAACTTCAGAGAACAGAATGATAAGGAAGGCACCAACAAGTTTGTTCTCCTCTGCATTTGGAGGTTTGAATATTCCACCACCGAAAGCAAACTTTTCATTGCACCATTTGTGGTTATAGGGAGTCTGGAAGGCATTGTGCATTCTACTACATAGAGTCAGAGGAAAAAAAATGGAATTTAGGAATTTTCATTCTTCTTAAAAAGAGAGAACACAGTTAATCTAAAAGCAAGAATCAACTTAATATTTCAAACTATAAGAGAATATGAAGTGATCTTTAAAAGATATAAAAGAATGTAAAGCTATTGAATTTACTACGCAAGGTCACACACCAGTCACTGACACAGCAGACATCCAGATACATACTATTTTTGCCTTTCTACATTCAATCCAGTTTTAAGGCAGATTGCAACTGAGTCAATCACATTCAGCGTTTCAAGGAATAAGGCTTTCACCGTGTCGCAGGAAAGGTAATTTCAACCTAATAGATTTCATTAGACTGTGAATTTTAGGTTGAAGCCATTTCTAAAAGTATTGCTATGGAGTAAAATACAACATAGTTAAAAATGTTCCTCAGTAATCTGTCCTTCCTTAGTATAGTCTCACTGTTTCTGGTTATGCTCCTTTGGACAACCCTAAATCATCGTGCTCTTACTTGATGTTTACATTCTTTCAATGACTTGAATATTTTTAGTAAAATCTACAGGAGGATAAGACCTTTCTTACTATGTTAGCATATTTAACCTCTGGGGAATGTCTGTTTTCACATAGTTATGCACAGATTTCATATTTATACAAATATTCTGTGACTGGGGGGGTATAAAATGGCTCTCCCTCATGAATATTCAACACTGCCATTTCTTCTAGTAAGATACAAACATCTTTCTTTGTGGATACTAAACACTAGGCTGTCTATATATTTCCCCACTTCATGCTTTGTTTGCGTAAGCCTGATTAGATTCAGGGGCTGCCAAAGCAGACCTTTATTTTCCCAGGTACCACAATATTCTAATATCTCCATCCAGATCATTCAATAGCATTTTTCAGATTCAAAATTTCAGTATCATATGGGCTTCTCCATATATAATTCTAGATGCACAAAATAAGATGATAAATTTTAAAAATTTGGCTTTGACTTGTGGTAGAAAGGAGCTAGCAGGGACAGGGTACCTGTATGGCAGTCCCTTTGTGGAATGAGTTCTTGCAAGACAATCTTCTGCATGCTCAGATTTCAAAACCTAATAGCAAAGAAAAAGGCAAGTGAATGACCTCTAGAAAGAAATTTGGAAATTCTTTAAAGTGAGCAATTTCCCTTATATAATAACACTGTTCACAATAAAGAGTTGTCATCCATTCATTTACACATTCAATAGATGTTTTGAGCATCCAGTATGCCAGGAACCATTCTAGGCTCTGAGAATACAGTAGAGAACAAAAGAGATAAAGTCCCTATTAGGACTGAGCTTACATTCTAGAGGAGGGGAGACAGAACATAAATAATAAATGAATACACAAATTAATGGAAAAATGGATGAATGAATGAGTATATTAAGTAGTGGTGAGTATATAAAGGTGATGATTTTAGGAAACTATTAATCTGACATGTTAATATACTTGTCACAGACGTGTGTATAGTATCTTACAGATTACATGTGCATTGTTTTATTCTTACAACAATAGCATAAAATTTAGTATGGATTCTGTCACTTTAAAGATAAGGGACAAGAAAAGATTAACTGAAAAAAGTCACTTGCCCAGAATATGTAGCAGAATTGTGGATTCAATGTATAGTGATTGATTCTAGCTTCAAGTGTTTTCCATCACAGGGACCATGATCTTAGGTGGTTCTATTGTTCACCCATTTCACCATGATTCTCAGAAATGATCTGGAGAAGGTCAAGATATAATTAAAGTATAAAAGTATGGTTGGAAGTTTCTGGACTAAACATTAACATGCAAAAGGGATTTAACCACAGCAAAAATTAAAAAAAAAATTGTAGCCAGCTAAATGAAGACTGTTTAGGGTAAAATAAGAAATCTTAGAGCAAGGGAAATAATAGTCTTCCCTAGGATAGAAAGAGGGGAAGGTATCCCGTCCCTTCTCTACCAACTTCAAAGGAGTATATCATACATGTGGGAAAGTGGGTGCTTCAATGAGAGGTTGAAGGAACATGTAACATTAAGAAATTAGTGGAAGCCTGAATTTCAGGCCTCCTTCTAGATTAGTCCAACCCAGATGATGCAAACAGAATTGGAGGTCATGCCCATGAATAAAGATTATAAATTTTCGTTGTATTTTGTTTATGTGTTTGTGTTTGTATATGTGCGTGTTTCCTTCTGGGGAAAGGGAGTGTGAGAGATAGGATTCCAAAGTGGGAATGAAGGCTCATCAAGGTGCTTCAAACTATCAAAAGGGTTGGTACAAAAAAAGGTCCTAGAAATGCTCTCCAGAAACTTGACTATGTAGGGTCTGTGTTTTTGCAACACTTGCTGCCATGGGAATGCTTTCACAGATTTCTTTGGGCCCTTTGCTCTCTAGAGTGAGTCAATTAGAATGGGTTTCACAGGCTTTGTGTAGAGATGAATGACTTTCTTTTGCCAAGGCTCTGTCCTCCCCAAGTAGCAGAGAGGGGGTGATAATGCATAAATGTTGATGTGTGCTCCTTCTTCCTGAGTACCCTATAAACCAATAGAATATCACATCACATTGGCAAACAACAACTTCGAGATAATCTAGAGTAAGCTTTGCGATCAAATGATCAATTCTAACCCATTGGTTGTGGTCCCAGCTGTGACTCTTGCCTCCAGACTTTCCCTACCCACTTGGAAGCTCTTGTTGGGGAGGGAGTCATAACTACAAAGACTGTATCATATTAATTCTTCCCTCATAATAACAGTGAGCTTTAGCCTCCTGACTCAGAGCTTTTTCTCCCCTCAAACAGCAATGCAATTATTTAAACAGCCACCTTGAAAACCACAGTGCTTTCTCTAGCAATTCTGAGAGAGGCGAGTTCTTAGATTTCTTAATTTTAGCATATTCTTTATCCATTCTCATGAAAAAGTCCTTAAGGTTATAGATAGCTTTAAAATAATTCCACCACCACAAGGTCTTTGTAGATATTCAAATCCTTTCAAATCTGAAACCACCCTGAAAAAGCATGCAGAGAAAAGTAGACTAGATGGCTCACTGAAATAGACCTTTTCCACCTCTACAAGGAAAGAGTTTCATGAGAACAATGAAAAAGCTGTAGAGCTGTGAGTTTAAATAAATAAATAAAATGGGTTGTTGAATCTGTCTGTCTAGCTTCAGTTAGCTTTTAAGAAACCCAGAGAGGGATAAAACAATAAGAACACAAAGCGTTAGATTGAAGGGTTTCCAAATACATATTAGTGTTCTTTGGTGGATGGTCATGAGATATTTTTTAAGATTTAAATTTCATCAGCACTCTGACACTGCACTCTCAAATACTGTATACTTCTGAGTGAAATCTTGAAATTCAAAGAAGAGTGAGCTAGAAATTAGCATTCTGGGAAGTTAGATGAATGATCTAGATTGACAAACTTGATTTAGATTAACTTATTAAAAGTTAAATTTTAAATAGACATTGTAAAGAATTTAAGAGGTACAATAAAAGCTAACCATCTCAGCCATACTGACTTAACATCATCGGGGAGGTGTCTTAGTCTGTTCAAGCTGCTATAACAAAATACCACAAACTGAGTAGCACATCAACATACATTTCTCATGTATGTTGAGATCTAGGGGCTGGGAAATCCAGGAAGACGGTTCCAACATGGTCATGTGAAGGTTTTCTTCTGTGTTGCAGACTTATTGTGATGTCCTCACATGACAGAACGAGGCTAGGGATCTCTCCAGAGCTTCTTTTATAAAGGCACTAATCCCATTCATGAGGGTTCCACCCTTATGACTTCAGTACCTCTCAAAGGCCCCACCTACTCAGACCATCAGCTTTGGGGGTTAGAATTTAGACATATGAATTTGGGGGCAACAAAGATTCACAGCACAGCAGGAGGAATGGCTGACAAAGCTGGAGGTAGGAAAGGTTTCAGGTCAGTCATTCTTTGGAGTACCTCAATGATAGAGCTGGTGAGAATGTGCTAAATGGGATCTTACATGCTCATCTTTTAGTGAGGGCTGCACTTGAATGCAACAGTGTTAAGTAGCTGGATGGATTACACTGTGGCTCAGGAGGACTTGGGTTACATCCTTAATTTTCCAGTGGCCATGTAGCCTTAAGCAAATTAATTGCATATTTCTAAATCTTAGTTTCCTTACCTGTACAATGGTGGTAAATATCACCTCAGAGGAATATCAAAGCATCTGTGATACAGACCACTGTTTTCCTTAGTCACAGAAGACTTAAACTTACTTGCTTTGTGGTCCAGCATGTGATCTATCCTAGAGAATGTTCCATGTGCACTTGAATGTGTATTCTGCTGCTTTCAGATGGAATGCTCTATAAATAATCTATCCCATGTTTTGCTTCCTCAGGATCTTCCATGGGATGTCTTGGCCATAAAGCAGGCAACCAGACGTCAAATCCATGAAGCCAAAATTTCTGTTCTTTATAAGCCACCCAGTCTATGGCATTCTGTTATAGTAGCCCAAATGCACTAAGATACTAGCCCTAAGTTATGTATATGTTTGCATTTATGTGCAAGAGAATTAACTGTCTTGTTTGTGTCACTGTAATTTGTGTTTTACATCAATTACAAGCCATACTAATTTTTTTTAATGTAAAATGACAGAGGAAATGATAGGAAAAAATCATAGTGATGATATGGACTTACTGCTTCTTGCCACTTTGAGCAAATCCCTGCATGAGACATGAACTTTGGCTTGAGCTAGCTAGAATTGTATGCAGTTTCTGCATTTGGCCTAAAATCTGAGTTAACTGAGAGTCTGTTACATTTGAATTCTCATGGAATTAAAAAGGTCAACTTCTTTGTCACCCAAAGCTGAAACAGTTTAAGCAGAATGCCTTGAAGAAATACTTTGAACAGAAGATAAAACTGTGGCCCCAAGATTTTCCAGCATTTTCTGTTAAGAATTCTTTGCCAGACAGCAGAAGCCATCTAAATTATAAAGATCAGATTAAAGAAATTGCCTTACTAATAATGCAACCCGTTACTGCAGATGATGTAATAGTCATAGCACTGTTCACCTTAGACGCACATAGTAAGCATGCACTTCTCCATTCTTTGTGAAGTTAGGTGTGGCCTTGAGAGTTACTTTGGCCAGTGAAATGTGAGTGTAATTAACATGTCATTTCTGACATAATCATTAAAACAGTCAGTGGTTCAGTATATTTCCTTCCTTCTCCAATGATCCTGGAAGCACGTGTTAAAAAGCAACTCTGGGGCTTCCCTGGTGGTGCAGTGGTTGGGAGTCCGCCTGCCGATGCAGGGGACACGGGTTCGTGCCGCGGAGCGGCTGGGCCCGTGAGCCATGGCCGCTGAGCCTGTGCGTCTGGAGCCTGTGCTCCGCAACGGGAGAGGCCACAACAGTGAGAGGCCCGCGTACCGCAAAAAAAAAAAAAAGCAACTCTGCTGGCCCAGGTCCCTAAGTTACTATTATGATAAGAGTTTCCTGCCAAACCTTTACTTTTCTAGGTACTGATTTTAAGCTTATCTGCATCAATCAGTATAAGACAGGAATGGACATCTTCAGGAGCCATTACATGAAGGTGCAGGGGAATGGGTAAAGCTCAGATACTAATAAATCAAAGACCAGAGTAATTTACTTTAAAAACTATGTACAGGGATAATCTGGCTATAGTCTACATGAAACAAATTGAAAGCCTACTAATTGTTTTTTCAAGGAAACTGCAAGTTTGACTTATAAAAACCTGTCAGTATTCTATTCCCAATGGCATCCCTGGGCCCTCTAACCTGCACTAGCAGGAATTGGGATTTGCAAGCTGTGTAGATCTAAGAGACCAAATGTCTAATATCCACCCAGATATAGTCTAATATCCACCCCAGATATAGGATCCCAAAAAGACAGGGCCAGGGACTACAAAGATCCCTTCCAGAAAGCAGAATGAGAGTCTTCCAGAGAGACTTATAAATCAATTCTCAGAAAAAGGAATGGCTACTACTTTGGCCTAATAACCTGGTGATTGCTATGTACAACCTTTTATCCTCTTTTCTGAATAGAAATTTTTATGTTTGTGATTCTGTCCCTGTTCCACCATGGCATGTTGTGAGTGTGGGGGGCAAGTACATCTTTTACTAGTTTCCAGAGCAGTAAGAGCCATATCTAAATAATCTCAAAAGGATTATATATCAGAGACCCCAGACTTTGAGATAGATGAGTGGTAAGGTTAAGGTTTCTTTGGGGAAGGTGATGAGCAGCTCCATGAGCAGGAAGAAGGGTTTGTTAGGCTATTTAGGAGCCAATGGGATGAACTATGTCAAAGACACCAACTTGTCCCACAATATGTTTTCTTCTGTTGTAATAAAAACTTTTAGCTAAGCGTGTACTTACCTAGAATGGAGACTTAAAGACTATAGAATATATTTTAGCTTCCCTTACAGCTATGGTAAGATTTGTGACAATGGAATATAAGTGGATTTAATGCAGCAGAATCTAGGAACTTTCATTAAAAGACGGTGGGTACTACCCTTTCCCACCTTCTCTTTTGTCCCTTTCTATATCAGTGTGCTTGGATATGGATACCATGATCTCGAACCATGAAGACAGAGACCACATCCTAGGGATGATACAATGGTAACCTAGGGAGTCTGGTCTGAATACTATGGAACAGAGCCATCATACTGGCCATGGATTGCTTACTTCCACGCTTCATAAATGTCAGCGAAAAATCAACTTCTCTTATTTAAGCTAATATTCTTTTAGGGTTTTCTGTCAGTTAAACCTAATCTTTTTGTAACATTTAATGACATTATGATTATAGAAGTCATTGCTATAGTAGAAGTTGTTCAATGCATGTGTTGAGTATATAAGGAAGGAAAAAAAGTGTTGCTGCTTGTATGCCTGACTTATCTTCTCTATAAGTAAAAAATGTCTCATTAACAAGACTACTCAAATTTCTACCAAATTCTGAATCCTCACCTGCTTGGTTTAACACTCTTCTACTCCCCCTTATACACAGATGCCTCAGAGTCTCCCCCACAAGAATTCAAAAAGTCCCTAGTGTTGGGAATATCTCCCACGAGCTCAGGGCCAAGTCTGTCATTGTTCTTTCCATTTAATCCCATCCATTAAGAGTCCCAGTAACTGTGTCTACTCTGACCGCCCTTTCAGGACACTGTTCTACTGAATATAGCTACTCTCTAGCTTCTTTCCCTCTCATTATTAACCTCTATCTCATGGTAGCTCAGAAACAGTCTGTTGTTTTGTGGTACGTTGCAACACTTGACTCTGGTGTCAAAGAAAAATTTCACCAGTTAAGACAGGCAAAGAGACTTTACTCAAGACTTGCAATAAGAGTCAAGACACCTGAAACTAACAACATTGTAAATCAACTATACTCCAATAAAATTGAATATTTTTTAGAAGACTATTGCAGTAAGAGTCAAAACCATTGCAATAGGGTGTTGAGATTGAGTTCAACTTTGCTGAAACAAAAGATGGGAGAGTTTTTAAGTGCTGAGGTGAGCTAGTGGAAAAGTACTAGAGGACACTGGTGAGAAGTTTGATCAATGTGATTATGCCATCTGTGTTAGCTACTTGGCACTTATCTAAGTTAGGCTCCTACCCTCCAGCAGAGACTGGGAGATAGGGATAACATCTTTCTTGATAAAGACATTTCAAAGGGTTGGCTCCCAAGTCCTTAAGAAAGATACCCCATGGTTGTAAAACTGGCAAGAGACTGAGGGAAGATTTCTCTCTCAAGG
The DNA here is from genome assembly GCF_005190385.1 of Monodon monoceros. Taxonomy (NCBI): domain Eukaryota; kingdom Metazoa; phylum Chordata; class Mammalia; order Artiodactyla; family Monodontidae; genus Monodon; species Monodon monoceros. Next base: position 153,647,751 of record NW_021703778.1, on the reverse strand, counting down.
GGGCAGAGAAAATTTTACAATTACATGTTTTCTAAAGTAAATTTCTAAGAAAAGTTAGGTCAGGGACCTAGAGTCAGGAAAAATCCTGACTGGCTGAGGGGAATGTTAAGTCCCTTCAGTCACTAGGTTAGTTAGAAGAGTCCATATAGCTACTTCGACTAAAAACTGGCAATGTATTTAGCCAAGGATGCGTAAGTTTAGAGAATGTAAGTGGTCACATATAGTAGGAACAAGAGTTGCACATGGCAGAGGAGTTACTTTTGACTCTTCAGATCCCTTTGAGGGGTGGGGGAAGGGGGAGAAGACAGGCGGCACAGTTAACGGTGACACTGTTCCTACACGTTAAGATTTCATCAAATCTAAGAGGAGGAACTTTGTGCTATAGGCTATAGCCCTTTTTAAAAGTAGCAGCTACATTATTATTCAGGAGGAATTTATACATGTAACTTATGCCTCAGTAAACTACGTATCCTACACCCCAGGAAGGAATGAACACTGTCAGGGCCTAGCCATCTCAGAATGGCATTTGTGGACTCCAGATTTCAAATCATACCAAAAATTCCTTTCCAAACATGCCTTCACATCTCACCTACTTTGTTCTTTTGACATCCCACAAAAAAAGTAATTCTTAACTCTAGTAGTACAATGCAAATCTCTCAACACTGGATCGCCCATGTAAACGAATACTTGGAGATGGGAGGGGAACTCCCTACTTTGCTCCAGGCCCCTAAATACAATCCAGCTGAATTGGTTAGCTAAAATATGCTTAAAAATCGCAGAATATCTGTGGCTTACATACAAGCATTCATTGATTCTGCCTTTGTGGATTGGCTAGAGTTTTGCTGATTTAGTTTGAGCTTGATTCTAGGACATGAGTTCAGTCCAGGCCAGCTCCACAAAACCTGTCTCACCCCTTGGATGAAAGGCTAGCCAAGGCATTTCATTTCACAGAGAGAAGCAGGAACGCAAAGGGACAAGCCCAAACTTACTGGCATATTCCAAGCCTCACTTCAACTCCCATTTTCTAAGTTCCCATCAAATAAGTCACACAGCCAAGGCCAGCAGCAAGGGGGAAGGAATTGTACTCTTTCCACAGAGGTCAGGGAAAGGGAATGAGTATTTCTCAACAATAATCCAATTTACAATAGAAGCCAAGGACCCCAGTTGTATCTGAATTTTCTTCAAGGAGATAAACTAAGGTCCAGTAAAAGCTTTGCTGAGGCCCCTCAAGTTGTAGATAGTGAATTCCAATATTATCCTCTCTCATCCTACCCTACCTGGAGAAGTCACTAGATTCAAAGGAAAATGAGATCTCTAAGAGTTTAGGGATTTGCCTGCTATGAATATGAAAGACTCTGCCATAAATTCCTTCTTTCCAGAGACCAAAAGACAGGCCAAGAGGCATTATTTATGCCTTCCATGTCTGACGGCTGGCTAATGCAGAGAAATAACACTGAAGATCACACAGGAAGAATTAACCACCCACCACTCCTGAACACAGGCCAACAGTCTGGATTAGATTAACATTCTTTATTGCTACTGCTTAGACTTTTCTCACAAATGCTAATGAAGTAATTTCAGAAGGCTGGAAGGTGGTTGTTGGCACAGTGTAGGTAAACCTTATTTAGAGATGTGGTAAACAGAAACTAGATTTTCAGATTTACAGACTCAATACTTGATGAATTGAAAGCAAAGTTCCTGGCTACTGGTTCTCTTCGGCCCACCTTTTAAGCAACCCTCTTCTGTCACCTCATTTATTTACTGTGAGAATTCCAGCAAATGTGATCTCTCTTCTGTTCATTTACTCATGCTGTTTGAATTGATGTCTCAGATGTGCTTCTATGCCTGCTCTTCCCTTTAGCCCAAATCAAACTGTTTATTTCTTTAAAGCCAGAAGCTTCCACAGAGAGCTAAGCAACCATTTCTAAGCATCTAGAGGATTGTGTGTTTTTGTGCTGTAAAATTTGGGGAAAGGAGTTTAATAGGAACTGAAGGACTTTCAACTCAAAAAATCCTATTCAGTTAGAACTTCACTCTTATGTTTCCTTTTGGAACATAAGCAGTAACGCTGAGCCAAACTCACTCTAATTGCAGTGACGTCTTTAGTTATAAGAATTCAAACTACCCACGACTTGGTTAATTGGAATTTAGGCTAAACTTAATATCAAGCAATATTTGCAAGTGGCAAGATCAGAAGTCTGTATTAAATTTTTTCAAAAATCCACTGGGAGCCTTAAGGTTAAGGCAGATTAAAATTTTATCCTTGTCAGCCTCTGGATCTGTTCCTACAAACAAGAGGTTACATGATTCAGCTCTATACAAATGTTAGCAGTTTATATATAAATGCATTTACAATAATATGCACTGGCAATATTTTTTCAAATATCCTGAAGTTGGATATCTCTCCAACAATAATTTCTCCTAGTTACTGTGTATACTACAAGTAACTGTCTCCAAAGATTCACTGATGAGGACTATGCCCTTCATGATGCTAAAAGATATTTACTTTCTAACTGATTGATCGTCTTTACCATTTATTTCTACCACCAGTTCATTCAAGGTTCTGGCAGCTCCCCAACCAACATAAGAATTTCAACATCAAGCATGGTAGTCTTCCTTGAAAATTTTTATGCCACCTCTGCACAATATAATCTACACCCTTTCTCAGACATTGTGAGTCACATCTGTACATGAGATAATCAAGTAACAGTCCAGTCAAATGAATGCTAAAGTGGAGCGAACTAGTGTAGTACATCAGCAGTGAAATCAAATGCAGAGATGTACAGCACTTAACAATGGCTCCTATTCTCCTGGCGTACAGGCTTGGAAAAATATAATTATAGTTAGACTCTTTAATACTAAAATGGGAAATTACATATACATGCACACATGTATATATCTCCCATATACTATTTCCAAATTAAACTTTATACCCCATAACTGATCCAGGGCAGTGGTAATCAAAGTGCGTTCTCACGAACTCCATCTGGTCTCCTAAACCATGAAGATCAAAAGGTTAAGTGCCTCCTATTCCCTTGTGTCCCACCCATTGTTCCAGCCACTGTGCAGGGACCACTTTTATAAAGCCTTAAATCAGCTTCATACAGGCATTCTAGAAGTCTAGATTCTACACCCACATGATATAACACTCACTTTGCCTTCAAGAATTGGGAAACTGCCAGGAACCTGCTACACATACCTGAGCAGCCCAGGAGTACAGGTGACTCAATTCTTTTGGAGCCACTGTTGACCAGTGAGGATGGAAACAGTGGATAAATGTTTGTTTCCCAGATAGACAGTTTTGAAATGCATTTCATAAGAGTCCTCAGGAGGTCCTGCAGAATCTGACACCAATCACCCATAGCAATGATCAGCTCAAAAACATCCTTGCCTTGTCTTCCCTGCCTTCCCTGTTTTACCTTCCCACTCCTGTTCCCCAAGATGGCTTCCTAAATAAACTCCTGCGTGGAAGCCTGGGTCTTGGGCTCCACTTTAAGAACACAGGCTAAGAGGTAAGTCTTTGGAATGAAGCCAAATGTTGAAGACAGACCTAATGATATTCACCGCACTGCACTTGTCTAGGCAGCAACAAACCTTCAAATATTAAGAGATAAAACAAAAGTAGCATTTTTTGAGCCTTTCAATTCAATTAGATTTTCACTATTTAAGGTTTCGCTTTGTAACAGATATTCTGTAGCAATTTTAAAATATTTTATTCGGAATCAAATCTTTCTCTAGAAGGGTGGACATTATGCAGAATGCTATAAGAATGTAACTCTGGCATCCATTGACCCCTTTTCTAACTGAACCCCATCCAGTAATTTGGAGATGATGTGCTCATATCCAGGACTACATTTCTGTCTTCTATGTAGCTAAGTGGGGCTGTGTGGCCAATTCTGGCAGGTCCTGGCCAATCAGATGAAAGTGGAAGAGTGTAGGACTTCCAGGAGTTCTCTTGAAAGGGAAGGGAAGACGCGCTTCTCAGACTTCCTTGCCTTTCGTCTTGATGCTTGTCTGTAAAATGACTGGACATCTGGTCAACACAAGCAATTCAAACTATGAGGTAACTTTAAGAAAGGAAGACAAGGGCATTCTCTGGTGGTCCAGTGGTTAGGACTCCCCTCTTTCACTGCAGAGGGCGCGGGTCCAGTCCCTGACTGGGGAACTAAGATCCCACAAGCCACGTGGGGCAGCCAAGAAAAACAAAAAAGGTGAGGTAAGAAATGCAGGAAGAGAAGTTTGAAGAACTCTGGGTCCCTGGTGACCATGGCATTGCCATACTAGCTCCAAATTGCCCACCTTCAGATTTCTGTTTATATAAGGAAAAATAGTCTGTCTTTTAAAGTAATCATTATTTGGGTTTAATCTGTCACATGTAGCCAAAAATAATCCTAACTTATAAAACCCTGCATATAGAAATTACAGGCAAGTGTTCATTAAGGTTGTGGTTCTCACTAAGGGTGATACTGTCCCAAGGATCATTTGGAAATGGCTGGACATTTTGGTTGCTACAACTTGAGTACTGCTACTGGCATCTAGTAGGTAGAGGTTACTGGTGATGCTAACCATTCTATAGTGCACATAACAGTCCTCACAACAGAATTACCTGGCCCAAAATGTCAACACTGAAAAAGGTGAGAAATCATGCGTGAACTAAGCCAATCCACTCCTTCCTCTTAATACAGAATGATTAGTCCATACAAGAAGTTGCCCAAGTAGTCTTGAATAAAGCCCCTTTATTCCTCTGGTTAGCCTTATTTGGAGTGAAAAGTTACACCATGTAGCAGGGTTTAAGGTTTCCAATATCATAAAGAACATATTCCCCTGCCTTTTTAACTTTAGAAAGATCTCAATGACAGAGCAAAGTGAGAATTTGATTTTAGGACAGCTGGATGAAATACCAGATATAACCCAATTCCACCCACTTCATTGTTTTCTTCCTATAGCTGAAGACATTTGCCACTGTGGGAGGTGAGGTAACACATATTCAATTATTCTCCTTGCACTTCATTTAAACTTAAAGATTTTCTGTTCACTTTCTTGTTAAAAAGAAATGAGATATTCTTCATAAGGGCATTTAGAAATTATTATTATTGAGCAAAGGGAAGAAAATTACAGCCATTCATAATCCCAACAGACCCAGAAAAACTACTAACTCTGCAATGTATAGGCTTCCAGATCTTTTCTATACACATATATTCATACATTAATGAGACCATATCAACCTGTTCTTTATAACCAGCCTTTTTCCCCCTACTTAGAAGTATCACACTTTTATATCAATAATTATCCATCTATCTTTCAAAAGCCCAGAGCCCACCCACCACCTTTTAGAAGGAAAAAAATCACCTGTCACATTTTTAAATGTGAGAGTTACACACAGATTTACTCCATTTCAAGGATGCCTCCCTAAACTATGGGGAGTTCTCCTTACACACTAGCAATCAAGGCCATTCTTCCAATATTGTTTGTAGCATCTCTTATTGCCTTGGAAATTATACAATCTATCCGTTTATCTCCCTCAAACACGCAGTCACAAGCACATGTGCATAATATCTTCCTAGGTAAATATAAAACATGAAATTTTCTCTAATACCTTTCTCAGTGAAGCCTAGGAGAAGACATGCCTTAAAATATGTAAGTAAAGCTCCAACTAGCAAGATAACCTCCCAGTTTGCTACTAATTTAGAGAGTATATTGAAAGCTGTTAACAGAGACAGCTTAGGAGAGGAGTTGCCTAGCCTGGAGAAACAGGAGGCTACGAATATAACTGGCACTTAGCACACTGAAATGCTTCTTAAAGAAGAGAAAATCATAAGGTTCAAAATCTGTAATTTTGTGAACATCAACCTCCAAAATATTTTGCATGAACTCACCAGGGGATGATCATTGCAGTAAGAGAACTTCAGCTGGCTGAACACTGCCCAACGAGCCACTCAGATTTGCCTTCACTGGACTATAGTAACGAGCTACACCTATGCGTTCAGACATAAGTAGAGAGGATTTGGGTGGGTTCCAAGTTTACCTGAATGTGTTTAGTGAAGAAAGAATTGGGCTAGGCTTCCCTGGTGGTGCAGTGGTTGACAGTCGGCCTGCCGATGCAGAGGACGCGGGTTCGTGCCCCGGTCCGCGAAGATCGCACATGCCGCGGAGCGGCTGGGCCCATGAGCCACGGCCGCTGAGCCTGCGCGTCCCGAGCCTGTGCTCCGCAACGGGAGAGTCCACAGCAGTGAGAGGCCCGCGTACAGCCAAAAAAAAAAAAAAAAAAAAAAGAATTGGGCTTACTCAAGCTTAAGTCTAGCCTACTAGCAAAGACTTAAAGCCAATATTGAATCATTTTGTTTTTTTCTATTTTGAAAGATATTAGCACCTATTTCCCTAAATGCCTGTGACTGATCACAGTTTATTCATGTGGAACAAGCGCTTGTGACTTGTGAATTATGGTTTCACTTTCTGATTTGAACAAGGCCACAGACTTCTCTGGAATACGGTCTCTTCAACACCAGAGTAATGCTCTAGTCTACTAATCCTGAATGCAGAGGCATGTATTATTTTTATGATTAGCAGTACAAGATATACTAAAAGTGGTTGATTGAACAAAAACAATTTGCATTTAGATATAGGGAAAAAGTTGTGCTTCATTAGAAAGCTATGCATTGTCTCTAACATACTTTTCAATGTCATCTGATTCTATGGGAGCTATTTTACATTTAAGTCGTAGATAACTGATATCAATGGAAAATTGTGTATAAGCATGAAAATGAATCTTTTGCTGGAAGAACAACTTTTCCCTACCCCCATGGAAAAGACAGTTTTGACCCTTGAGCTGGAATGGGTTAACTGAGCAGGCCTGAGTTACCCAAACCCTGCACATTCCAAACAAAGACCTGTCTTTAGGACTGGCTCTTGGTCAGTTCCAGGGAGATAATCTCTGGGCCCTTTGAACATTCTTCCTGATAATAATGTTCTGTGCATTTTTTTTTCTTTTTTTTTTTTTTTGCGGTACGCAGGCCTCTCACCGTTGTGGCCTCTCCCGTTGTGGAGCACAGGCTCCGGACACGCAGGCTCAGTGGCCATGGCTCACAGGGCCAGCCGCTCTGCGGCATGTGGGATCTTCCCGGACCGGGGCACGAACCCATGTCCCCTGCATCGGCAGGCGGACTCTCAATCACCGTGCCACCAGGGAAGCCCTCTGTGCCCTTTTTTAATGCTTTTGGCCACTCTATACTACATAAGTTTAATCCTAATGGTGTGATATATGGTGAAAGCCTTTTTTGTTCTGGGGGGTCAGGCTAGAGTCTGAATAGCTGAGGTCAGTTACGTGGGCACTACATGTTTACACGACTGACACCCCTATAAAATCCATGGACACCGACAGTCAGGTGTGCTTCACTTCACACCTGTTGTCCATCATTACTGGAAGAATTAAATGCATCCCTGTGTGACACCACTGAGAGGAGACAGCTGGTAGCTTATGGCTGGCTTCTCCTGGACTTTGCCCTGTATGTCTTTTACTTTGCCAATTATAAAATGTGTCCTTTTGCTGTAATAATCCATAACTATGGGGTAGAGTCCTGTGAGTCTTCTACCAAATCACTGAGCCTGAGGCAGGTCTTGGGACTCCCAACCTACCTCCATTTGCATATTCTTTTCAATACTCCATATTTGTGTGCCTGTTCCTAGGATTTTCCTTTGAACCAGTTATAACATCATCCTGATTCTCTCATTAAATAAAATCTTTAACATGTGTTCATTTTAAAGCTATTAATTATGATTTCACCTTTAAAAAAGGTTTAGTAGAGCAAAATTTCTTTAAATAAATATCTACTCTAGGAGAGGTTCCTAATAAGTACAAAAAGATATCCCTCCCTCTCACAAGTTTGCAAGCAGTATGTTAAAGCAAGTGTAGGACTAAACTCCTCTGTGTACTATAGAAACACTTATTAGCAAGTGGAAACAAATGAGAGTTAGGCCACATTTTCAGTAGCTAAGCTCTCCTGACTAGCAGGCTCACGAGAGGCTCTCAGGAAGCACACTCAGTAAGACTCTGATGAAGAGTCAGTCTTTAGGAAGCCTGAGTGACAAGGTTCTCCATGAAATAAATGGTCACAGGATCCCAAAAGTCACACTGATACTCCACTGTCATGTTTGCTCATTCAAACAATTGCCAAATTCTTACACCTCATTCACGCAATTGCCATGGGGAATATACACTCTTCCTAAGCCGCCACCCATGTTTAACACCTTTATTTCACCGATGAAAAGTTGTTTATAACACCGCTTATGCTAATAATACACAACCTCTCGTGTAAATTTTCATACATGAGTGCTAAGGTACCATCTCTGAAGCTGTTGATTTCTGATTGGGGTGCTTCATGTGATATGCTGTTCAACCACCTCTGAAGTGTGGATTCCTGAATAAGGTACTGTAAACAACAACTTACCTTAGGGTGTAAATTAGAGTTAACCTGCATACACAAACATGTATCGCACTGTTAATACTAAAATAGCCTTAAAATAAATTCTACACAAATAAAATAGGAGTGTTAGGAAGAACACAAACTCAGAACAATCATTATCTTCCTTTTTCGTCTTCCTTTAGGCACACTTTATTTCTTATATAATTACTAATCAAAAAATCTTTTAGAGCATCTACTACATATGAATAGGATTGTGTAGGCAACTGACTGATTTGAACAGGATTAAGTCTTGATCTCTTCAAGAAGAATAGGAAAAAAAACTTACCAAATGTCCTAGCATGTAGTACTGACTTTATAAATATTATATTTAATTTTCACAATAACCTTGAAAGCTTAGTCTTATCTCTTATCAATGGTGATAAGACCCAAGTCAGGAAGGTAACAAATTGCCACACAGTGAAACGGAGATTGTAACCAGAATGAACACCTCTTACACCCCATGCTCTTGTTCCTAGAGCACAGTAAGTCTCCCTCTTTCCTCTCAAAAGTGACCTTGGGCTAACACAAATACTTAAGCATCAGTTCCTAGACAATTTCATTACGAAGCAATTTCATTATGAAGACAACATTCAACAAGTGACTTTTATGGCAGCCACTATGTTAACTATTGTATATTCCTTATTTTCTCAAATTCCAAAAAGCTCTGATAGAGTAATACAAAGTTAGGAAGATTAAGTGGAAGATAAATGATAAAGATTTGAACTAAACTTTTTCACATACTTTCTATATTCTGCTGTCTAGTTGACAATTATTGTTACTTTTACTTTTTCCCATTACTTATTATTAGGTATAAGGGTGGGTGGGATAAGAAATACGAGATTATTGTGCTCTGGATTGATCTAAGTTAAATCCATAAGGAATGTTATATTTTGAGCATTAAATATTGAATATTTATACATGTGAAAAGCAGAAAGTATTAGTCTCAGAATTATAAAAAAATACTGAATTGATTAGCATGAACGGACCTAGACTTTTTCAAGGAAAAACATGCAAACTCATGTGGAAAATACTTATTCAATAAACAATTATTGAGTAGCACCCATAGTTCCAGGTACTGGAGGCACAGCAAATGAACAGAATGGACAAAAATACCAGCCCCCTCAATGTGCTTACAATCTAGAAATGCCAATTCAAATAAGTGAGGAGAGGGTGGATTATTCAATAAATGTGCTGGAACAAGTAGTTGCCAATATGCGGTAAATATTAAGTCAAATCTCTACCTCACATAAAATACATTTTAGGCAGATTAAGAAAGTAAAACTTTAAAATTTAGAAAAAATATTTAATATTCTGTTACAGAATATTTTCATGATACTGGATGGGGAGATTAAACTATGCACATAAACCTCAAAACAGAAAAATATTGAGAATAAATTTATGAAAATAAGTCTTTTGTATGGTAAAACAAAAGACCTCACAATGTGTGGGCATATCAGAAGGATGATCTCATGAACTGTGGTCACAGGTCAGAAAAATTCATGAGCTATTAATATTAAAGACTCAAATTTTAAGCCTCAGAAGTGTTGTGGTCCAAAGAATAAAAGATCACATTAATTAAGAAGGACTTTTGCATGAAGAAAGTACAGTTACATATCCTAGAATCCCATTATTTCAAACAACTTAGGTGTTATATCAGTATATATCTTGAGCCCCAAATATATGTATTTTTAATGTTGTCAACCTGTATAGGGATTGTAGATTTCTGTATATAGACAGAAAGTTAGGTAATATGAACAATGAGACCAACACCCTTCAAGTTTACGGGTGGGACATTGTAATTAAAAATGGGGCTTAACTATGATTTGGTGCAGGGAAGGGAATCACACTGCCCTCTGCTGCTCCTAATCTGCCCAAACAAAATGTCTGGGAGAAAGTAATCTCAGTTTACCATATGGTGTCTTTCTTCATTAGTGAATAGAAAGCCCCAACTGAGATGGGGTTTATCTTTTTTTTTTTTTTTTTTTTTTTTTGTGGTACGCGGGACTCTCACTGCTGTGGCTCCTCCCGTTGCGGAGCACAGGCTCCGGACGCGCAGGCTCAGCGGCCATGGCTCACAGGCCCAGCCGCTCCGCGGCATGTGGCATCTTCCCGGACCGGGGCACAAACCCGTGTCCCCTGCATCGGCAGGTGGACTCTCAACCACTGCACCACCAGGGAAGCCCTTACAGCCTTTTTAAGGCCTTAGTCAGGTAACAGGTGCTTTACTTGGGCACACGGCTACAGCCCTGACCAGGCACAGGCAAGACAGAAGATGGACCGCCCTCGCCCTGCACTCCTTCCTGACCCAGCTAAACCTCTCCAGGCCTGAGCTTCCTGCTCTGTAAAATGGGGATAGTAAGGGTCAGTGTCCTGGAGGAAACAGTCAGTGGTCTCAAAAGGGACGACTGGGCTTCCCTGGTGGCGCAGTGGTTGAGAGTCTGCCTGCCAATGCAGAGGACACGGGTTCGTTTCCCGGTCCGGAAAGATCCCACATGCTGCGGAGCGGCTGCGCCCGTGAGCCATGGCCGCTGGGCCTGCGCGTCCAGAGCCTGTGCCTGTGCTCTGCAACGGGAGAGGCCGCGGCAGTGAGAGGCCCGCGTACTGCAAAAAAAAAAAAAAAAAAAAAGGAATTACTAGACCTAAATGTATTGATGAAATTTTTACACTAACCGTAAAGCCCAAGAAGGAACTCAGTTCTTTAGCTTTTAATTTTACAAAATTATCAGTTTACAACCCCAAAAAACTTCAAAACAGTCTTATTCTGTAGAAAAAAAGCAAACTGAAAAGCACTTTAAAACACAATTCACGTAACTGACAAACAGTCCCCGTCAGAAATATTTCTAGAACTGCTGTACATCAATTTTAAAAAAGACAAACACGCTGATAGAGGAACGAAGATTGGGGAAGTTCAGCACATTCACAGAATGAGAAACCTGAATGCCCAACAAATACGTGAAAAGATGCTGACCTTCACTAGCATGTTAGTTTCCTATGGCTTTTAAAAACTACTACGAACTTAGTGGCTTAAAACAACACAAGTTTCTTACCTTACAATTCAGTAGAAGGATCTCACTGGGTCAAAATCAAGATGGCTGCAGGGCACACTCCTTCCTAGAGGCTCTCCTTACCTTTTCCAGTTTTTAGAGGCCACTTGCTTCCTTGGCTGGTTCCCTTCTCCCATCTTCAAAGCCAGCAACGCTGCGGCAAGACCTCCTCACACAACCACGTCTCTGCTTCTCCTCTCCTGCCTTCTCCTACTTTTAAGAACGCTTGTGATTAAATTGGATCCACCTGGATAATCCCAGCTGCTCTCAATGTCAGCTGATAACCACAGTAATTTCACCTGCCACCTTCATACCCCTTTGCTACACAATTTAATAAGTATGGGTTCTGGTGCTTAGAACAGGGACATCTGGGGAGGGGGTCCATATTCTGCTTACCACAATTAGCAATCATGGGAACTAAATTAAGACAAGGCCAAGTTTTCTCATAACCTGCCAAACGGAGTGTAAATCAGTTTAACCACTTTGAGTAGTCTTGAAATTTGAAAATTCAATCATATTTCTAGATAGAGAAACTCAAGCAAGTGGTATCAAGGTGTCTATTATCATGTTCATTCTTTTGAATAGCAAAAAGTTTTAAAACCAGCTAATTTTCCAATAAGCAAAGAATGGGTAAACTGTGATGTTTTACCATATCACAATATATCATGTAAAGATTGAAATGCATAAAACAGACCTACATATACATATCAATATGGGTATGTCATAAACAGTATAAATTAGTAACACATGCAGAAAATTACATGATTTATGTAACTTTAAATACACCACATATTTATCTGTGTAGTTTACTATATAATATGTGGAGCCTTTTAAGGAAAAGAATACAAAATTACAAGTGAAAACTATAACTTAGATACACAAATATTTATTTAGATTGAAAAAATAAATCACAACTAATTACTCAAGTCACTTTTTTTCTGAGATACTTGTAGGCAACATATCAGAAATGCTTTCAAATTGCCACCTGGCTTCCCCTTCTCCTCCAAAGCATTTAGAGAGCCAAGTCTGGGGGGAGGAGGTCTCTGTAAGTCATTTCATTGGCTTCAAGAAAAATCCACCTCTTTACTTATATATGATGTATAAGTATAAACCCATGGATATCTATTGAAGCTGTAACATTATCTTTCTTTAAAATAAATTAATATTTTCATTTAATAATGAATGAAAGAATAAACAGATAAACAAATACAATATTCAAACAGCTGAATCACACATTTTCCTCATTACAGACTTGGCATCTTAAACTCAATAGTTTTATCCCCTATTCATTATCTTTCCAACACAGCCAGCTCTCCCTCTTGAATCCCTCTCTACTGACACTTCTTCCTTCAGAGCACCTGGATTATTGTTCAGCTTCCCAACTGATCTCTCTGTTTCCATCCTTGCTCCCAACTTACATTCTGGACAGAGCAGCCCAGATATTCTTTTAGACTGTAGATCATATTGTATCACTTCTGTTTGCCCAACTTTCCAATGGCTTCACATTTCACGTAGAATAAACTCCAAGTTTTTACAGTGACTATGTTGCTGTCCCAGCGTTCACACTTCAAGCATGTGGTTCTTGAAGCCTTCCCCTAGTCAGCTGTGTGGCTCATTCCTTCACTTACTGGGGCCTCCCATAAAATGTCAATTATGAGAGAGGCGTCTCCAGACCAAACCACTTTATTCAAAACTGCTCAGCGCTACCTCCATCTTTCAGCCTCCTTCCTCTTCCTTGTTTTTCTTATTATTACCTATCACCACCTAACATATATTTTGTTGTTGATTATCTGTCTCTCCCAAAAGAATATAAGCCACAGGAGAGCAGGGACTCCTCGTTCGCTGAAGAAGCCCTATACACATAACAAGCACTCTATAAATATTGATTGCATGTGAACATATTCAGTGATTAAATGAATAATCCAAGTTGATGTAAGTGTGTTAAGATTGTTAAAAGAGAAGGGCTTTAAGGAAAGGGAGATTTCCAGATATGCAAGGAAAGGGAAAAGAGAAAGGAAAGCAGCAGATAATGTGATTTACCTGCGAGGGAGAGATGAAGAGAAATAGAAGATCACTAAGTAAAGGCGGCAAGAGACTTACGGTACTTGGAAGACAAGCAGACAAAGGAAATGAGTGTAGCTTGGTGTCTCTGGGGTGTCAAGTTTGCATAAAGAAACAAGTCTTAAAATCCTTTCAGGGTTGGCTAAAAATAGGTTGTGCAGCATCTTAAGTGCCAAGATAAGAAATACATATTTATTCAATTGTCAAATGTTGATGTTGAAGATATCTTAAAAAGGCAATCATACAGAGACACGCTTCAGAAGCATTAATATACAGTTGTGTGAAAGTGATAGTGAAGCCATGAAAATCAGAGATGAGTTGGGAAATTATTTAGGGCAAGATGTCATAAAGTCTTCAATTATCTATAACTTGAAGAGAGACTCAGCAGAGGTAAAGTATACACAATTAGTCACGTTAACCCTGGCTACATTGGTAGGAAAAGGTGTTAAAACCTGAACTTTGGGGAACATATCTATTTTAATGAGAGAAGAGAGATTAGCAGACCAGTGAGATGAGGAAAACGTGCTTCTTAATGTATTTACCGTGAAATTTTTGTGTGTGATCATTATACTGCAGAATATTAAGTAACTAATATATGCAAAAGGTGCAAGTAAGCTCTTTGAAGGCAGGGACCATAGACATTACACTTTCTTTGAAATTTTAACCAACATAAATCCTAGCATATTAATACACACACAAGGTTTAGTCAATTAACGTTCAATTAACCTTTTTCAAGTGAATGACTGGCTGGATTAATAGTTTGGAATGAAATGGGAAATAAAGCTGATTCTGTCATTAAGATCTAGTTTGGAATGAAATACACCTATCCCAGGAGCATGCAATAATTTAGAATAGGCTTAAAGATGGAAACAAAACAGCAGCAAGCAGTTTTCATTGTTTAAAAAAATATATATATAGTGGGGAGGGGGAAGGTTAATAGTATGATTTCTATTTAGTATGGCATGAAGTAATTCAAATAGCTTAACAGTGATACAGGGTATTAGAATAGAGGCCTGTTCTGAAAGGACTTGAGAAAATTATAAAACTGCCAAGCTAGGAAAACAGTAAAATATAAAGAGTGCTTAATGCTTTATTTCCTGAATATCCTTGTGTTTTAATGGAATATTTCTTTCTACAGTAATCAATGTATTTGGTGGAATGTGTTTTACCTGAAAATGCAGATGTGGTACTTCTGGCAACTCAGCCTCAACTGGCCTTGCGGTAGGTTATACTATAATTAAAAAAGGAACTGGTTGTAAAAATAAGTCTTCATCTCCATAGAAGAATTTATTGCTCCAATAAATGGAAAGTCCCCAAAGGTTCACTGACTCTGCTTTACTGAAGAAAGAAAGGAAAGCTTAGGGGTTTTTCTGTATCATATGATGAGTTCATTGTAGCAAATGTGAATGGAGGTGGTGAATTGCTGAAGATATCAAAGGAAGTTCAGCCTAAGGGGAAAAATAGAGGATGGACATTTAGGTTGTTGAAATAAAAATGAACCTCATTTGGGAATGTGCAAGCGAGAAGTAATCTGAGTCTATTTTTACGCTATAGGATCTTAATTGGATGTTTCTACTGCTCCAGTAAAGCGCTTACTGAAACGGCCTCTTTGGGCAGTATGTTACTTCCTGTTGCTGGTGAAACAAATGACCACATATTAGTAGCTTAAAACACAGATTTATTATCTTCCAGTCCCGGAGGTCAGAAGTCCAACCTGGGTTTTGCTGGGCTAAAATCAGCATTGGCTAGGGTGTGTTCCTTCCGAGGCCCTAGGGGAGAGTTCATTCCCTTGCCTTTTCTAGTTTCTAGAGGCTGCCTGTGTTCCTGGGCTCATGCCCCTCCCTCCATCTTCAAAATACAACAATGGCAGAATTGTCTTTCCCATATCAAATGACTAAGACACTGATTCTCCTGCCTCCTTCCTCCACATATAAATATCCTTGTGATTACTTTGAGTTAAACAAATTATATAAAATAATCTCCCCACCTCAAGATCCTGAACGTAATCACATCTGCAAGGCCCCTTTTGTCACGTAAGGTACCATATTCACAGGTCCCTTGGTTTAGAATGTGGATATTTGGGGGGGGGGGTGAGCATTATTATCACTACCACAGAGAGGTAATATTTTTTTATTTGAATATGTATGTTCTACAATAAACAGATTCATAAAGAGTTGAGCATTGTGAAACTTTCCAGGTACGAATGATCCTTTTAAAGTGTGTCTGTGTTCTTTCTGCTTTGTATCTCATCAGCAGTAATAAAGATGACAAGTAGCAGTGATAATTTTACTTACTCAAAAGGCAAGAGAGAAGCCATTTTAGTTCTTTTATACGTTCCAAAGCTATTGACAAGTCATCAAGACAAAGACCTTACTATATCCCTAAATACAAAGCTGCATAAGAAGAGATGTGTAGTGGACGCGGTAACATTTTACCTGGTCTCATGTTTTATTATCATCACTCTTCATGAAAAGAGTGGTGATGGGGGAATCTCAGAGAAGCAGAACTGCAAGAAGAGAGACAAGATGAAACCACTCACATTGTTGAAAGGAGGTGGAATACTAGTAAAATCACCGCAGCATCACCAACAAGGTGAGAAGGTTTGAGCACAATAATTAAACTTGGCGGGTGCACAGTGTATAGCAGCATGTGTCCAAAAGGAAACAGGGTAATAGGACTGCAGATGGGTGCTTAGTTGGGAGGGAGGAAGAAAGTAGGTGGCATTGAAAGAATGGAGGGGAATTTGTGAATGGATCACTTAAAATAGAGTACCAAGTATGGTTCCAGGCCCTTAACGGTTGTTAAATTGATAGACGAGATAACCAATGATGATGGTCTTTTGATCAGTGAAATGTCCAGACTCTTGAGTTGCAGAGTGTATCCAAGCTCTCAAGTGAGAACCAGGATGTGTTAATAAAAGGAACATATATAGGGCTTCCCTGATGGCGCAGTGGTTGAGAGTCCGCCTGCCGATGCAGGGGACACGGGCTCGTGCCCCCGGTCTGGGAAGATCCCCCATGCCGCGGAACGGCTGGGCCCGTGAGCCATGGCCGCTGAGCCTGCGCGTCCGGAGACTGCTCCGCAACGGGAGAGGCCGCAACAGTGAAAGGCCCGCGTACCGCAAAAAAAAAAAAAAGGAGCACATATAATGAGAGAAGATGGGAGTGTGAAGGGGAAACAAACTCAGAAGAGACGGCAACATCCATTTTGTTCATCTGGGGCCTAAGAGAATATAATCAGCACAAAAGAAACACAATTTCCACATGAAAGGCATGTGGTGTTAGTAATATCATAAAAAGAAATTAAAGTAGGAAAATTAATGCTTCAAGAGGCAACCTGATAGTGATGTCTCAGATCTTCACACAGAAGGCTCTGTGTTTGAAGCAGTCTCAGTTAAAACACTCATTGTAGACTCTTTGGCAGGATCAGTGTGGGCTGAGAAAGCAGACCAAGGGCAGAATAAAAAATGTGACATAATAGAAACATTATCTGACATAAAACCAAAACAAACAAAAAATGTTTTGTTTTATTTAAATGGCCCATGAGCAGCAAGGGAAGGCAAAATAACAGAAAAAATGTTTCTGGTCTCTACAAAATTGAAGGGACTTGAACGTGTTTTTGTCTGAGAAGCTATGCTGGTATCATAATATAAATGTGCTCAAGTCTTCATTCCACCAAAGCCAAATGAGGAGAAAATGCATTTATCCCAGTTAGAATCCATAACCCTGTGGAGCAGTAAGGAAACCTGAGAAGACAAAGCCAGTGGCCTGAGTTATGGACTGTCACTGTAGCTAACAATCTATGTGTTTGTATCACAAAGTTTATGGGTTTTCTTTTTTGTGTTTGGTTTGTTGGGTTGCTAAATTTTTAATTATAAAATGACATTTCTATGTATGCTCATTAAACAAAAATTCAAGTAAAAGTCTTTAAAACATTCCTTTCCACATTATTTCCAAACTCTCCAATCTAATACCATCCTCCCCAAAAGTGAACATTGATAAGAATATACAGTGTTTCCTTTCAGATAATTGCTGGCATATTTATGAATATGAAATATATATACAAGCACAGGCATACCTTGCTTTATTGAACTTTGCTCTATTTGCTTTGCTGATACTGCATTTGTTTTACAAATTTAAGGTTTGTGGCACCCCTGCATTGAGTTAAGTCTATTGGCACCATTTTTCCAACAGCATTTGCTTACTTCGTGTCTCTGTGTCACATTTTGGTAATTATAGCAATACTTCAAACTTTTTCATTATTATTATATTTGTCATGGTGATCTGTGATCAGTGATCTTTGATGTTACTACTACAATTCACTGAAGACTGAGATGACAGCATTTTTTAACAATAAAGTATTTTTTAATTAAGGTATGTACATGGTCTTTTTAGACATGATGCTATTGCACACTCGATAGGCTATAGTATAGTGTAAACATAATTTTACATGCCCTGGGAAGTGAAAAAATTCATGTGATTCCTTTTATTGTCACATTTACTTTATTTCAGTGGTCTGAAACCAAACTCACAATGTCTCTGAGGTGTGTCCATAATTAGGATGATCTTGGATGGACTTATGCATATTGTTCTACTTTCATTTTATTTGACGATGTATTAAATACCTTTTCATCTCTCTGTCTTTCTATCTTAAGCCTTTGTATAGTATTCTGCATTACCATAAATCATTTAGCTATTTTTCTCTTGACAAACATTATTTAGATTTTTCTAGTATTTTGTCATTATACAAAAAGTGCTTGCTATGAATGTACACACACACTATTTTTATCCTTGCAGGGAAAATTGCTGGAAGTAGAGCTGTTACTTCAAAGGCTGTGTGAATTTTCTTCTCCTTAAAAAAATGTTTCTCAAATCATTTTCTGAAATAACAGTAGCTGTTTACATTTCTGCCAGATGAGAATAAGCATACCTGTCCACCCAAGTTCTTATGAGCACTGATTATCATCAATAATTTAAAATTTTCAAAAATGATGGGTAAAACATTGCTATATCATTGGAGTTTTAATTTGTAATTACATAACTAGTAATGAGGTTTAAAATCTTTTAAATGTTGATTGACAGTTTGCTTTTTGTTTTCTGAAAATGGCTCGCTATTCTACTGATTTTTTCTACTTATTAGTATTTCTTTAAAATTATTATTAACGGACAGTTTCTTTCTTCTCAGGCTGATACCATAGACTGGGTGGCTTATAAACAACAGATACTTATTTCTCACAGTTCTGGAGGCTGGAAGTCCGAGATCAGGGTGCCAGCACAGTTGGATGAGGGCCCTCTTCGGGTCTTAGACTTCTCACTGTATCCTTCCATGGTAGAAGGGTAGAACTAGCTCTCTGGGGCCTCTTTTAAAAGGGCACTAATGAGGACTCCATCCTCAGGACTTAATCACCTCCCAAAGGCTCCGTATTCTAAATTTATCTTCTTGGGCATTAATTTTCAACACATGCATTTTGGGGGGACACTAACATTCATATCATAGTAAGGAGAAATCTTAGTATATCATAAATATGAAATATTGATATTTGTTACAATTATTTTATTCATTCTGTCACATTTTAAAGATACTCCCTTCCATATTTACCCTGCTTGCTGTTTTATTTGAAATTGGTATTGCATATTGTATTTCATCAAATATTTTCTCAGCATCCATCAATTAATGATACAGACTTTCTCATTTAATTTGTTACCATTATACCAATCTTTTTTTCCTGAGATAAACCCACCTATTCCAGTTATGACTGCTGAACAGCAAACAATGCCAAACAGAGTGGCAAAAAAACAACACACATGTTATTATACTCACCAATTCTGTAGGCTGAAAGTCTGGGCGGGACTTGGTTGGGCAATTCCTGTGCTCCTTGTGGCATCAGCTGAGCTGTACTCAGCTGGCAGACAGGCTAGTCAGGAGGTTCCAAAAATGTTTCACTCCAAGTCTAGGGCGACGACAGTAAGGCTGAACTGAATTGGGACTATTAATTGTGTACCCACATGTGTTCTCTCCATCACGATAGCTTCAGAGTTGTTGGGATTTCTTACATAGCAACTGGCTTCCCGCAGAGAAAATATCCCAAGAGAAGTAGGAGCTTCTTGCCTTTTTATGACTTAGCCCTGAAAGTAATACAGCTTTACTTTTGCCATATACAGTTTTTATCAAAACAGTCACAAGCTCCTCCCACCTCTCTACATTTTAATTCCAGGAAGGAGACACAAAGCCCAACTCCTCATTGGAAGAAGTATCAAAGAACATGCAGACATTTAAAAAACTTCCATACTACCTAATCATGATATAATTTTACTCTACTATTAGAGTCATTCTTCTTATACTTCATAAAACATTTTTGCATCAATGTTCCTTTGTAAGAATAGCACTTGAGCTGCTAGTCCTGGGGCATTAGGACCATAAAAGCTGCATAAGGACCTAGGAAGAGGTCAAAATGATCCAAGGTCATAGGCCCTGGCTTCCATGGCAGCTGTCTCACCTCCTAACAGGATCAGTTGCCTCCTTTCCTCCAGGAGCAAATATGGTGTTTTGACATGGCTTCATCACCCCCACCTTCATAGAAGTTGCAGCAGCTCTAGCACTCAGATCTGACCTGGCCACATTCACAGAAGCTCTAAGCACCCCAGTAACTGCCAGAAAAACCACAAGTATGGAGGACTTAAAGGCTCAATAGAGAGGATTTTAACTAATGAGAGATAGGAGCTGGGAAAGACTGGGAAGGTATATGAGCTGCCCTTCCTCCCCATGAAGGACTGCTCCCTGACACAGTAGATTCAGTCAGCCAGTCTAAGAACATCCAGTGCAATCCAGCAAACAGCAGTATTGTTTTTGGATGGTACTGAGGCGGGGCAAGCCTAGTAGCACGCCACCTTGAATTTGCTTTATCTCTTTCCCACTTCTCCCTTTATCCTTTGTTTCCCTGGTATTATATTCTCAATAGAGCACTAGCACATAAGTTTTGGCTTAGGCTCTTACTTCTAGAGTATTCAAACTGAGACACAGAATTATACTACTATTATAAAAGTATGTGAGTAGTTTTACATTTTTTATTTCCTCTGGAACAGTTTGCATAAAATAGAAATAGCTTATCTACAATTTAACTTTTTTGAGGGAGTGCAAAAATTGGTCTTCTTGGGTTTTAAACTTCTTATTGATTCAATGGTTTGCAATTTATATTTTTCTAGAAAATTGTCCTGAGCATTTCTATAAGCAACTAGTTACTTGTTAAGTATATTCTTTTTGATAAACTTCTGGGGAAAAAATAACTAATATTTATCTACACTTCATCATGAGTGAGTTTATCAGGTAAGACAAGTCCACTAGCCACTGTGGGTTTTGGTCCAGTCATCTGTAAGGTGAGAAATTTGGACAAGAATATTATTCTTTTCCTGCTGGCTCCAAAATCATTAATGCTGTATGATGTTGGTTCCACCTTCTGAGAGAAGCAACACTAGAGATCTGGATATTTTATGCCACAATTTAACCATCTCTGAGAACTAAAGAAGATAATTCATTTGTCAAATGCTTAATGTTCTCAAAAGAAAAGACAAAATTGAAGCAGATTGTCAGCTAGAGAAGACAGTGCACTTCTAAGGGACATATATCAGAATCTTCACCATCAGATTCTAGTATCATTCTTGATGTGGCAACACTCCCCTTTTAGAATCACTGCCATCGGGGGATATTAGGACCATCGGAAGTCTCTTTGGAGATGTGATTTTACAAAGAAAAGTATTTGGAAACCATAATTTATTAATGATAATAACGAGGAAGGAGAGGAGGAATAGGTGGAAGGGAAGAAGGCACTGTTATTAGTAAGAAGTATCTACTATTAAGGTTGGACTATAGTATTAACTTATTTAATTCAAAAATAACCCCTATGATATAGATGCTACATGAGATTATCTTTTTAGGATCCCTTCAAGTTTTTAAATTCTAACAATACACATTTCAAGAAGTAGAAGAATAAAAGCAAGTTTCCACCACCAAACTTGAAACAAATTATCAGATGCATATATATTCTTTATCAATATTAAAAGAAGGAAACAGTGTTAATCATATGTTAAAACTTTCAACCAAATACAGTGCAGACTGTATTTAGGGAAAAGGCTTAAAAAAATCATCAAGAATGGAGAGAAAAAGATCAGAAATGAAAGTCATCGGAAAGATTGTTAAAAATAAAGGTGTAAATCTATGTAATTTAAATGCAAACAAAAAAAGTATAATTTTAAAATTATAATACTAATATCAAGGTAGATTGAAAATAAAATCATTTAAAGGACACAAAGAAAGAACATTCCACTGTAAAAAGTTTGATGCAGAAAAAAAAATCTGTATAAACTTTTATTCACAGCATGAAAGAAAACAGAAAGAAGCACAACTAAACTGTTAAAAATACAAAGGGAAATTGACAAAACCATAACAGAGAGGACCTAGCCTAATTATCAAAGTCTTTTTATATTGTTTTAGAAAACAAGTACATTGATGATATGAATATTATAGCCTCAAACCAAGGCCATCAAACTGGCGAAAACTAAAGATAAAGAGCAAATTTAAAAGCAGTCAGATAAAAAGACATATTATATAGGAAATGTAAAGGGCCAGGTATGAAGTTTGAAGTGTAAAGTAGTACAATATTGACTCTAAATTGACTTTAATAATTTTAGAATGTGTATTGTTAGCAGGGTTTCTCAGCTTTGACAGAATTGACATTTTGAGTGGGATACTTCTTTGTTTTGGGGGTCTCTCCAATGCATTGTTGGCTTCTTAGCATTATCCCTGGCCTCTACCAACTAGATGCCAATAGCAGCCCCCCACTCTGCTAATTTATAACAACCAAAAATGTCCTCAGACATTGACAAATGTCCCCTGTGGGGGCAAAATCATCCCTGATTGAAAAGCTCTGCCCTAGAGCCATTATTAATAAAATAATAGGTGATGTAGAACCCCATAGACAAATAATATGGGCTACTAAAAAATGCCAAACAACTCCAACAAAGTCTGGAAAGAAGCAACAGTTGGTCAAAACATAAAAGAAAAAATTGAGAACAAATAGCAAAATACTATATTTAAATTAAAATATCAGTAATTACATTACATATAAGTAAAATAACATGTCAATTAAAAGTCATAAATCGTTACAATTATATATTGGTAAAAATCAAGATCCAGCTGTATGCTCTCTACATGAAAAGCACTTTAAATATAAAAAGCCAAATAATTTGAAAATAAAAGAATGGAAAAAGATACCCCATGAAAACAGCAAGCATAAGAAAGCTGGAGTGGCTATATTAATATTAAACAAAGTAGACTTCAAGGTACAGAATAATGGATGAAGAACATTTAAAATGATAAAAAGGGGGCTTCCCTGGTGGCGCAGCGGTTGAGAGTCCGCCTGCCGATGCAGGGGACACGGGTTCATGCCCCGGTCCGGGAAGATCCCACATGCCGCGGAGCGGCTGGGCCCGTAAGCCATGGCCACTGAGCCTGAGCGTCCAGAGCCTGTGCTCCGCAACGGGAGAGGCCACAACAGTGAGAGGCCCGCGTACTGCAAAAATAAATAAATAAATAAATAAAATGATAAAAGGGATAACAAATGATAATAACCCAAAATATGTATGCACTGAAAAAGACAGAACTCTATGATGACAGAGCTCATAGACCTAATAACACAAAATTCATCAACTGTAAACTCTATAATTACCATTTCTACCTTAATCAGTACAGTACCCTCTCACACTGCTTTGCACATAGCAAATGGCCATCAATATAGCAAATGGTCATTAAATTTTAATGTATCATAATTGATTTAACATTCTCCTTCAGATTTAAGTTTTTCCAATTTTAAATGGGTTTGCTCTGAATGACTCCAGAGTTCATGGGATATATTTCCTCAAACCTTTGTCCTTGATAAATAGGACATTTTCATGATCTTTTATAAATATGTTATTTTGGTCATGGAGCCTGTACTCCTTACTTTGGTGCATATCTTTTGAAGGAAAGAAGCCACAAAGTTCTTAATTTTTTTGAATTGCTCAGCTGCACTCTATTTTTTTCCTTATGTTCCTTAAACATAACGGGCAGGACAGAAATATTCCTAAGAACATTACTTATAAGCTAACAAAATAGAATCCTATTTTCTTTTAATATATTAAATAGAAAGGCATTCAGAAAGCTGGAGAGAGCCTTTCATGCCTCACATATATAAGTAAAAATATAAATGTATGAATAAAAAAACAGGAGATAGTTAGATGTAAAACTGTTTTCTCTATGTTACCATGACATCCCAGTAATGGTAAGAGTATATTATGGCACTCAATAAAGCATTAGAGAAAGGGCACTGGTCTTGGCATAAGAAAATTCAGATTTCTGTTAGTTTGCAAACTGGGGAGTTCCCCAGGTGAAATTCAAAACTGGCCCCCCACACACAGAGGGCAAGGAGAAACTGAAGAAAGTGGCAGACCACTCCAGATTGGTAGGTGGCAGGTTTAATAATCAAAGGAACTTACATACGAGGCTTGTCATAGATGGCCCCAAGAGGAGTAGATCTCCATACACACTCACCAGAATCTTAAAAGTTTATGTAGAGGCCTTAACAGGGTTTAGTCACATATCCAATCCAGATGGTCTCAACAATACAGTGCTCTCTCAAGGATGCATCCTTGAAAGTATCTCCCACTGTGGGAACACTGGGCAGAGTGTACATTCAGAGGACAGGGGAGGGGGTGTGGAGCCTTTGATTGTCTGGGTCTACTTCTCAGGTCAACTGGCAGTCATGTCCTCTCCATGACCCACTCCAACAGTTTCAGCCCACCTCTGCCATTATTAGCTTTGGAATTTTGAGAAATTCCCTAAATATCACTAATTTTACATTTCCTATTTTAAAAATTGACAGGATAACTTATTTCTGAGGTCTATTGTGAGGACCAAAAATGAGTTTCTGGGTATAAATATACTTTGTGAATTTTTATCAAATTATAAAATATCTTTAGGGGCTTCCCTGGTGGCACAGTGGTTAAGAGTCCGCCTGCCGATGCAGGGGACGCGGGTTCGTGCCCCGGTCCGGGAAGATCCCACATGCCGCAGAGCGGCTGGGCCCGTGAGCCATGGCCGCTGAGCCTGCGTGTCCAGAGCCTGTGCTCCGTAACGGGAGAGGCCACAACAGTGAGAGGCCCGTGTACCACAAAAAGAAAAAAAGTCTTTATGGGATTTATTTTATTTTGATTTAAAAATCAGAAGGGCATTAGAGTCTGTATAATTTAGGATTACTCTTATGTACACATAACAGGAAACTCAACTAACAAAGGCTTTAAAAAAAAATGGGTTTTCCTGTCCTCATATAGCACCTGCCCCCGAGCAGGCAGCTGCTGGTGTTGTTTCAGGAGCTCTGTGATGTCCTGTAGGGCTAAGACGATTTCTCTATACTCCTTTATCCTCCACAGGCTTGCTCTCAGCCTTGTGCTTGTAAGGGAAGGCTGAAAAACTGCTGCCTTAGCTCCAAAAAGTCACATCACTGTTCAGGGAGAAAGGGTAACATGGTGATGCCAGCCATCTCTAACCCTTCTATCAGGAAAGTAAAAGCCTTGCTCGTAACCCAGTGGTTTCCAACCTTTTTGGCACCAGGGACCGGTTTTGTGCAAGACAATTCTTCCACAGACTGGGGGACCGGGGGCGGGGTGTTCAGGCAGTAACGCCAGCGACGGGGGAGCAGGAGATGAAGCGTAACTCACTCACCCGCCGCTCACCTCCTGCTGTGCGTCCCGGTTCCTAACAGGCCGCAGCCTGGCACCAGTCCATGGCCTGGGTATTGGGGACCCCTGTCATAACCCCTTTAGCCGATAATGAATTAGGTCTCACTTATCACAACAGTGTCACACATCCATCTCTAGATGCATCTCCTGGGAAAGTGAGAAAGATCAAGCGTTATCTAGTGACTGCACCTGGGCCCATTTCCAGCTCATTCAAAACTGAGATTCTGTTAGCAAAGATGAAGGGGGAGTGGCTACTGGAGAGCAACTGTGTCTGCACAGATCTTCAAGATGAGAAAACATCTCTCTCTTCAGGCCCTTACCCATTCTTAAACCAAACATCCCCATCCATTAAAAAATGTTTGTTTGTTTGTTTTTCAACTTGGATAAATTTTGAGCTTCAGTTCAGACAACTCTTTCCAGCTCACCTCTTTATATCATCAGGATTACTTGAAAAACCTGGATATTATTTAGAATCTTTACATTTTCAGTCAATTGGTCTTCAAGTACCAAATGGATTCCGTACGTTTTGGCATGAATGCACCCATTGGATCTTTTTACGGTAGATATTCTAATGTAATATTTAGGTAAGAAGTAGAATAAAATTCAAAACCTAAAAACGATACAACCATACATAGTAATGTCATCTTGAAACGTTTCTGAAAAATTCTTTCTCAGAATAATACTAAGGCAAACTTTATTAAAATTAGAAACATGGAAAGCTTTACACTGTGCCCCAGGAGGACTTGAGGCCACCCCTACATCCAGCCACTGCCACCCCACTTCCATATCTTCATATGGCCCAGACTGACCAGTGTCTTTTATTATTTACTCTATCCTGGGTATTGAGCTAAAATATGCTATCAGTTTACCTCTCACAACCTCAAGAACATGGAAAAATACACAATACTTATTTTAGCCAGAAGGAAACATTTTAAAAAATGAAGCCTTATAGAAAATTCAATTAAAGTTCAAGCAACTTTAATCAATAAAAGTTATAAAGCCAAGAAGAATTCTTACCCATGTCTTCCTGAATCCAAATGGTATTTCCTTGCTACATGCATTCATAGGAGGGAGGTATATAAGATATATAGTTCCATATTCCATGATTTTTACATTCACATTTTCTTAAATACCTCAAGAAGGTCTCCATTTACAAAAATGCCATTGTATCTAAAGTTGATTGCATGAAAAGAGGTTAAAATGTCTTTGAAGTCCGAAAAACTTAAATTGTAAAGGCAATACTTGTGACTATTAACACTTACTTACCAAGGCTGATATTTTTATCTATAGAATTCATTATTGCACAAACCAGGATAATAAGAACCTTGAAGAATATTTGACATTACTAGAGATTTTATGAAACCTTAAGAAATAGTCTCAAACCTCAATAGCTATGCTTATATTGTGAGAATTGTGTTTTGTAAGTGAGTTTCAGTGAATATTTTATCAAGGAAGGCTAGTCAATAGCCAGATTTCTAAAAGCCAGTATGAAATCCCAAAGATTGAATACCTCCAGAACAGCTACGACTTCATTTTGCAGTCCTTTTTTGCTCATAGTCTAAAAGCTCTGAACAATAACAATACGTTTTCAAATGTGACAAGTACAGTAAAATCCATTAAAAAAAAAAAAGCAGAAGTAAGCAAAACTGATTTCAGATGTAACTCAAAGGTGACTTGCATAGCTAGTGAAAGGTAAAAAACAAACATTTAATACAAAAATCCAAGACAAGATATACTGCAACCAGCTTGTATGGGAGACTGCCCAATTTAGCCAGCTTGGCCTTGCCATATCTCTAATGGGCCAAGTCTGGAATTTTCCACTCCTGCATACCTTCCTCAGCTTACCCCACTCTCTGACTGTGGTAGGACAGATGCAGAGGGTAGAGCAGAGTGGAGTGGATGAGGTTCATCTATGAGACATTTATACACTAAGGGAGACTCTAAAGTGGGAGCCAGTGGAGGAAAGAAGCAATCTGAAAATGGAAGTAATTAAAAAATAATGCTGTTTTCACTGAAAACCATTCAGAGAAATAAAATGGTGTAAAAGCTTCCACTTTTTAACTAAGGTGAAGTTTGCAAATAGAGAACTACTAAAATATTTACATCTTTAAGTGCATGTGGACAGATTTTTTCCTTTTGCCTCTGTCCCCAGAGAAGGAGAGAATATTCTGGAAGCACACTAATACAGATGATTTCAATTTCCAGAGGCCACCCTGAAGGTAACACCAGAGGAGGAATGGGGTGGAATAATATGGTCAAAAGTCATCCCTCTTCTGCCCAAACTGTGTAAAAAAGAGACTTGTTATGGCCCTTGAAACAGAAAGATTTCTTTGCTACTGTTTATCACATCAGTGTAATGAGAAAGTAATATCTCATAAATAAAGCCAATTTGCCATGCTTTGGCACTAAAAACTTACTTGGTCCTGTACACCTCAAATTAAATAGAAAATACATATTGCTTCTTAGAATGAGCTTAAGATGATCTGACTGTTCAGCAGGCCTTTTAACCAATATATTTATTAGCAGTTGCTTTAAGTAGAATTACTAATAAATATCTTTTTTTTAGCAATATAGCATGTGTTAATTGTATTTGTCTATATCTTACTTTTACATTTATATCCTGAAAAGAAGATATTCATTCTCTTCTAAATAAGAGGAGCAATCAGCCCAGAATTCTGCCTCACTTCTCTAGAAAACTGATTCTGTGTCCATGAGTGAGAGCCTGAACAATACTGTGTGAGGAGTGACAGGTCCAAAGAATCAAATTTGATCCGTGTGGGATTGTCAGAGCCATCCTCATCCTGACCCTCTTTAAAAGTGAATCTTTCCTTCAAAGCTGCCGACAGACAAGTACAAAAATATCAAGCTTTGCCATTCTTCTGCCTCATGTGACATATTCAGAAAAGATAGCACAGAAGTCACTGTTTGTATTTCCTAACATTGTGTTGTAGGTACTGCTAGGATGTCATCTACTGATGTCACATTTCAAAGGAAAGTCATCAGCGGCGAAGCATGACTCTACATTCTGCCTCATAAATGACCCCCTTGTTTCTCCTATTTGCCAGACATTCTCTAATGACCTTTCTACCTAATGATCTTCCAACAAGTAACAGTATACCAAAAAATTTCAAAGATAAAGTTTCTGATCATGACCAATTTTCTTTGCTCTTGAATGGACATCCTCAGAAGCCATGGTTGCAATCAGGTATCAGGTAGGCCTTGCTGATATTTATCATGCAAATAGCATTTGGTCATCTTTCTCTTGCAGTTTTTATACTCATCTTAAATTCTCTATACGAAAACTCCTTTACTTTCCAGAAATCTCTTTGTATCTGCTTTTTGTTCTCCTGCAGAAGTACTCCTTTGAGAGATTGCTTTGGCAGAAGTCTCTGTTGGATTATTTTGAGTACCAGTAATCTCATCTCTACCATTTGCATGTGGACAGCCTCAGGTGTCTAAATACAAGTTCATCCAGTGTTAAGAAAACTGTGAATTGTTTAGAGCACACCATTCTTGGTTATCTGATTGTAGCTTTTCATTGCCTTTGAGCTGTTTTACAACTCTATAAATTGTAGACAAGGAGTAACAATGCAGAATAATCTTGTCTATAGAAATGCAAATAAACTCCCTCTGGGGGAAGTTAAATTGAAGTCCCTTTTCCACTTGTGGAAAGAAGACAAGCAGTTTTCTTCTGTTTGTAAATTTATTTCACCATTGCTTTATTTCATATAAATTTGTACATCTTTGACTTTTTTGAACATCTGTCTGATTCCCTCATTAAAAGAGTTAAATAAAATCTTTAACTTGTGTTCATTTTATACCTGTATGCGACTCAAGATTTTACCTTAAAAAAAATTCTTAAACACTAGGATTCACAGTCCAACCAACACTGTGCATCTTGAAGCCACAGACTACAAAGAGATGAAGGGGAATACACTTATCTAAAATTTATTACACTTGGTCTGTGTGTATGAAAATGACTGAAAACCTTTTTAAGTTTTTATATATAATTTATAAAGTGCTCAGAAGTGCCAATAATTCAAGATGCTGTCAATTAAAGAAGGTAAAATTTTAAAGTTTGAAACATTAAAACAATGAAAATGAACTATTTAATTCTGTCTACCATTTTCTTTTCTTCCTTTTTATATTCTTTGACCTACAAGACTTTTTTTTGTTTTTAATTATGAAGGATAAAAAAAAGGGCCAAAGGTTCTTTGATGGTATTTAGAAAGAAAGGCTAGATAGAGGAATTTCACTGAGTCTATAGCTTTTCAAGAAAGCATTGCATTTGGCTCTTCTAATTCCTTACTGGGTGAGCTGAATGTGATGAACATGGGTTCCATCTTGGGATCCTGGGCACATGGAGGGCAGAATGACAGAGGTCTGTGCCTCCAGCTTCAGACTGTGAGTTCAGATTCTGGCTACATGATTTACTAAATGTGTCAGTGTTGTCAAGTCATGTAACTCCTCTGAGTATCAGGTAGCTCATGTATAAAAGTATAATATTAATAATAATAATGATATTGCTTTACAGATTTATCTGAGGTTTAAGTGAGAAAATACCTATGAAGCACCAAGAATAAGGCGTGTCATGTGGTAGCCACTCAATAAACACTATTCTTATTATTATTTGTTTGATGTGCTACCAAAGAGTCACTTTAATTTGTTCCTAAGCACCAACATTGCCAACTAGATTCAAGAACTGCCTAATGTAAAGAATGTCCCCATCAGGTACTTGCAAAAACAGAAGGAAGATGTTTTACAAATATAAAATCAAGAAATAAAGCATCTATGACAAAAATACTAAATTACTTAAAATACTCTCATAAACTGAATGTCAGGTGGACATGTAAATTGATCATTATGGTACACTTCTGTAGCAACTACTCTTATAATTAAAGACATCTCACCTAAACAGTAGACTTGACTTGTGTTAATTCAGGAAATCAATCTAAATATAACTTCCTCTTCCTAAACTTCTTTTTATTCAAAAATAATATGTACCCTGCACTGGGTTTAATCTTCATTGCACTTAAATAGAAAAAAATATCTCTCTCTTTCTCTCTCTCTCTCTCCATATACACACACACATATATATATATATTTATATATCTACCATTGCAAGCAGAACATCTGCCTCTTAGATCATTAAAAACTTCAAGGAATACCTTAGTTTTGCAGATAGGACACAAGATCTAATTAACTGCATTATTTGGGGTCAGTAATGAATTCACTCTATTTTAGTAGCCTCAGTGGTAATAAGAATTCTAAGATGGTCAATTCCTTTTATACAACCATGTAGTAAAGATAAATGAGACAAAAGTATGAAAAAACAAAACCCACAATCAATTTGGAAGACAGTGTGCTATATAAATCCAAGTAGGCACTACTCTGAAGAATACAAATTTAAGCACCTCAGATGCAGTAACTAGATTGTTGATACAAAGAAAACTCCTTTTCCACCTGTTTTTCCTTCCTCTGCACTTTCCAGGTGTTGCTGTATAATTTTTCTCATAACCAGGCAATTACATCCAGTGAATTGTGTGGTTAGTCAGCTAACCATCTGCTTTCCAAGAGCAGTCACATGCTGTGTTCACAATTTTCTTGATTCAAACCATAAAGAGGATTTAGAAATCTCACGTGCAATATTTGAGGCATTCTTTATTTTGGAATAATGAACTATTAGAACAGAAAGATTCGACCAGCTTTCCTTGGCTTGCCTGTAATGTCCTTAGGGCATTGGAGACCAAGGTTTGGGAAGCAAGGAAAGGAGCAATAATGATCACTTAATATGTAAATATAAATAAATATATACGACTATTTTAATGTTTTTCTTGATTGCACTTCTTCCCAACACCCCAAACTATGAACAAGCTGTAAATGTATGCCTCCAGACACCCAGACAAAAGCAGCAATCTTAATTAGCCAAATTAAAACAGTAAGACACATCTGATTATCCCTTTTTAGTCTAAACCAGCTTCTAAAATGACAACTGATGTGAAAATAATTAAAACAAGACAGACTGGCAAAAGAGGAGAAATAATGTATTTAGATTTTGAAGAGAAGTAATTAGTTTTGGCAGGTTATTTATTTATGTAAATTGAAAAATTAGCTCTACTAGTCAGAGGCGATACATTCAAGTGTCTGCATTTCTGGTGCAACATGGGAGAAGAAAAGTTATAATGAAAAGCAACAAGATGAATTTCAAGCAAGGAAAGACTCTTCAAATTGTTACTTTTTTTTCAAGGGAAGACAGATTCTCAAAGAAAATAGAATTCATAAAATCTTTCTCAATAGTTCAGTATAACTATGGAGGAAAAACAATCTTACTAATTTCTAAGATTGCTTTTCCTCAATATAGATATAGATTTTTTTTATTTAAACAGCTGTCTTTGCTTTTGTCATTCTGTGTTACATTCATAAGTTATTCTTCCTTCAAATTGTCATTTTTATATAGCTCTACTTCTTCACTTCAGCTGCTTCATTTCCAGTGAAAATCTAGACCAGTCCTCACTTCATCCTGAACTTGTTATATGCCATGCATATGCTTCTCTTGCTTGGGTTCACTCACACACATAATTTCAACCATCACAGATAAATTGATGACTCCTAAATCCATGAGTCAAGCACAGTCATCCATACTTAAATACATATACACTTACACTGTACTTAAATACACCGCTCTTCTTGTGTGCTTCAATGTATCCATCATTTCTTCAGAAACTATGCAGTGCTCTGATAGAAGAATGAACAGGATACACTGGAGACACAAAGAAGAGAATGAATGGTAAATTCTACCTCTTTTAGAGTACAGGTGGGGAGGAGCCATGATTAAAGAAAAGGTTTCTTCAAAAACAGCTTATCTTCTTTCCCTCCATGCTCTAATAACAGCAGCTACCTTAATAAAAGAGAAGCTGTTTCAGATAAATGAAAATAAAGTACACTTGCCAGCCTCAATTAACTGCACTAGTGAGATGAGGCCACACACATATACACACATCCCCGTACACACATATAGGTAACTAAGGAGAAACTAGTACAGTTGACCACTGACAAACTTGGGGGTTAGGGGCTCCGACCCTCTGCGTGGTGGAAAATTCAAGTATAGCTTTGTAGTCAGCCCTCCACATCTGCAGCTCTGCATCCATGGATTCAAGCAACCAGCGGATTGTATATTATGACTGCACTTTTTTTTTTTAATCCACATACAAGTGGACCGCTATAGTTCAAACCTGTGTTGTTCAGCAGTCAACTTTAATTAAAACGAACCCACTCCTTGCCTAACCAAGACTGTAATTAATTATTGATGCATGATTTCCCATCTTTATATCTAATATATACACAGAAGTTTTAATATAAATGATGTTATTGAGAATGCTTGGCATTCTATTATTTATGTGTGCAAATTGGCATATCCATTTACGGTCTCAGCATAATTCAGTAAATGTATCGGTTTCAAATTTTCCTTTAAACAGTACTTTCAGAAATCTCACATCTATGGTTTTCTTCTGTGCAATGGGGCGAGCTTGAAGAAAATGAACTAAAGGAATAAGAAAGAGCTGTGATCTGATACTTATAGAGAAACAATGTATTTACCACAGGGTCTCCTCTTTCTCTTCACACAGGACAGCTATATTTTCCAGGCTTCTTGGAGTTAGGTTGATACCATAGTTCTGAAATTTCATTAATGGGAATATGAGCAAGAAAGGCAGTTAAAAGTTGGTGTGTGTCCTTCATGCTATCCCTCTCTGGTAGCAAAGACTTTCTGCATGGTAGTGTTGTAGGACAGAAGTAGCCCATAACCTGAGCCATAATTTGAGGAAAACGCCTGACCTATAATGTAAATGAGAAATAAACCACTTTCCCCATAAGCCACTGAGATTTGGAGATTTGTTTGTTACTATAGCACAACTTAGCCTAGCCTGACAAACATAATATTATAAGAAACTCTTTGACCAACCTTTCTTCCTAAGTGAAATGAAGAAGCAATATCAAAAACTACTGATGTCTTATCAATTGTACACAGTTAATATGAATGAAAATACTGTACAGAGTTAATATTTAAGAACTAGGGCTTCAGGACAAATGGCTTGAGTTCAAATTCTGACTGTCTTTTATTAGGCAAATGATGTTGGGCAAATGGCTTACCCTCCTTGTGTTTTAATAACCTTATCTGTAAAATGGGGATATTATCACTATCTACCTCATACATTGCCATAAAGACTAAATGAAATAATTCCTGTAAAGAATCTTCTATAGTCCCCAGCACACAGTAAGCCTTATTGATAAATATTTACTATTGTATTGCTACATTTAGATGGATAAATATTTACTATTGTTATTGCTACATTTAGATAAATATTTACTATTGTTATTGCTACATTTAGATGGAACAATTTACTATTGTTATTGCTACACAGTTCTGAAGGAACGTCCTTTCCAAATTTAAGCTACTATTCAGACAATTGTCTAACATATGTTGGTGCCCTTTACAATAGCCTCTATAGAGGATAGCTGAGGTGTATAATCATGTGACAAGAGAGAGAGATTTCTTTTGCTGAGTCATGAATCTTTCTGACAGTGTCTGACCACGGAGCTGCAGAGACTTTACCTGGGCATCCATGTAATGCACTAGATACATAGCGAGATCCCTCTAATGACAATGAGGTTTTATGGACACTGGCAATGCCGATTTACAGCCTCAGTAAACCAGTTTACAATTCTACTGATGTCTCTTAATTTGTGTATTTATGTCAATGGAATGGCTCACAATGACAGGGAAGGGCAAAAGAAACAATTCAAGTTGCCAGAAGGCTAATCTACTAAGAGCTTATGAATATAACATTTTCTTAAATTCTATAATGCACTCATGCAATTATATTCATATGCAAAAGAGATGTATCCTGATTTCCAATTCAAAGAATCTCAGAGTCTGTGTACAGAAATGATCACACTTATATATGTTTAAAACTGGACAGATATTTAAATGTATGGATTTATGAGCAACTACTGCCAAATAGTTCATGATATTTTTAAGATACTCCTGGACAAGAGAATCAAGTGTACGTGTATTAGAACGTACCTCAGCAGAAAGGAAACCATTTGTTCAAGGCAGCTTGAACTTGTTCCCCTATTCTTTTCTATATATACCTAGATAATACCCGTTTTCCTAATTTTTGGTTAAAATTATAACCCCATATAAGAGCTCACAGTCCTATTAATAAACACAGTGTCCTTCTTTGACCCTGAGCTTAGCAAAACTTGATCTGAAATATTCCCATATTTGTGACAGTGATGACGATGATGATGAAAAGATTAATAATAAGTAAAATTTATTAAATGTTTACTATTTGCCAGATGACCCTTAAGTTTTTACACGTCACCTTCATTTAATCCTGATAATAACCCTGAAATAAAATATTATCATTTTATGGAGAAGTATGGTTTAGAGAGATTAATAAACATACTGAGATCATACAACTAAAGGTCAGACATGGTAGAGGTGTGATTTGAACCCAGGAGTCTAGCTCTAATCTCTGCCTACTTAACCACTACAATACACAACCTCCCATTTCCTCTATCTTCCATTTTCCTTCTGTTTTAACATATTTTTTGATGCATAATAGTTGTGACATGTCTACATTATACAAAGGGCTTATGAATTATGTCTTCATGAACATACTATTTCTTAATTCAAGTAATACCTCTTTCATTATGCTCAGTTAAAAAAAACAAAAAGAAAAATGCAGGTCACATCTCCTTGCCTCAGTTTTCTCATCTGTCAAATAGATAAATAATGCCTTCCTTACTTATGTTTTTTTTTCATTTTTGAAATAAATATTAATCAACAGCATACCATAGATTGGCTAGAGGTGCAATAATTATCAGTATTGAAAATAATCCCAAAGTAAAAGATAAACTATCATTAATTTAACAAGTATTTGTCCAATAACATCTATCACTGTTTTGATACTGGGGTAACAAAAGTTAAGATGAGGGTAGGACTAATGGAAATGGATAGTAACAAATGACGACTGGAGATTTTATAAGGGAAGATTGTTTTTATCTATAAAATTAATTAAAACAGTGGTCTCTGAACTTGTCTGATCAGAATGACTGGATCTGAGAATTCAGATCCTTGGGTAGTAAGGTCCTAGGCTTCTGTGTTTTTGTTGATTCCAATGATTCTCAATTGATTCCAGTGGCATGCACTAATGTTTGCGATTCACTGGGTTGAAGGAGTCTATAGGGTCATTCCAACACTAATAGTCTATGCATTTTTGATTCATCATTTATTTTGATTCTATTGCAGACAAAGGGAAAGGAAAATCTCAAGGATAACTATGAGCTGCCTGGTGACATCTCTATGAAATGTCTTCAGCTTGCAGTTTTCTCTGGAAGTTAATCACGGAGATAGGTTTTTAGTATTTTTTAATCTTAGTTTCTATTTCTGATGTTTTATATTTATGTTTTAAATTTAGCACCTCTATTCTTAATTCTAAGTTACACCCACAACCTTATCCTGCTGTGATGCAGTTTTAATAATGCTGATTAAGAACAGAGACAGAAAGTCAACAGTGCATGTAGGGGGATGATTCATAACATTTGTTTTACAATGACCTGGTGAGGAACACACACACACGCATACAATTTGTTATAACTCCCACAACCTCCACTGCCAGCTGCACCCCTATATATACAGTCATAATAATTGTAGACCATTGTAGACCCACTTCCTACCAACATGTATCATTAACTACAAATCTGGAATAAATTCAGCTTCATTATTATTGACCTTATACATGATTGAGCACAATAATGCATAGGAAAGTATTTGGTAAACTGAAAGGCATCACATGACATACATTACTCTTATCTTTAATTAGTGTGCATTAAAACTTTATTGCTTGCACCAAGTTTTACAATTTTAAAGCTTTAAAGCCCTGGAAAAAAACAATTGTAAAAACCCTTATAGAGGAAAGGACTATCTTTGCAAGGACAATTATACAATAAACAGTTTTAGAGTATCTCCTTTCTGGGTAGAGAGCAGATTTGTTTATTTTCCAGGGCAGTCAGATGTCTCCCTCCAGCACAAAAATTGGGCAGATTTGCTAACGGTCCTTTATAAAACTGAGGGCTCACTAAGCTTAGGGTTCCTCATCTGGGATATGAACCCACTGGGTGTGCACCATTGATCTTGGACCCCCTCTTTGTTGCCTCTGTGGAAATTGGAGGCAGTAGGAAGCAAAATTGCTGGGAGTAATTAAGTCCCCTGTCTCTGACCTAGGAATCTTGTGTCTTCTGCCAGCATCCATGAAACTCTGACAGGCTAAATTTTAGTTTGTAAGCAGGGTAAATCTCAGACCTTTCACAGGGTCTTGACAGGGTGTAGATGTATAATCTTCTTATGGAACAGAAATGGAGATCTGGCAAAAATAGAAAATAATGCAATCTGCCATAAAGGTTGACTTCCTAAAACTATTTTTAAAGAATCGGTATAAGTCAACAGTGCAGAGAAAGATAGTCCTCTGTCTTTCCCTTCCCCTCCCTCTTACGCTTCCTCACTTTCTCCTCTCTTTCTCTTTTCCCCTCTTTCTCCCATCCTCCCTCCTCTCTGCTCTTGGCACTAATTTTCCATGCTGGTTAAAGTTTGTTCTACAGTTCTAATATCTGTCTGCATTAGCATGTTCACTGTTCCAGGGACAGCATGTCCCTGAAAATCTCTGCTGGATATAAAACTTTCAAGCATAACTAATATGACAGCAAAATGAATTTTATTTAAATGAACAATACATTTCTTGGCCTTCATGGGTCAAGGTTAGTGGAGGGAACTGTCTTTGTTTACAATCATTTGTCATCCATCCACAAAACCCCAGTTAGCTTACAATGCCTGTGTGTACACAGGAATGCCTTTCTTTTTAATAGCATATTGTCTTTGGAAAACAAACCAGAAAAATCACAGAGATGACAATTTATAGTTCAGGTCAACTGCCTTGTTTGTTATTATAAATAGAAGGCATAGTAAAGTGATTACTAAATTAATAGTTTTTAACATTTTAAGTAAATCAGAAATATAATGAAGATGAACAGCAGTCCACTGGTCAAAGGAACTCAGTGGGAATTGAGGATCTCAGTGGAAATTGACCCCAAGTTCTGGGGTGATTGACTAAACCATCGCTGACTGCCTGATTGGGCACACTTCTTTCCTGGCACATAAATTTACTACACCAGGCTGCCTCCCTGATAAATATCATTGCTTTCTCCATCTCTTGCCCCTGCAAAGGAGACTGCTGTTTCCTTATAAATCTTTTTCCCCCACATTTTCTGTCAGGGGAAACCAAAGCTATTGGGTGTCATATACCAATCCCATCACTCCATAAAACTGGCAGAGGAGCAGCAAATTACTACCAATCCCTACATTTCACTATTTTCCATTCATTCATCCATCCATCACTCAACTGCATCCTGAGCCCCTCCAGGGCACCAGGCATTGTGCTGGCTCAGAGAAACAGGTGATCCAAATATGAAAACCAAGAAATTACACTCTCGGAAATTTTAAAGTGATATTATAAAGAAATGTGTGGAAGAATAGAAAAGACATAAAACAGTCATTTCTGAGGCAGTTTAGGAAGTTTTCGCAAAAAAAAATGGCAATTGGTCTGTCTACTGGAGAACAGTTGGGCATTTCCTTAGATGAATAAAAGCATTCTAGAGGGAACAGCAGGCCAAGGTCCTTATATCCCCATGGAAGGAGTTGGAATGTAATTTTCAGGCAACTGGCAATCAGTAGTCAAGAGTGGCTTTTGGAACTGGAAAATTACATGATCCTATTTACTTATTAGAAGCTCATTCTAGTGACAGTATGGTGAGTGTTGGGGGGAGCCCAATAGAAGCCTGTGCAAGTTTTCAAAAGTTAGACAATAATCAGGAGAATGTCATACTTGAAAGGTATTGTGAAGTAGAGTTCCTATGACTGCAATTTACTGTGGAGCGCGAGAGTAAAGTTTCAAAAGTGGCTTTGTGCGTGGAGGAAAATGAAAATACAAGGAATTCAGTGGCTTTTATGCCAATATTTGTTGAGAATGCTATACTTCAGTAAAAAAACAGTTGGCAAATATAGTTGGATATGTGAGTATGGGGCTCAGGAAAAAATTCGGATTTGGAGATGTAACGTGGAATTGTGAATCATATGTAAAGAAGTTATATCCACTCATCTGTTGATGGACGCCTAGGTTGTTTCCATATCCTGTCTACTGTAAATAATGCTGCCATGAACATAGGAATGCAGATATCTCTGAGATCCTGTTTTTATTTCCTTTGGATATATACCCAGAAGTGGGATTGCTGGATCATATGGTAGTTATTTTTCTAAATTTTTGAGGTACCGCCACACTATTTTTCATAGTAACTGCACCAATTTACATTCTCACCAACAGCACACAAGATAGCCAAGATCTGGAAACTACCTAAGTGTCCATCAACAGATGGATGGATCAAGAAGATGTGATTCTTTATACACACACACACACACACACACACACACACACACACACACACACACATATATACACACAGTGGAGTATTATTCAGCCATGAGAAAGAAGGAAATCCTGCCATTTGCAACAGCATTGATGGACTTTGGGGGCATTGTGCTAAGTGAAATAGGCCAAACAGAGAAAGACAAGTACACATAGTATCACTTATATGTGGAATCTAAATTTAAAAAAAAGAAAAACTCATAGAAACAGAGAGTGGAAAAGTGGTTTCCAGGAGCTAGGGGGTGGGGGAAATAGGAAGAAGTTGGTAAAAGGGTACAAACTCACAAACTTTTAGCTATGAGATAAATAAGTTCTGAGAATCTAATGTAAAACATGGTGACTATACTTAATAACACTATATTGTACAATTGAAATTTGCTAAGAGAGTAGAAGTTAAGTGTTCTCACCAAAAAAATAAATAAATGGGTGATGGATGTGTGAATTAACTAGACAGGGGAATTCTTTCACAATGTATACAAATATCAAATCATCATGATGTACATTTTAAATATCTTATAATTTTATATGTCAATTATACTTCAATAAATCTGAAATTTTAAAAAATAATAAAGGAGATTATTAAATTATTGGTCTAAATAATGTTCTTTAGGGAAATAGCAGAGATTTGGAACAATATAGAGCCTAGGATGGACTTCTAGGGAATGAAGACATAGTGAGAGGGCAGAGGAAGAGGTAGGACAAAATAAATAGAAAATATCAGTGGTTATGAATGTAGAAAAGAGCATCCAAGAAACCAGAGAAAAGAAGAGCATCAAAATGTTGACTAAAATAGTCAAGTAGTATATGTCATTGGCTTGCCAATTATTGGGTCACTCATCACATTAATAAAAGGAATTTCAGGAGAGTGATAGGGAAAGTAGCCAAGGCTTCTAGGCTGAGAAGTAAATGGGAGTCAAGAGAGTAGAGACATTAAACACCAACTGTATTGCAGGCTACCACATGTGTGATGTGACCTACACAGGCCGATGTGGTCTATGGGTGAAAATCAATAATCACCTGTGTCCACAGCTTCTCTTGTTCCCACCATCTACCTCAGCACCACAATTAGGGCCCCTTTCTGGCATGGGGGAAGGAGAAGAGAGAGAATGGGAGGAGGACCATTTAGTATGCATTTCGTACTCATAAGACTTCCAAGTTGGGTTTTGTTGTTGCCCCTGAATGAAGATTTACTATAATACCGGAGGGACACTAACAGGACAGAAAGAAAAGGATACTGTAAAACTCTATCCAAATACTGGGCCCCATTATCATTGTAATCTATGAATTATCGCTTTTTATTAAAATATTATTTTTTTATAAAAATTAACTTGCGGATGTCAGAATTAGTTTTACATTATTATTAATATTCTAAAAATTATTATTTGCATTTTACAACTTTTGAAATTATGTTTTAGCATTTTTTTTTTTAGCAAAAGGAAAACTGAATGGGTCTCTCTTACCTCTGAGAGGTCCTGACCCCAAGTTTCTGGTAATTTCTTTCTCCTTGGATGTTTCTATGCATCTCTACAGCTTTTCTGCATTTATGGGCCAGTCTGCTACGTGTACCAAATGACTGGATTTTATTCTCTCTTCTCTTACTTTTTCTCCTCTTCAGCTGAGCTCCTTGGGTCATGACCGCTGCTTCCTCCAAGCAATGGTGACCGACACTTCGACCAAAATTTTCACCAGATACTCAGCTGTCTTTCCTATTTGTAGCATCTTATCTTCTCCTTCTGAGCTCCAGTGTGGCTCTAAAGTGTCCCAACTGGAAAGTGTGAGAGTTGGGAAGGATATCGCTCTCCCTCCTTGAGTTTCATTCTATTAGAAAAATAGCAAATATTCCTCTACCCTCCTCCCGCATCCATCCACATTTACCATAGGATTCAGACATGGAGCCCAGAAGGTTGGACTGACAGGCAAATCCTAGTGACAAACACCATAGCATACTCAATATTGCCTTGCCCTCCGAGAACTGAGGTTTTCTTATTGGGCCAAAAAGCTTTTATGGTTTGTCCCTTATCTTGGTATAAGTCCTCTTCCAAATGGCTTCTTGAATCCTTGGAATCACTCACCTCTGAGGCCAGTGCTACACTACTGGCATCATTAATGCCCTTTAATCTCCCTATGCAGTTCACTATAATAATCATAGCAGTTAAGATTTATTGACCTCTTGTTATGTATCTAGAATCGCATAAGTGATTTAATTGGCTTATTTCATTTAATTCTCACCAAAAAATTCATCAAATATTAATATCTCTATTTTAACAGAGAAGAACATTGAGTTTTAGAAAGTTA
The DNA here is from genome assembly GCF_005190385.1 of Monodon monoceros. Classification (NCBI taxonomy): domain Eukaryota; kingdom Metazoa; phylum Chordata; class Mammalia; order Artiodactyla; family Monodontidae; genus Monodon; species Monodon monoceros. The sequence continues at coordinate 153,606,586 of NW_021703778.1, read as the reverse complement.
TATAAGTTTGCTAGCAACACACAAAACCAGGCCTTGAACCAGGGCCCACATCTGCTGGGCTCCAAAGCCCACGCTTCATCACCATGTCATTCTCTAAGTGCCTTCAAGGCAAGTGCTCTGTCTGCCTCATTCTCCATTCCACCTGCAATTCCTAGTACAGGAAATGGCACAGAGTGGGTGGGGTGTCAATTAATATTTGTTGAACGAATGGATAACAGTGGAAAATAAATCTCTCCCTGCTGCACCGTTCATAATTGACTTTGAAGTGTTCTTTGGGATGCAAGCTCAGACATATTTATGAACCTCCAGCCAATCAATTATTTAGCACTTTTTCACTGTAATATATATATATAGCCTTATTCTGCTGGGTTTTGTGAAAGAAACGAAAGAGAAACACAACCCCTAACCTCTTAAGGTCTACTAGTATATAGGAAAAATACAAACAAATAAAACCTATATGCATAGCCAGAGCTTCCCAAACCTCAACCAGAAGCTAGAAGTCAGGGAATCCTGAGATGTCATCAGTAGAGGTAGACAGAGCAGGGCAGAACTTTGCTGAGAATGGGTCTGGGGAGAGAAGAACCTTTAAGAACAGTCAGCACACTGCCATAAAGTATTCACTGCACAAAGACTAAAGAGCTCTAGTTCAAATGTTTGGTTTTTACCCAGGCCAAACTATCAACTTTTGAAGTTCTGGCGGGTGTGTGATGAGCTTATAATGGAAATCTCCTCAGTCTAGTAATCAAGACACTGCCAGTGCTCCCAGCCATGTTGGTAGTGGCTACGGAGATCAAAACATACTCACACAATGTGCTGAATATCTTCAGTTTGCTCCTTCAGCTCCACTCTCTGCACTCCTCCATCCTGCCCTGCTCGGAGACTGGGAGGCTGATCTCTGTGGATCAGGAGCCTAACTTATCACTGACTTCTGGTTGCTTCTGCTGAAGGGCAGCACCTGTAGGAGTTGAAGGGTAAGAGTGAGGAGGGTAAATTCAGGGCATATATTACCCCGGATCTCTCTCTTCTGTGTCCACTTCAGTTGAACTTCTCCCCTTTGCGTAGAGTTCTCTCTCCCTCTCTCTCTCAATATCTCTCTCCCTCTCTCGCAGCTGGTAACTACCCCTTCAGGGGGAGTGTGTGTGTTGCCCCGTTACTCTCTCCTGAGTACTGCCCCATCCTGTATTGCTTCCTTATACTCTGTCCATATCTTTGTAAATAGCCCTTTAGTAAACATTTACCAAAAGACTCAATTTGAGTTATATTCATCTGTTTCCTGCTAAGACCCTGCCTGACTGACAAACCAATATGACAAACATATGCTTCATTGAGAGAATGTAAAAGAAACAGTCTGCCCGTAGGAAATGAAAAGCTTAAGAAGCCACCCCTTAAGAAGCTGTATAATTTGAGTAATTAAGGCATAAAGTCATAGAAGCTGTTAGATTCTAGATCTTCATGAGTAGAGTTGTACCACGTGCCAACCATAAAAGAAATTGAGTCATTCTCTTTCCCTGGTCCTGGAATCTTGCGCTTTATCATTTCTTATTTTCTGAGACAGGGGAAAAGTCTTCACTTTTTGCAACTGCCACTACAAACATATAGCGAAAGAACTGATGAAAAATTTATGCACATACTGGCCCACAATCTCCTAAAATTGTTTAATAGAAATCACGTGCCATTTGTTACACACAAGCACTCTCTTAAGAGCACCCTTGGGAGTTATTCATAGGAATGTGGTGGCCAGGTGAAGGCTTACAACATCTTATTGAGGTGTAAATTGGAATGTGTGAAATATGCAGTTTGGGGTAGCCAAAAATATGGGGACTAGGGGATTGCCCTAGTAAATCACCAAGAAATAGAAGAAATGCTATAAAAATTATGGCCAAGTCAAGGGATATCCACTGTCCTCCAGGGTGCAGCTTTTAAATTTTGCCCTGCAAATTCAGCAATTCTTAATTTACTCTTTGATATGTTTATACATAATTATTTCTTTATTGCACAATCCATGTATTTTACACTTAACCAGATGTTTTCTCCATCCAAAGAGACAGCTGTCTTCTACCTTTTCCTTTCCATGATGCAATGGAATTCATCCAGGAGAGCAAGAAAAGGTCTTTACTTTCATCCTTATACGATTGTGCTCCCCGCACCATAGGCAAGAGCTGCACATTTACTATTTCTACATCTTAATTGAAACAACTTCTGTCTGGAGAAGTTTTAAGAAAAGTACATTTAGGTGACATGTGTGTAAACATTGAGACTGCTTTGAATGGGCAACAGTTTTCATGGGGTGGGAGGTGGGGTCAGGAGGTGTTTTGTTCCAGCCATAGTAAAGACAACTTAAAGATAACAACCTGTATTGATTGCTAGTCATGGACTAGATATCTCTGAAGAATTGTCTAAAGCATTTCAATCGTTCAAAACTCTGTTAAAATATCAATAGCAAGTCACCACGTAGGAGAATAGAGGCAACACAGCCTCAGATTCGTTGAAGTTGGAAAATTAGAGTTTACTGAGTTTGATTTATTAAGATCAAATTTGTTTCTTTATGACATTATAACCATAGACATGACAAACTTCATGATGACTATTGTCATTTAACTATGTCATATCTTAAATCCTAAGGTATGAAAATTTATCTTCAATTTTAACATGTTTTAAATACTTTAAACTTCAGGGAGACATTGTCCCTATTTTACCTCTACTTTATAAGTGTCACTTAGGCTAAGTGACTTGGATAGGAACACACAGGCAGTAAGTGTCAGGGACAAAGTCCAAAACCAAGCTTTCCAAACCTAAATTGTGTCTCATTTCACCATGTAGGCAATTTCTCATTTATGTCGAAGTGCTTATCTTCTTGATCTATACTTTGGAGAAGTCATGCCATCAATCCAGATATAAGTTCAACACAATTATAGGCAAATAGAACCTCATGAATCTTTAGGACATTACTGAAATGTGCAGTTTGAGTGAGATGTAAAGGGCTATCATTTCACTCTTTGTCTTCTCTGCTCATTTTCTCACACAACTCAAAAGAAATTCTTTTGGTCTAAGTCTACTCTTTGAAATAAAATAAAATATGTGTCCTGTGCTTTAATCTTGGGGGGAAATAATAAAATAAGAACATGGAATATAAAGCCCAGATGCATACTATTCACTATTTCAAAATTTCAGTTGCTCTCTTAGCTACTGTCCTCACCACATTGAAATGCCTTCTACAAAGATGGATGGTTCATCCTGAAGTCATCTATTGCCTGCTATGGCTTATCATTATGATTCCCCTGCATAAAATGCATTCTTGAAGTGCATCTTTCCTTCTCATTCTTCCTAGCAAATGTGTAAGTAGGTAGCTGCCTACTTGCCACTAGAGTATCATCTTATTCTACCATCTCTGAGCTCCAGGAGAACTCAGGAATCTCAACGTTACAATAGGCATTGAGAGAAGGCAACAAAGCAGCCGAGGCATTAGGGGAAGGAGAAGAGAAGGAAGGGCCGCTTTAAGATGGACAGCTCATATCTGAAAACTTTAGCAGTCCAATGAGAATTTAAGTCCAACGATGCTGCTTCTGCTTTCTTTCCAGGAGTGGTAAAATAACAGGGAGGGTTGGGCCTCTCATAACCAAAGGAAACTGGTATCAAAATTGAAAAAGATCGGGCTTCCCTGGTGGCGCAGTGGTTGAGAGTCCGCTTGCCGATGCAGGGGACGCGGGTTCATGCCCCGGTCCGGAAAGATCCCACATGCCGCGGAGCGGCTGGGCCCGTGAGTCATGGCCGCTGAGCCTGCGCGTCCGGAGCCTGTGCTCCGCAACGGGAGAGGCCACAACAGTGAGAGGCCCGCGTGCCGCAAAAAGAAAAAAAAAAAAAAAAATTGAAAAAGATTGACACATCAAGAGGGAACACAATAATGTGATCCAGTCAAATGTTCAGTCCTACTTCAAGGTTTTAGTAACTCAGATTTGAAGCAGTTTCTAGGGAATGGGTTACTTTACTTCTGGATGAAAGCCATACTAAAGACAAAGGATAAACAAAAAACATAAGGTAAAATTTTAATCAAAAGCCAAGACCCTCATATGGGGATATAGGTTCGCAAACAAGTAGTGGAAAAAAGTTAGTGGCCTTTATGAAATAAAAACATATTAAGGCCAGCTTTTGTTTGTTTTTTTTTTTCCTTCCTGCTTGTAGAGACAGCAGGAAATTGTTCTTTAACCTCCAGTGCTAAGGGTTCTTAATAATTCTCAGGACTTCAGAAAATAAAACTTCAACCCAAATCCAAAAGAAAATGGACAAATGCCCTGACATTTAAAGTGTTTGGGGGCATCCATGGACAAATCACACTTAAAATATTAATAAATAACTGCCACTCTAAAGAATACTGGAGGACATCAAAGCTGGAAAATGGCATACAGACTTGTGTGTATAAATATATACAGCATAGACATGAAAAATGGATGGGTATGGATACTATTGAAGAAACCGTGAGAATATAGACGCTTAGCAGTGTCCCTTACTCCTAAAGCATTTCTGAAACCCTCAGCAAATGATGATTCAAGAAGCTCCAAAGAAGCGTTATTGGTTCCAAGCCGTACATCCAGCAGGTGTAATAAGCCAGGGAAATAAGAAGAATCCTCTCTCTGCTTCAGTATCTTTCCTTTTTAACCACTAGCTTCTTAAATACAGCAACCTTAAGTGTTTTCCCCTACCATGGTGTTTGCTTTTCAGGCGAATATAGTTTGAGAAGTATAACAGAGGTGTAAAAACTAGAAATAAAGAAGGAACCATGTCACTATCCAAAATGGAATCCATATATTTCAATATATTCCTGGAGTTGTTTTCTAGTTGATAAGACTATATTTTCAAAGTCAAGCTCAAAGGAAAAGTATTTTATAAGCATTTCTTCTTTGTCTATCACACTTGTAATTATTAAAGGAGCATTTATGCATTTTTTTCTGTCCTAAAAGTAATTCATGTTCTTTTTTTTTTTTACTTTGGAAAATACTATACAGTCTAATGAAAGAAATAATGCAATGTATAATTGCAGTGGTTACCACTGTTGACATGTGTAGTGCTTCCTTCCAGTGTATTTTTTGCATATATATTTAATCAGTATATTGTGCTTCACCAGCTTGGAAGTTTACAATCCTTTTAACATGACGAAGTAACCCAGCCACCCAACCTAGAGACTTGGGACTCATTTCAGATTCTTCACTTTTCCCTATACAACTCACATTCAATATATCATCAAATACTGTAGATTCTATTGCCTTTCAACCTATTATACGTCATTTTATCTCTCTCTAGCCACAATGCTGCCAACTTAACTCAATCTATATCATCTCTTACCTTGGCTATGGAACTAGATCTAATTTATATCTCTACTTAGTCTAACATTTCAACTCATTTTTTACATTACTTCCAAAATTATTATTTTTAGTGCATCAAGGTTTGTATTACTCTCCTGCTTTGAAATATGTCAGTGGTTTTCCATTTTCCTGAAAAGTGTCAAGCTCCTTAATGTGGTATATACAGCAATCCATCCTCTGGCCCCTCCTACCAGTCTTTACTCTGGCTTCATTCCCTCCTTTCTACTTTCCTATATGTTCCAGTCATTCTGAGCTGCTTCCATTTATCCAGACTACCAGGGTAATTTATGCCTTGCCTCATGCTTTTGTTCACTCTATTCCTCTACTGCGGATACCCTCAACATCTTTTTCTTTCTGAAAACTTCTCTTGCTCTACCCACAACATCTTTTTCTTTCTGAAAACTTCTCTTGCTCTACCCATCACTTTCCAGGTAGCATAATCACATCTCCTTTATGTCCCACACTATTTGATACTTCTATCTATATAGCCCTGCCTTCACCTTCTCTATGTTTTTCTCCTCCTCCTAAAACTATACTCTTCCTGGTGTCAGAAACCTTATCTTATTCATCTTTGTGCTCCTAGGATCTACAGTTCAAATCCCAGTACAAAATAGATGTTCAAATATGAATAATGAATAATAGGGAAAAGTAGTACTCTGATTTGTTGGTAAATACCAACCAAAAACCACACAGTTGAACAAGCATGTTCTTCCCATTCCATGTCATCTTCACTCCCCATTTCTCTATTTTTGACTTTGTTGAACAACCACAAATGAAGGTCAAATTCAGCCTATTTAAAATCCCTATGGAATGACAATTCATAAAATTCTATAAAGAGATGAAACTCAGCAAACACCACAAAGCCATTATGAGAAAATTGTCATGCACTAAATCTGCTCAGGATTGCGCGGTGCTTAACTGATGATCACATTTGTTTTGGGATGTTTGCCTAGAAATGTTCTTTTAATAAATGTACTAAATAAGATGCATAATTTAGCTCCTTCTCTGTAGCTTGCTGGCCAGCTGCCAGCTCTGAGTTTCTACTCTGTCTCTCTCTTTTCCTCCTCCCTTGATCTCTCACCATCTTTCCCTTGGATTTTACTCAGCACCAAAGTTACCCGCTGGCTTAGTAAAAACAATCTCATTAAAAAGCCATCACAGTTGTGCCTGATGGCTTCATTTCACCCCCAATGGCTCAGCTTACATCTTCCTTTGGAATAAGTAGAGAGCAAGTTCTCTCCAGGACGACTTTGTCCAGCTGTGCTATATGCATACTGACAGATTGCAGGAAAAAAGATTGACAATTCTTGCCTTTATGGGGTTGATGAAAAAAGGGACTTCCTCTGGTATTCCTCTACTTATCACCATGGGATTTGTTAAAGTTCTACTTTCCTTTGGAAGCTATGATGGTCAGTGTTCAAGCTTGCTTTTCTTTCTCCTCTGCAGCCTCAAGAAAAACTCAACCAGCAGAGAATCATAAGACCTTGTTTCAAGACAGACAATTGGAAAACTATTTGCTGTTTAGTGAGTAGCATAACTTACTTTCCTTATCTTTAAAAATACATGAATATTATAAAAGAATCAGTACCAACCCATTTGGTAGTGTATAAACACACACACACACACATACACACATACACACACACACACACACACACACACAGAATCATTTGATCTCCTTATGAGACCAATATGCCAGAATAGTTCCAAACACCATTCTCATTCTTCTTTCTAGTTGAGGATGTGTGTATTCCTTGAGTTTGGCAACTATGAAAGTCTCTTATCCTTTTCTCCTATATGACCCACTATAATCCAAGTTCCATAAAAGTGATGAGCTTGGAGGATTAGTCATAGTCCAGGTTTAGGATAACTTCTGGGGAATAATTCTTTACAACTCTGCCAACCCAATCTTTTATCTGGTTAAGAGAATTGGGCTCAAACTCTGAAAGTCTACCAAAGCTGGCTATAATAATGATATAAAGTAAATATCAGCTTAATATTTAATAAAGCTAATATTATTAACTGTCACTTATGGTAAAAACACATTACGCTTTACATAATTTAATCCTTGCAGCAACTCTATGAAGAAAACTACTGTTTTCAGCATCTCGCAGTGGATGAAACTGAATCATAGCAGGTGTGAGACATTGGCTATGTTACTTTGCTTCTGCAAGTTCCAGAGCTAGAACCCAAGCCTGTGTTTATCTCCCTCAAAGCCCCTTCTCCTAACCACAGTAGCTTCTCTTATCCACACCTAAGCCATATCTGGCTTTAACAACCAGGAGTACAGGGATAAAGACAGATGCTTCTATCAGAAACTGTCTTGTAATGAACGGTATCAACTCAGTGCCTATTATAGTACTTGTTTCCCTTATGTTTCTCCAGGATGGTGAATCTTCACCTCCATCTCTCCTCACTGGATTGTGACACAGCCTTGTCTTGCCCTGATTTCTTTCCCAGCGGCCAACCTTGTACACTGTGGCACTGCATGCTGTCTGGCTGTACCATGGAGAGAAGGCTGTGCAGAGCATGGCATCTGACAAAATGCAGGTCATTTCTCTGAATAAGCATTATTCATTTCTGTTGGTTAAATTCAGAGGCAGCAGGCTGAGTTTCTCCCACTGGGCTGCTAAGAGGAACTGCAGAGCTTGAGGAGACATTTTAAAAATCAAAATACTATGCTCAATTCTCCCATGTTGAGAAGGGTATGTCAATCCATCTTAGGAAGACCTCATGGGGCAGAAGTTTTGTAAACACACTCCAGTGGTCCCTGTGTCCTAATTGAAAATGTTTCTGTTCTGTTTTATACCAGGCATTTGCTTTTTTTTACCCCCTGAACCAAACTCATGGTTTGTATTCAGTCTCGAAGGGAGGGAAAACATGGCCATTTAATATTTATTCTTCCTTGAATAATAGTCTCAATCTTAAAGTCTCCTCAAGTTGGAGAAGGGCCAGGGTAAAGAAAAATTCTCCAAAATATATTCGACTACGTTTATAAAATATTGTTCTGTTACCCACTAAACCTATTTGTGTCCCTTGCATTTCCATATGAAATTTAGGATCAGCTCCTCAATTTCTGGAAAAAAAGAGAAAGGATGCATTGAATCTGCAGATCAGATGAGGAATAATGTCATTCTTAAGATGGTATCTACTAATTTAGGAACATGGGATGTATTTCCATTTGTTTACTTCTTTTTTAAATTTAATTCAACAGTGTTTTGCAGATTTTTGTGTAAAAGTTTTGCAACCTATTTAATTTATTCATACTTTAATCTATTGGATGCTGTCATAAAGAAAATTGTTTTCTTAATATTATTTTCAGAATGTTCATGGCTAGTGAATAGAAATGCTGTAAATTTTTGCATTGTATATTGAACTTGTATCCTGAAAGCTTGTTGAAATTGTTTACTAACTCTAGTCACTTTTCATGGATTCTTTAGAATTTTCTGTATACAAAATTATCATCTAAAAATAGAGGTAGTTTTACTTCATTTCCAGTCTAGGTGCCTTTTATTTCTTTGTCTTACCTAATTGTTATCTGAGAATAGGGATAGTTTTAACTCTCCATTTCTAATCTATATGACTTTTGTTTCTTTTTCTCATCTAGTCGCCCCCACTAGAATATCCAGTGCAATGTTAGATGGAAGTGAGGAGAATAGACATCCTTTTCTTGAAGGAAAAGCATTCAGCCTTTCACCATTAAGTATTATGTTAGCTGTGCATTTTCCTAGAAGTTCTCTTCTATTCCTAGGTCACTGAGTGTTTTTTTTGTTTTTAGGTTTGTTTTGTTGGGTTTTTTTTTTTCTCATGGAAGAGGGTTTGATTTTATCAAATTATTTTTCTACATCGATTGAGATAATCATATGGTTTGTGTCCTTTATTCTATTAATATAGTGTATTACACTGATTTTCACATGTTAAAACAACTTCATTCTTGTATAAATCTCACTTGGTCATTTTATACCATCCTTTTTATATGTTGTTGGATTCAGTTTACTACTGTTTTATTGAGGATTTTGTGCTGATATTTATAAGGGATATTGGTCTTTAGCGTTCTTATTTTTTTATAATGTCTTTGGTTTTGGTATCAAAGCAATTATTCTCTTCTTTGCTATTTTCTAGAAGAGTTTGTGAAGGATTGGCATTGTTTATTCTTTAAATATTTGGTAAAAATTATCAGTGAATTCCAGACTTTTCTTTCTAGTAAGGTTTCAATGTACTGATTTTTTAAAATTTGTTTTGAGGCTATTCAGATTTTCTGTTTATTCTTGAATTGTAGTAGTGTATATTTTTCTAGGAATTGGCCTCTTTCATCTAAATTACCTAACATACTGGCATTCAGTTGTTCATAGTGTTCTCATAAACATATTTATATGATTCAGTACTGATGCTCTTTTTTAATTCCTAATTTTAGTAACTTGAGTCTTCTGTAAATTTCTCTTGGTCAATCCAGCTAAAAGACTGTCAGTTTTGTTGATCTTTTCAAAGAACCAAATTTGGGTTTTGTTGACTTTTTTTCTATTGTTTTTCTACTCTCTATTTCATTTATTTCCACTCTAGTCTTTATTATTTCCTTCATTCTTTTTACTTTGGCTTGGTGTTCTCTTTTTTATTGTTTCTAAAGGTTATGTTATTGGTTTGAGGACTTTCTAACTTTTTAATGCAAGCATTTATTTATTGCTACAAATTTTCCTCTGAGCACTGCTTTAGCTGCACTGCATAAGTTTTGGTATCTTGTATTATCATTTTCTTGTGTCTCAAAGCATTTTTCATTCACTTTTTCTATTTCTCCTTTGACCCATTTGTCATTTAGGTTATTTATGAAAGTGTTGTTTCATTTCCACATATTTGTGAATTTTCCAAATTTATTTCCATTTTTAATCTCTAAATTTAGTCCATTATAGTTAGAGAACACACTTTATGTGATTTCAATCCTTTTAAATTTATTTTGGCTTGTTTTATGGCATAATATATGGTCTACTCTAGTGAAAGTCTCATGTGCACTTGAGAAAAATGTGTATTCTGCTACTGTTGTTGGATGGAGTATTCTTTATATGTCTGTTAGACCTAGATGGCCTATACTATTTTCCCAACTTTTATTTCCTTGTTGGTCTTCTGGCTGGCTGTTCTGTTTATTGTTGGAAATAGAGTATTGAATTCTACAACTATTTTCATTGAACTGTCTATTTTCCCTTCAATTTTGTCAGTTTTTGCTTCATGTATTCTGAGACTTCATTGTTAGGTTCATATATGCTTAATATTATGTCCTCCTGATAGACTGACCCTTTTGTAATTTTAAATGTCACTCTATCCTCAATAATAATTTTTACTTTAAGTCTTTTTAATTTAATATTAGTAAGTCACTTTTGTTCTCTTGGTTTACTATTTGCATGGTGTATCTTTTCCCATCCTTTTATTTTTCAATCTATTTTTCTCATTGAATCTAAAACATATCTTTTACAGACAGCTTGTTGTTGAATCATGTTTGTTTTAATACATTCCACCAATCTCTGCCTTACATTTCTCATTCCTCATATTTTCCTCTGAACATTTTTGGCCAGTTTCTTATTTGCCTCAATGGCTCTAGCCATTCCAGCCATCTACAGTATTAAATAATTGCTGCTAACATGTTTTTTGACAAATGTCCTGGGGATAGGGCTTTCCTCATTGAGTGAGCTCTGAGTCAGGTCAAATAAAGACAGACTCTACAAATAAAGAAAAGATGGAAAGCTGCCAAATAGATCAAATAGTAACAATTCTCTGAGGATGAAGCTTTTTGAGGAGCTCCAAATCCATTCTGCTCTCTCCAGTGACTACAAAGCTGCTGACTTTCACATCTATTATGATTCTGAGGTTATTTTTAAAGGCAACTACAGGGTAGCTTTTTACTTCCAACCCCCTTTTTTTCTGGGGAAGACTTGACCAACACTCATCCAAGTCACCATGACACACACTCTAACATTTGTCAAGTTCTAAATAAGTAATAGTTACCCCCCCAAAAAAAACTACTTGCTTATATATTATGCTCACTCAAGCTCCCTTGAAAGTGTCTTTGCCATCTCCAGTCAAATTAGATTTGCTAAATTTGATCTTATTTGTAAGCTGCATAAATTTTAAAATTTGTGTCCATAGTCTTCTTAGTAACTTGCACTCTAATTATTATGTAACACACTTTAAGATTATAAACTAGCAGAAACTAATACACCATTGTAAAGCAATTATACTCCAATAAAGATGTTAAAAAAAAAAAAAGGGTCATGTATCACAATGTTCATTGCAGCTCTATTTACAATAGCCAGGACATGGAAGCAACCTAAGTGTCCATTGACAGATGAATGGATAAAGAAGATGTGACACATATATACAATGGAATATTACTCAGCCATAAAAAGAAACGAAATTGTGTTATTTGTAGTGAGGTGGGTGGACCTAGAGTCTGTCATACAGAGTGAAGTAAGTCAGAAAAAGAAAAACAAATACCGTCTGCTAACACATATATATGGAATCTAAAAAAAAAGAAAATGGTTCTGAAGAACCTAGGGGGAGGACAGGAATAAAGAAGCAGACATAGAAAATGGACTTGAGGACACAGGGAGGGGGAAGGGTAAACTGGGACGAAGTGAGAGAGTGGCATGGGCATGTATACACTACCAAATGTAAAATAGATAGCTAGTGGGAAGCAGCCACATAGCACAGGGAGATCAGCTTGGTGCTGATCTCACATATAGGGGTGGGATAGGGAGGGTAGGAGGGAGACGCAAGAGGGAGGAGATATGGGGATATACGTGTATGTATAGCTGATTCACTTTGTTATAAAGCAGAAACTAACACACCATTGTAAAGCAATTATACTACAATAAAGATGTTAAACAAACAAAAAAAAGATTATAAACTGTTTTTCCTGAATTTCCAGTTCTTAAAGGTTACGGAATAACACTATATCCTAGAAAAAAGCATATGTTATGCTCTCCCTTTGAAAATGAATAACTAGGGTCTTCCCTGGAGGTCCAGTGGTTAAGAATTTGCCTTCCAATGCAGGGAGTGCAGGTTGGATCCCTGGTCGGGGAACTAAGATCCCACATGCCTCGTGGCCAAACAGTCAAAACATAAAACAGAAGCAATATTGTAACAAATTCAGTAAAGACTTTAAAAAAATACATTTAAAAAATGAATAACTATCATTTAGTCTATGTATGAGTATAGTTCTTTGTACGTCTATACTTTCTTCCAATTTCATTGTTAAATGACCCATTATCATCTGACATTAAGAAGTTTGGGAAACGGTGTTATAATAGTATCTTTAAACACCACCAGTATGTTAAAACTGGCTCAGCCTTTCTTAAAGTATACTTAAATTTAAAACTTAAGGATAATAAATGGGTGCTTATTCTTAGCTGATACTTGTACAAGGTGCATAACTTTACAATGAACAATCATAGGATCTATGACTCTTAGTAGTGCATACAGCCATCTGAAATAGAACTACATTCTCTAGCCTTCCTTGCTGCTAGTAACTATATGAATAAGGCCTAATCAATAATTTATAAGTGGAAGTAATATGTGCAACTTCTAGGTAATAACATTACTGGGATGTGAAAGGAGGGTTAATATAATCATCCTTACTCCTTCCCACTAAATGGAATATAATGTATATCATGGAGAGCTGACAAATAGATTATGAGATTACCTGGAGAATACAAGCCACACATGCTTCAGAGTCATAAAATCCATGTTCCTGACACCATGAAGTCACCATAACCGCCCCCACGCAACTGCCAACTTCAAGACTTTTACATGAAAGAGAAATTATTCTGTCTTATTAAGGCCGCTGTTATTTGGGGTTTGAGTCACTCCCAGCTGAATCTAATGTTATCTGATGGTACAGTTTGCAAAGTTTAATACTTACTTTCCTGAGTTTAGTGAAGCTATTACATACATAGTAGAAATTCAATTAAGTTACTTATTGAGGATTGGTACTGCTTAGCCAGAACATGCTTGCAGGAAAATCTCTGTAACATGATAAAATGAATATTCTGAGATAGAATTATTTCATAAACACCAAGGTACACTCACACTTATGCCAGTTAATTTCTTATAAAATTGAAACTGACCTTCACTGTGCCTTCAATCAGTTTTGTAAGGGTGTGAATATTCATGCATTAAGAATTTGTGTCTCTTTTGCCTGGTAATATTATTTGTCCCTGTTACATATTACTTTTTCATTATATTGATAGAAGCCAACAATCACAGTCTCTGAAATGTTTCTCCTGATTTCCCTAGGCAGAATTCTCCACCATATATCTGTATTCCCATAGTATTTTATAAAGAACTTCTAAAATTTCAGGTAATGCATTATAATTATCTTTGGTGTTTATGCATCTGTTTTGTTTACTATGCTCTAAACATCTCAAAAGAAGCGACAGTGTTCTACCCATCTTGCGTTTTCCATACCTCACACAGAGCATGTAGTAGGCTCTATTAGTTTTCTATTTTTGTGTAACTATTTGCCACAAAGTTAGTAGCTTAAAACAATACTCATTTATTGTCTTGCACTTTTCATGGTTCAGAAATACAGATGGGTCTGACCAAGCTCTTTGTTTGTGGTCTCACAGTCCAGAATCAAGTGGTCAATTAGGCTGAGCTCCGACCCTCAGGAGCTGAGGATGGTTCTGCTTCCAAGCTCATTTAGGTTGCTGTCAGGGTTCAGTTTCTTACATTTGTAGAACTGATAGGTTGTCACTTTCTTGCTGGTTATAAGCAGGGGCCCCTGAACTTCTAGAGGCTCCTGAATTTCTTGTCATGTGGCCCCTTGTGTCCATGAGCCAGCTATAGTGTGTTGAATTCTTCTCATGCTTTGACTCTCTCTGCTTTCCCTTTCTATCACAAGCTAGAATCAAAGCTTTTCTATTTTAAAGAGCTCATGTAAATAGATTAGACCCACCCAGATATCTCCCTTCTGCTATATACTGTAAAATAATCATAATATCTCATCATTTTCACAGGTCCCACCCACACTCAAAAGGTAGGAGGTTATACAGATGGAGGAGCATTGGGGATCATTCTTAGAATTCTGCCTACCAGGTAGACAAAAAATAATGTATCTAATAAGACAATGACCCTTAATATGTTGAATTTTCTTAGCAAATAGAAATTTAAAATGTAAATATTTTAAATTTTGTGTTAACATTTTATTCTCAAAGATCCATAAGCACATGGACACAATTTCCTTTTACAGTAATGTTCAGTATTCAATAATCAAAGCCTTAGGATCTTGAGTGACATGCCATTACTAATCTGATCAATAAATAAAGAAGAAATAAAACATATTATAACTTAAAAAAACAAAACTAAGAAGGAACAAAGCTACAGATAAAACATATGGGGTTCTATCAACACATTCCTAGGGAATTAGATGCTTACTCTACATGCAAATAACCAAAGGGCTACATGACCTTTCTAGGACAAATAAGAGCTTCTCCAAGGAGACCTTCTGTTTCTGCCTCTACAGAGAGCAGCTGGCACCTTTAGTAAATAAACCACCCAATCACAATGGCAAAACTGCGTGTAGAGAAAAAACAAAAAACAGTAAACAGTGGTGGTGAATTATGTAAATGAATTATGATTAGGGAATGGTAATTTGGATGTATCAAGATTTTATTTGCATCAGAGATCAATGGTATTTGCAATGAAAGAACACAACTGCTTTGACATGTACATGTATAAGCAGAGTAGAAGAGAAGTAATCTGCCTATCACAGAAAGTGAACTTAGACTTCTTTCTGCCAAGGTCTAACTAAATTCTCCTGCCACCCACTTTTATTTTTGTCTAAATTTCTGCACAGCTGAATCTTTGGCTTTGTTCCATTTTCCTGACATTCTCAGATAAGAAATAGGTGTTATTTAACCCACAAGCATCCTCCAACCCAAGGCACTCTTACTCCTAGACTTTTGTTTTGCCACATGTTCAAAGTTCCTCTAGTCACCATGAACCTGTTTCCAGAGATAACATACTTGCTACTACCCTGGTCCAGAGCCTAAGGACCAGTCACACGTGGAAAGAACTCACTCACATCGTCACCTTCACCCCAGATTCTATGGGTTCTGCTTCCCATATCTGAATGCTGCCCACATTCCAGGGTTCTGCTGAGATGACTCAGAATTCCCATTTAAGATCACCATTATGGCTGTCCTGACTTTTGGACATTAGGCCTACTGTGTGTTGGCCTACTCTCAACCATAATCTTCTGCTAATTCCAAACTCATTCATCCTTTTTGTTCTAACCTATTTTTTTAAATGTCACTCAAGTCTCAGAATATTACACTTGCCTTTCCAGTCCAAAATAGGAATATAGGTAGTGTCACAATTCATACAATCTTTCAAGAATTTCTCCAGCTAATTCATTTATGGGCTACTTGTATGTAGTCTGCTCCCTTTTCCAGAAACATAGAATTCTTAAAATATGGGGGAAAAATTATCTCCAGTAATATTAAGAATTTTAGCTAAAAAATATACCTATACACATGTATATAAAACATTAAATGTGTACTTTGCACATCTATAAAATCAATTTACCTTACCCATAAGAGAAACCTGAGTGTGTGTGCTGTTTCCTAACAGAATTCCATGGAAGGTACCATTGTCAGTCTTATACATTGAACATATCCTCATCAGAGTACATGATTCCCTTCTTTCCCTCACACAAAGCGTACCCAGAATCCTGGAAGCAGTTAGAACACCTCTCTGAAGAATTGCCCCCTCTGCTTATTTTCTGCCACCAGCTCTTTGGCTGCTTGGGCTCCAATCAGCTGAGATTGCTACCTCCCAAGATTCCAGGAGTCTTGCCACCGTAAGTTGCAGCTCAATCAGCTTTTATAATGTTTGGCAGTTCCATGCAGAAAAGATTAATTTGTGGTTTTGTAGATGCCACCATTTTCCCAATTTTCCTGGATTGACCAGAAATTCATTGCATCTTCCCATTCTGGTGCCTAGGTCCCAGTCAATCCTTCAAAAGATTCTATATTCACTCAGTCCTTCAATTCCCTTCCTTTTTCTAGAGTTT
This sequence comes from Monodon monoceros, assembly GCF_005190385.1. Classification (NCBI taxonomy): domain Eukaryota; kingdom Metazoa; phylum Chordata; class Mammalia; order Artiodactyla; family Monodontidae; genus Monodon; species Monodon monoceros. The sequence goes on along the minus strand of NW_021703778.1, from coordinate 153,590,170 downwards.
TCTTATACAACTCTCATGTTCCATATCTAAAGTATATTTTGATTTTGCTTAATGTCTGCCAAGAACAGCCTCGTCAAAAAAAAAGAAAAAAAGTGGATGGCTTAGACATCTTCATCTGATCAACAGGTATTGTTCCTATGTAAGTCACAAGTTTGATTTTTAGCCTTAGTCACTAGTAACTATAACTTATGATCATTTAACAACTTTGCCAAAACTCACATAGGTTGGAGCCATGAACCAGTCCCTGAGTTAAACACACTGTTCCTTTCACGGATATCCACAGTCATCACTGTAGCATATTCTGATTATTGTAATGACTCAGGACTCAGAAATATGAAATAAAATGTTCAGGTCTATTAGAGAATTTTGTCTGGCACCTGGATGAGAATACACTTCTCGAAATCTTTTTCCTCAAGGCCCCTATCATTTCCCACTGGCGACTGTCATTTGGAGACTTTTCGATATTCTATTTTCTCTTTAATATTATTTATTCCTATTACTTAGACCCTTTCAGATCACCCTCAAACAATTTTTCTACCATAATATTTCTAATTCATCTGAGGGTTAAAGGATAGTTTTCACTCACTTCAGCCACATGTAACTTCTCCTCACTCTGTTACTTATTTCTTTGATAACAGTGATACATCTTAATGTGTGAAAGATGCTCACTGTAAGTTAATTAAAAAATTGCTTGCATTTATTTTCATATTCCAAATATGTTTCCTTTCTTTGGTCTTCAGGAGCCAGCAAAGAAAATTTTATTTTAGTCACATCCAACTAACTAATGGGAATCCAAAGGGAGAAATGGAGATTCTGCTTCTTTATTTTTCAAATTTAGCCTGATTGTGTAAAATAGAAAATACCTGGTTTGAGAAATACAAAGATATGAGTGGTTGAATGGAGATATCAACCTCAACCATTCATCTGGATTAGTTTTTTTTAGATAAAACTGAAGTAAAAACACTTTCCAAATAATGTATTTTTTTTTTCTTTTTTTTTCTTTGCGGTACGCGGGCCTCTCACTGTTGTGGCCTCTCCCGTTGTGGAGCACAGGCTCCGGATGCGCAGGCCCAGTGGCCATGGCTCACGGGCCCAGCCGCTCTGCGGCATGTGGGATCTTCCCGGACCGGGGTACGAACCCGTGTCCCCTGCATCGGCAGGCGGACTCTCAACCACTGCGTCACCAGGGAAGCCCCAAATAATGTATTTTTATGCATGAGAACAAAAAGAACATGTATTTCTTAGAACCAGATGGCAAAGTTCAAAAGTGCATAGAGTATTGGTAAATCCCTAAGCTTCAAGTTTAGCTCAGTTGCGAAAAAGTACAGAATGTTCTGAAATCAAGTATGAATAGAAAAAATGAGAAACTGAACAAAGGTTCAATAAGTTATGTGAGTTTGTACTGAATTGAAGAATAGATTCAGCACTTCTAGAATACATTATGTATGCAAGTATTGGTGAAAATAATTCACAGCCATAAAACCTATTAAGCCTTTCACTTACAAGAGCATCCTATGATAGCTTTTAAAAAAGAAAATATCAAATGCTTCATTTTATAAAAAACACTGTTGCAAGATTAGCAATAAATTCTGAATCAAAAATCCACCTTTGGTTATCAATAGTTGGAAATGAATTTTAGTTTTTACCCTACATACTCAGCCTAACCAATATGTTTACATCATTATGCTGTTTTTATAATTAATAAAGATAAATCTACGAGGGGGTTGCACATATTTCTCTCAAGCTGTTGAAAGTTAAAAATTGGCTCAAAATTTTAAAAAAGCATGTCTGTAGGTCCATGAGAGTCTGTACATGCATAAGAAAAACATTTGGCTTTGTAAAATTTCATAAATGAGAATTTATGAGTTTCTAATTTTAAAAACTATAGCAAAAATAAAATCCTGGAAGTGATTAAACAAAATTTGAAAGCAGCCAAACTTCGTTACACAAAATTTATGTAATTAATGTCATAATCTTTATAGATATAAGAATGTCTCTGAGACCATCTATTCTTCATTTGGACCAAATTCTTAATGTCAGGAGATTTAGTTTCTAAGTTCACATGCATTAAAGGTAGCATACTGAAGTGGTAGTGAGGTTGTTAGACACAGGCATACTAAATAAACCATGGCTAAAAATCAGAGTTTAAAATTGAGGGAAATGTCAGAGAATATATAAAAAGCAAGTACAGAACACTCTTCTGCATCCAGTAGTGGCTGAATAATATTCCACTATAGAACAACCTGCAGATGACACCTATAAATTCTGAATATAATACAAACTGGAGATTAAAGAGAAGAAGATATATTTTGGTTGATAGTCTATAGAGTAGGGGGTTTGTAAGAAATGAGCTCCTATTTTCACAGCTTTTATCATTAGTCTCAGACAGTGAAATATCTACAGTAAGTAGAACAGTGGAAAACTGGAATCTTTCTGGTCTGGGGAAAATAGAAGACTGAATCTGGGGAAACTTTGACCACTAGTCATAGAGAGGGAATCCCAGAAAAGAAAGACATGGAGAGAAGATTCCCATTTCTATCTACCCACCTCTTTGGCTGGAACCTAAATCACACATTTGTGGAACAGACTGAAAGCCAAGACTGAATCAAGAAGAAACAGACAATTTGAGCAGACCAATCACTAGTAGTGAAATTGAATTTGTAATTTAAAAAAAAAAATACTCCCAGCAAACAAAAGTCCAGGACCAGACAGCTTCACAGGAGAATTCTACCAAACATATAAAAAAGGGATAATACCTATCCTTCTGAAGCTATTCCAAAGAATTGAAAAGGATGAAACACTCCCAAATTCATTCTACGAGGCCACTATTACCCTGATATCAAAACCAGAAAAAGACACTACAAAAAAAAAAAGAGAAAAATATAGGCCAATATCTTCGATAAATATAGATGCAGAAATCCTTAACAAAATATTAGCAAACCTAATCCAAATACATAAAATGGATCATACACAGTGATCAAATTGGATTTAGTCCATGGATGCAAGGATGGCTCAATATTTGCAAATCAATCACTGTGACATACCACATTAACAAAAGGAAGCATAAGAATTACATGATCTTCTCAATAGAGGCAGAAAAAGCATTTCATAAAATTCAACATTCATTCGTGATAAAACTCTCATCAAAGTGGGTATAGAGGGAACACATCTCAACATAATAAAGACCATTTATGACAAACCAACAGCTAACATCATGCTCAGTGGTGAAAAGCTGAAATCTTTCCTCTAAATTCAGGAACAAGACAAGGATGCCCACTCTCAGCACTTCTACTTAACATAGTATTGGAAGTCCTAGCCACAGAAATCAGACAAATATAAGAAATAAAAGGCATCCAAATTGGAAGGGAGGATGTAAAACTGTCACTATTTGCAGATGACATGATACTTTATATTCTCTCCACCCAAAAGCTGTTAGAACTAATAAATGAAGTCAGTAAAGTAGTAGGATACAAGATTAATATACAGAAATCTGTTGCCTTTCTATATACTAATAATTATCAGGAAGAGAAAGGAAAAAAAAATCCTGTATAAGATAGCATTAAAAATAATACAACACCTAGGAACAAATTTAACCAAGGAGGTGAAAGACCTATACTCTGAAAACTATAAAACACTGATGAAGAAAGCTGAAGATGTTACAAAGAAATGGAAAGGTATCCTGTGCCCTCAGATTGGAGGAATTAATATTGTTAAAATTACCATACTACTCAAAGCAATCTATGATTTAGTGCAATCCTTATCACAAAATCCACGACATTTTTCACAGAACTAAAACAAATAATCCTAAAACTTATATGGAACCATAAAAGACCCCAATTGCCAAGGCAATTTTGAGAAAAAAGAACACAGCTGGAGGCATCACCTCCCTGCCCAGACTTTAGACTATACTACAAAGCTATAGTAATCAAAACAGCATGGTACTGGCACAAAAACAGACACATAGATCAATGGAACAGACTAGAGAACCCACAAATAAACCCACACACTTTTAGTCAATTAATCTATGAAAAAGGAAGCAAAAGTATACAATGGGGGGGCTTCCCTGGTGGCGCAGTTGTTGAGAGTCCACCTGCCAATGCAGGGGACACGGGTTCGTGCCCCGGTCCAGGAAGATCCCACATACCGCGGAGTGGCTAGGCCCGTGAGCCATGGCCGCTGAGCCTGTGCGTCCAGAGCCTGTGCTCCACAACAGGAGAGGCCACAACAGTGAGAGGCCTGCGTACTGCAAAAAAAAAAAAAAAAAGTATACAATGGAGAAAAGAAAGTCTCTTCAAAAAGTGTTGCTAGTAAAACTGGACAGCTACATGTAAAAGAATGAAATTAGAACATTTTCTCATACCATATAGAAAAGTAAATTCAAAGTGGATTAAAGACCCAATTGTAAGAACTGAAACCATAAAACTCCTAGAAGAAAACAGGCAGAAACTCTTTGACATGAACCATAGCAATATATTTTGGATCTGTCTGTTAAGGCTAAAGAAATAAAAGCAAAAATAGACAAATGGGACCTTTTGCACAGCAAAGGAAACCATTAACAAAATGAAAATCACAGGAAACCATTAACAAAATTAAAAGACAACCTATGGAATTGAAGAAAATATTTGCAAATGATATGATCAACAAGGAGTTAATATCCAAAAATACATAAATAACTTATATAACTCAATATCTGAAAAACCCAACCCAATCAATAAATGGGCAGAAGACCTGAATAGACAATTTTTCCAAAGAAGACATACAAATGGCTAACAGGCACATGAAAAGATGCTCAATATAGGTAATTATTAGAGAAATGCAAATCAAAGCAACAATGAGATATGACCTCACACCTGTCAGATGGCTGTCATCAAAATGTCTACAAATAATAAATGTTGGTGAGGATATGGAGAAAAGGGAACACTTGTACACTGTTGGTGGGAATGTAAATTGGTGCAGCCACTACGGAAAACAATATGGAGGTTCCTCATAAATCTAAAAATAGAACCACCATTATGTATTATATATATATAATATTTCAATATATATAATGATATATTACTGTGCCATTTGCTGTGGATGGACCTAGAGAATATAATGCTTAGTGAAATGTCAGACAAAGACAAATACTGTATGATATCACTTATATGTGGAATCTGAAAAATAAAACAAATGAATATATATAGCAAACCAGAAACAGACTAACAGATATAGAAAACAAACTAGTAGTTATCAGTGGGGAAAGGAAAAGGGGGAGGGGCAAGATAGGGTAATGGGACTAAGAGATACAAAGTACTATGTATAAAATGGATAAGCAAAAAGGATATATTGTACAGCACACAGAATTGCAGCCCTTATCTTGTAATAACTTTTAATGGAGTATAATCTTTAAAAATACTGAACCACTAGCTGTACACCTGCAACTAATATAATATTGTAAATCCACTAAAATTCAATTAAAAAGACTAAATCAATAAAAATAGATTGTGAGATAATAAAGAAAAAAATCTGAATTTATTTGTAGATGATATTATTTTCTATATAGACGGTCTTTAAAAATCTATAAAAATGGGAGCTCCCTGGTGGTCCAGTGGTTAGGACTTGGTGCTTTCACTGCTGTGGGCCAGGTTCACTCCCTGGTCAGAGAACTAAGATCCCACAAGTGGTGCAGCGTGGCCAAAAAAAAAAAATTCTACAAAGAAACTGTTGGAAATAATAAGTAAATTAGCAAGAATATAATTTAGTATGGATACAAGATAAATATACAAAATCAATTGTATATCTATAGCAATAAACAATCGAAACATACAATTTAATAAAAAACAGCAATATGATTTATAGTATCAAAAATGTTAAATACTTAGGAATTAATCTGATAAAATATATTCAAGGCATGTTCACTGAAAACTATAAAATATTGCTAAAAGAAATTAAAGAAACATAAAAAATGAAAGATATATCTTTTTCTTGGGCCAGAAGACTTAATGTTAATAAGATATCATTTCTCCCCAAATTGTTCTATAGGTTCAATTCAACCCCAATCAAAATTCCAGTATTTCTTTTTTTATAGAAATTGAGAAAATAATTCTAAAGTCCTATGGCAATGCAAAGACTCTAGAATATCCAAAACAACATTGAAAAGAAAAGCAAATCTTCAGGGCTAATACTACCTGAATATCAGATGTATAATAAAGCTCTAGTATCAATTTATGTGATATTAACATTAATAACAGGGACCTAGAAATAGACACAAATATTATCAACTTATTTTTAACACAAATTCAAAGGCAATTCAATTGAGATAGAATAGTCTTTTGAACAAATGCTACTAGAACAATGGATATCCATATGCAAAAAAAAAAGGAATTTTGATGAAGGAATTTTGATGCATACCTCTTTTCACATAGAAATATTAACTCAAATGGATCATAAACCTAAATGTAAAAACCCAAACTATTAAAGTTCTATTGAAAGAAGCAAACATAGGATACAATATTTATGGTCATATGTTATGCAAATATATTTTTAGATACCCCACTAAAAACACGACCTAAAAAAATTGTTTTAAAAATGATAAGTTGAGCTTTGTCAAATTTAAAACTTCAAAAGACACTACTAAAACAGTGAAAAGAAAAATCACAGACTGCAGGAGATTATTTGATAAAGGACTTGCATGCAGAATATATAAAGAATTTTCAAGGCTCAAAAATAAGGAAGCAAAGAGCCAACTTAAAAAAAAATTGAAAGTAGACATTCAACAAGATATACCAATGGCACATAAGTACATGGATTGATGCTCATCATCACTGGTCATTAGGAGATGGGAAAATGGAAATTAAGACGATGAGATACTACCACACAGATATTAGAATGGCTGAAATTAAAAAGAATGACCATATGGAGTATTGGCAAGGGTGTGCAGTAAATGGAACAGTCGTACACTAATGGAGGGAGTGTTAAATGCCATAACCAATTTGGAAAACATTTTGATAGCTTCTTAAAAAGTTAAGCATATGCCTAAAATTTAGCCATTTAAGTATTTACCCAAGAGAAAAGAAAAATATATGTCCAGAAGAAGACATATACATAATGTTCACAGCTGCTTACTTTGTAATAACCAAAAACTGGAAACTTTCCATGAAAGAGTACATGAATAAATATAATCATACTCTATCATGGAATAATACTAATAAATAAAACATAGAATAAACTACTCATATAGGCTACAACATGGAAGAATCTCAAAATATTATTCTGACTGACAAAAGCCAGAATAAAAAGAGTACATATTTTATGAGTCATTTATAGAAGAACTCTAGAATATGCAAAGTAATCTATGGTATAAGAAAGTTGCATGGGTATAGGGAAAGAGAAGCAGGATGGAGGGATTATAAAGTAGCAAATGGTCAGGTAGATGGATATGTTCAGTACCTTGCTTATGTCATTATATAATGACAAATATATGATATATATAACATATATAGTGTTAAATAAATAAATATAAATATGTGAAGATATATTTTAAATGTGTGTAATTTATTGTCAGTTACATCTAAATAAAATTGTTAAAAAATACAATGTATCAAAATTTTTAAATGCAGCTAAAGTAGCACTTCGAGGGAAATTTATGGCTTTCAATTTATATGTAGAAAAGAGAAATGAAATGTCAATAACTGAAATTTCCATCTTAAGAAATTAGGAAAACTAAAGCAAATTAAAATAGAAGGGAGGAAATGATAAAGAGCAGAAATTATTATCAGTAAATATCAGGAATGAAAAAATGGACATAACTAGAGATACACAGACATTAAATGAATAAGGGAATATTATGAACAACTTTATGCCAATAAATTTGAAAATTTGGATTCAAAAACTGTTTGAAAGACAGAATTACAAAATTGAATTCAAGAAGAAATAGAAAACTTTCATAGCCTTAAGTCAATTAAAGAAATTAAATTTGTAACTAAAATTTCCCCACAAATAAAACTTCACACCCTGATGAATATAAATATTAATATAACATTATATAATATTATATAAATTATATAATATAAACATATATTTCATATATTTTCTGTATCAATAAATAAAAGTGGAGAAAAAAGAGAGAAGAAAAGAGGTGAGGAGAAGAATAAAGAGTAAAAGAAAGGATGGGATTTTCATGTAATAAATTATTATAAAAAACTATTTATAAACCAGAGCACAGAATAAATGACCAAGTTGTGATTCAACCCAGATGTTATATTTAATGACTTACTCTTTGCCTTTATTACAATCATATACGCCTAATTGCAGCTAAACACATCAGTCAAAAAAAGCATTCACCTATTTAAATTCACCTAGAACCCTAGGCTCCATAAAACTAGAACCACAACAAAGTCATGAATTATTTTTCAGAATCAAGTAACTACAAATTTCATCCAACTTGTTCAAAATCTAATCAAGGTTTGCCAGTTCCAGAATAGGTTATTACACCAGGGCTCATTTTGGCAGTTGGCTCTTATAATATCACTCCCCCAGTACCATGGCATTTTGCTTTCTTCACAGAAGCCACCTTATGGCAACAACTCCTTTTTCTTTTTTCTTCTCATTCATAAACATTTAAGTCTCCAAAGGAAAGGGAAACCAGGAGGTGGACTATCTCATGAGCTCTTCTACTTCCATTTTAAAGGAACTTTAATAATGCATTATTCCTTCAGTTTGGATAACCAGATGGTTTCTCCAGATTATGTTACCACAAAATACAGGCTGCCAATTTTCTTGTAAAGTAACTGTCAACCTTTAAAATATGAACTATCAATACCATTTTTTCAATTTTATAGCAAAAAGCAATGTGCCAATTGTCAAGGTAGGTGATGGACCCCATTGTTTTATTCTCTAATGCTTGACATAAGTGATGTAATATATGCAACTGATGTAAAATTTATTTTTTAAAAAAGTGCTTGTAAACAGTGAAATGCTACTCAAATAAAAGATTGCTATGGGTTTCCTCCTGTGGGTTTTATTTGATGTTAAGTTATTGAGCTATTAATAATTTTGGATACCTCTATTTTTTCCTCAAGAACATTTATTTAAATGCTTAGCTGTTGAAAAATATGTAAATGAGAAGATAATTTTATTAACCCAGACAGTGCAGTGTTAGCTTATGAGAAGCTTAGAGAGTTGGTACTATGCTAAAATGAGATATTTGTTTATTAGATTAAGATGCTTAGCAGAAAACATATGGGGGAATACACATATATATTGGATTAAGGTTTTGTAAAAACACAAATAATATTTCAAGAAGAAAATAAACATTAAGGGTTCTTGTTGCTGTGTATAGGGTTCTTTCCATTCTGCCCTTTTTAAAATCCATTTTATAGATTTTGTAATTTTTCAAGAGTTAAGACTTTGCAGCTTAATTTATGTGATTATCCAGAGAAACTAATTCAAAAAGTGGACAACTTTGTGGAAGTGACTTTATCAGGCTTAGGAAAGGCAAAATTTAAAAGGAAAACTAATTTTGTCACAAATATCCTTCAGTCAGCAAAAGCTCTTATTTAAAGTAGTCAGACTTTCTAAAATACTTAGGCAATTAAAATCACTGATTTATTTTACATAATGGGAGGATCTCAAACAGTATGATTCATTTCAACTCATCCAGAATATCAACCCCCTTTCAATCTCACCTAGCTGCTAGCTGGAGTGTAGAACTGTAAAATGTTAATTGGCGAGAGAGAACATGTTTGGAACACCTGCCTTTGAGTTTTAGACAAAGCCTTTCTCATTTCTGAGCTCAGACATAGGTGCTGACACATTTCTGGGTGGGCCAATGGAAGACTCTTTTCTAAGGGTTTTCCACCACCAATATTTGTTGCCTAAAGTGTATTCAAAATGGTGATTATGAATATGCACATATACCAGGATTGCTCAGAAAAACTCCATTGTGAGTTTGTCAGAAATACATCTGCCCACTCATCTACCTTCTTTCTCCCACCACTCCCTTCCTTCCTCTACCAGCCCATTTTCTGAGGATATTAAGGTTGAGACTGAAGAACTCACTCCAAATCATTAGACAACAGTTATAACAGTAGCCAAGAGAAAGGAGCTTCTTTTTGTTTAACATAAAACTGACAGGGTAGTTGGGTCCCAATGTCCACAGTGGGAAATTAAGACCCAACTTGTAGGTAAATCTGATTAAAGTGGGACATAAGGAAAAGAATCAGAAATGAAATCCTTAAGGAAACTCTTACCAGCTAAACAATACACAAAGCATCATCTCTTCTTTTGTCAACCATACTCTTGTGTGTGTCTATGTATTTGTATATGTTTCTATGCATGTGGACAAATATGGAAGGATAACACCTCTGTATCACTTGAATCGCTAAACCAGTCATCATATAGAAGAAAACAATTGGGTACTAAAAATCATATACATCAAAAAAGCTATAACAAATCATTTCAATATTCACTTAAAAAAATTTTTTTTCTAAAGTGAGCATGGTAGAGTGGAAGTAGAAAACTGTATAAGTGGACTGAACATTTGCATTTGGATGTTGGTAATTACAAGCTGGGTGAACTTGAGTAACTCTTCTCTGAACTTTCCTCATTTGTGAAGTTTGAATTGAACCAGGTAACCACTATGTTCTCTTCTGCTATCAAGACACATCTTGGTTTTACATAAGCAAGATTAAACATCTTACAGAAACATTTAAAGTAATTTCAGATAGCTAAACCATTTTTAAGACACCGTGTTAACCAGCTATAAAAAAAAAAGATCTTTGTAAAACAGTAAACCTCAGGTTGGTACTGATGAAGTCCAAGGTGACAGCAATCTCCTTTTGAATACTATTGGCCTTTGAACCCCACACTGTTTGCTTCTTGGGAGAAAGGAGCTTGTCAGGCCATTGCTTATTGGGCATGTTAGGTGCCCAATATGTATTTGTTGCATGATTAAATAAATAAACCCTTATGTTTAAGTCTTTTTCACTCATAGATCTATTTCATGAAGTGGAGAATTATTTGGTATGGTTTAAGGGGAAAAAAAAAAACCTAAACAAATAAAGAAACCTGTTTTTCTGAATTTTTGTTTTCTTGTTCAGCAGTCCTTGCAGATCTCTGTATTTTCTTCCAGGTAGGAAAAAACTCTTTCTTTTGTAGAGAGTGTCTGCCCATTTTATAATTGCTATAGGGCACACCCGTTCATGTGGCAGCACTGACGGATGTATTTCTCATATGAACTTGAAGCCTGAGATGTATGTACCTGAACAACAGATTAATCAGCACATGAACATGGGCTGTTGTGTCTTACTGATTAATTATGCTGAATGATGGATACAGGTTTAATCACTTTACCTGATAGATGTTAGGAGCCTGCAAATGATAGTCACCGTATCATTTCTCAATAAATTGATTTTAACCAGCTTACTGTAGAAACTTCAGGTAGTTGATGTTCCAGGGGAAAAAAAAAGCACAGGATTTTCCATGCATCACTTTACATTTCTACTAATTTATCTTAAAGTTTGTTCTCTGACTAAAAAGTCATACTTATGTAAATACAACAGTTATCCAGGAATTCCACTGTGGGGAAATCTGTCTGTCTTACCAACTAGAAAACATAATTTAAAAGATTAATAGGATTCATAATTGGGTTTATAATGTTAAGGAAATTTCCTTAAGCTTTAAAACCATCAACTCAAGGTTAAAATCTGTCTAAAAATGAAGAGGAAGAAACATAACTACAAATTGGTTCTTCTGCTTTTGAGGGAAATGCTAGATTGGTTCATATAAGAAAAATGGAGGAGCTTATTGATCATTTCTGCAATTGAAAAAAAGCAGCATGTATTGTATAATTAATATTTTCCTCCTAAATAATTTAGTAGACAGTCCCTAAGGAGAAAATAAATAATATATGGACCATTGAGATTTAACAAATTGATAGAAACCCCTCCCACTGGCACTAAGTTAATCTCTCCCTTTTTATTTCACTGCAGTTTGTACTTCTATCACAGCTTATTATTAGCCTAGATTTTCACCCTATGAGAATTTATTAGAGCTACCTATGTGCATTGCTCTCTTCTTCATTAGAGGTAGTGGTGGGCTGGAAAACAGTGGCCATCATACCTTATTTAGCACTGTCCTTCACAATGCTTAAATAGTTCCTTACAGGCAGTAGATACTCAATAAAATCTTATTGAATTTAACTGAATAAATGTATAGGTTACACAGGGGAAAATGTCAGTTTGTCCATACATGATCTCCCTAACTCCTTTCAGCTATAGGTAAACTGCCTTAAACCTCAGCCCCACTCAGGTTCTGACTGAACCATAAAGGGCTACACTCTGATTAGTGGGTTGAGTCTAGCATTACCTGTGAGCGACAGGGTGTCTTCCCAGATGTCCCCTCTCTTGCTCCCTGTCCTTTTGTACAAGACATTGGTGAGTCTTCTGCCACACTGATCCCTTATGAGTACTTCAGTCTCCCTGCGGGGTGTTAGACTGAGCCTCATAACCTAGCTGGGTAAGCTTGAGGGGGCATTGCTATGGGGCCTAACTTCCTGCCAACACCCTCTGTTGTAATCCAAGCCTAGTCATGAACTTGAATAATTTCACCATCTGGAAACTTCAGTTGCCGACACCAGCTCTTATTTTCATACCAAAACTTAAACTCTTTCCACCATTTATCCTGAGTCTAAAGCAACCATGGTGGAGTTCCCACCAAAGTATCAGGATCAGAGCCAATACATGGCTGGCTTGAGATTTCAACAGAAGTGTGAGCAAAATTTCCGGAGCTTTCTCTGAAAGGTAGAAGAGCAGAGGCAGAGTTTCAGGTTGAAAAGGCCCTTTTGTGGCAATTACAAGGTTAGTGGAATCACAAATAATAAGGTTGGGAGTCAAAGAACCTTGGCTTCCTGAGCCAGTTTCTTCTTAACTGCTCCAAGCTTCAGCTTCCTCGTCTGTCCAATAGAGATAAAGCTGGCTTGTTATAAGTCTTAAGTGGTGCAGGGAGAAGGAACATAAAGTGCCTAGTACAGTATCTGATTTGTTAGTGCTTAATAAATATTAACTACATTTAATTTTTTTCTTTTCATATAAGAAGAGCAAACAGCAGTTAACTCAACAAAAATAGGTTGGAGAAGTGGGCATAGCCCTGGTAGTGACCACTGACCTTGGAGGTTTCCAGAAGGCTTGAATTAATTCAACCCTAAATGGCCCTGATTCAAGTCATGGAGGGAAAGGAGACCTGTAGGCCCTCCTCCCAGGGGGGCTTAACCCTGACACACTTTGAGCCTTTTAGTGATAAACCTAGACCTATGTCTTTTGCCAATGCTGGTGCTACATAGCGAAAACTAGGCACATAGTGACAACAGCACTTGAAGACAGGCCCAGCCCTAACACTTGTGGGACTCAGGACAAGGGTACAAATGGAGGTCCATGCATCTTATATCTAAATATTTAAAAGTTATAAATAATGCTATCAAACCATTAAATAAAATATGTTTGATCCTCTGACCTTACAAATATACCTTCATACAACCAGGAAATTCAGGTTTGAATTTACAATTTTTGGACACATTAGAGTTTCCTGCTATAATGTAGTGGTGCAGGGGAGCTGTCTCCAGACCCTTGTCTGTCTCAGCTTAGGTCTTCATCTGGAGGGTCTTGCTACATACTTCCTTCTTCAAAAGGAGCCCCTTAAAAATCCCTTGGGTATGGGGGTAAGTATATTGGTGGTTTGGTCTACTTACAAGTGAAGAACTCAAGAAGTATGCTTGCACAGGCTCTGGAAACTGACTCAGGACCATGTGGATGTGGACAAAATACTGGGTACTCATAGTATGGTCTAGAAGGGGGAGGTACTGCCACTAGTGAGGACATCCTCTCGGTCTTACGCTCCTCTGGTTTCAGCCACAGGGGAGCTAGAACAGGGCCCTCTAAAGCCCAGGGCCTGGGAAAGAAGTCCATCTTGCCCAGGTCTAAGGGCAAGATGCTTAAGTGATGGGTTTAGTAACAAAAGATCACAACCTGAATGTAGTAGTAGCAGCCCTTGGTTACAAAGCAGCATGAGTTATGCCCAAGGATATAAAATCTGACCATCATTTGCTGATGTGCTATGACAGTGACTCAAGGGAATTCAGCATTCGGGGATTATTTGAATCTCTTTTTTTTCTCTTTTACTTTCCCCATTTTCGTCTCTCTCTCTCTCTTTTTTTTTTTTTTTTTTTTTTTTTCTGGTTTCTAAGTGTGGGCACTGCTGTTTTATTATAAGGAACTAGCTGTTTTTTGGTCAGTTAGCAGCATAGGTGTGTCATCCTTGAGTCTTTATAACAGAAAACTTTAGAAAACTTTATACACAATTTTTATTTGGGTAATCAATCAATATCTTTATGTGAAAAAGCCTTGAATTATTCTTGCAAATGATACAACCCACCTAAGATCTTCTGATCAAAGTTCCATCTACAGAAGACAATAAAAGATTATATAGCTTTAAAATAAAGATTTAAAACTTCTAAAACTATATTCTATTCTTCCTATTTTCCACCCAGGGGAGCTCTTCAAAGCAAAGATGGAAAATTAGCTAGCTATCCAGAATTACTACGTGTGGGAAAGAACTGTGAATGATAGGCAGTTACTTAGAAAGTAAGGTTTCCATTATTCAGATTATTATGTCACTAAGATAAAGATGATAGTTCTTTATAATGAGTACAATCACAGAAATTTAAAGTTGATAGGGACTTTAAAAATTATCAAAATCACTGTGAAAAAAACTAAAAATTGAAGTGGTTTAGTAAGTTGTTCAAGGTCATAGGGGTAGAGATTGGACTGGGATCCAGATGTCATTTCTAGTTAAGTGGTTGTCTTAGTTTGGGCTACTATAACAAATTACCATGGAGTGAGTGGCTTAAACAACAAACATTTATTTCTCACAGATCTGAAGGCTGGGAAGTCCAAGATCAAGGTTCTGGCAGATTCTTTGCTGGTGAAATCCCCCTTCCTGTTTTGTAGGTGGCTGCTTTCTTGCTATATTTTCACATGGTGGGGGAGAAAGAGATCGTCTCTCTCACGTTTCTTCATACAAAAGCATCAGTCACATTCATAAGGGCTCCACCAATCACCTCCCAAAGGCCCCACCTCCTCATACCAACACATCAGGGATTAGGGTTTCAACACGTGAATTTGGGGAGGATACAAATGTTCATAACACTGAGTTTTCCTCTGTAATGAGGTACTGACTATAGGACTGTGAGTACTAAGTGTGTTTCCAGATTTTCTTGGAAGATTTAAAATAAAGGTAAGAAACGGTGTTAATGAAAGAAGAAAAAAGTAAAGGAACAGGAACCTCCGTGTGCCTCATGGTATCTAGAAAGGAGACTCTCCTGGGTCACAGGCATACAGGGAGGCTGTCATCTCCTCTGGAATCCAATGCCTAATCTGAAACTATTAGTACAATAGTCCCCACTTATCTGTAGTTTTGCTTTTATTGGTTTCAGTTACCAGGGTCAACCATGGTCCAAAAATATTAAATGGAAAATTCCACAGAAAGAAACAATTCATAAGTTTTAAATTGTGTGCCATTCTAAGTAGCAGTGATAAAATCTCCCGCCATCCCACTCTGTCCTGCTGGGGACATGAATCACCCCTTTGTCCAGCATATGTTGCTTGTTCGCCACTTAGTAGCATCATGGTTGACTGTCACACTATTGCAGTGCTTGTGTTCAAATAAACCTTCTTTTACTTAACAATGGCCCCAAAGTGCAAGAGTAATGATGCTGGCCATCCAGATATTCTCTTACTGTGCCTAATTTATAAATTAAACTTTACCATAGGTATGAATGTATAGGAAGAAACATAGTATACATAGGGTTCAGTACTATCCATAGTTTCAGGCATCCACTAGGGGTCTTGGAATGTATCCCTCATGGATAAAGTGGGCCTACCGTGTATCATTTTTCTAAGGAGACCGTCTCATCGAAAGACAGAAAGAAAAGAGGCAGAAAATCATAGCAAAGAGAAGACCACCCAGAAATTTGAAATATTAAACATCAGGTCTGAATTTGGTTTGAATCATCATCCTGCCCACTGATAAGGTTTCATGAAGTACAGAACTCATAAGGCACAGGAAGATGAGTCAAAGTCTTTTCCTCCACAGAAATCACTTTCTGAGTTACTCTTTGGGGAAAAGAGCTCAGTTAAATGAGCCCAAATGCTTTGCATGTTTGATTTGAAGTGGATCTGACAATGACACACCAAGGAGGCATCAGTATTCGTAGCCAGAGCTGGTGATGCTGAGTGCAGCAAGCTGGAGGCACAGAATCTGTAACGACAGAGAATCAGTCCAAATAGGATTAATTTAGGACTGCCTGTCACTTGTGACTCTTGGGCCAGTTGTACAAGGAGGACTGGCTGAGATTACGAAATGGCCTTGAACTTGTTTTTACTTGTAACTAGCAGCTGTATGAACTCGCCCCCTAAATTTAGCACATAGGACGATGAAGAGTTGAAGGAAAACTAATAGAAGGTAAGTGGATTCTCCACTGAGGTAGATTCCCTCTTACATAAGGAGATCCCAAGGGCATGTGTTTCAAGGAATATGCTTACAATATTAGTTCACTTAGGATGGAAGTTTCCATTTTGAGGGTTTGTATATTTGTCACAGATTGAATACTGACTTGGCATCGTCTCTACAGCAACTCAGGTGTAATCCCTCAAGAAATGGGAAAGTCAGCATCATTCCAGAAGTAATGTTGGAAGTGGATTTCTGACTACTCTACATGAAAAAATATATGTTTTATATAAAATAGATAAAAAAATGAAAATCTCTCCCAGAATCAGAAAATATTAGATGTGGAAAGGATCCTCAAGATAATCTATTTTAATCTTCTTATTTAATAAATGAGGAGCAAAGTTCTAGAGAGGTTAGAGGACAGACCAAGATTATAGAGCCAATAGAGAAAGGTAGTATAGAGCAGTGGTTTAAAAAGTGTGTTCTAGTGTCACACTGCCTTGGTATAAATGGTGGCTCCACTAATTACTGGTTATGTAACTTTGAGCGTGTTATTCAAATTTTCTGCATGTCAGATATCCTATATATAAATGGGAGTCATAGTTTCTACTGTACTGAGATTACTAGGAAGATTAAATAAGGTATTTTGTATAAAATGGTCTGTACAGTTGCAAGACAGATGGTAATCAATAAACACTAATTATTCATAATAGTAATAATAGTATCATGATGACAATGATAACTTCATCATTTTTGTTACATGACAAGATAAGAATTAGTTCAGAGATCTACATTTGTGCCCTCTAAAACTCACCAGAAATTTCAGAGTCAAATTTAACTGCAGCCAACTATAAGCTAATGAAAGGCTTTTCTACTGAAAGAGCTAAGTGCACTACTGGTAGGATAAAGACTGAAGTACTTTTGGAAGAGTTGAATAGACTGCGGAGGATACAATTGAAGAACTTAGTAACATGTGGAACAATTAAAAGTGAATGGACATGGATTTCTCGACAGATGTCAGCTTAACAAAGAGATCTAGTGAATTGTCACAGAACTCTGTCTTTAGTTTTATTCCAGATAACATATTCATAAATATCCTCAATATAGAAGACAATGGTTATCAATCAGGAGGATGAAGTTAAATTGATGGTCAAGTATTAGCAGTCTACAGCCAAAAGATAAGTTTAGAGAGAAAACATTGAATAGATATATTTCAATTTTTAAAAAGCAACTGCACAAGCAAAAGACAAAGGAGAAGCTTTAGCAGTAGCACATGTCAAAAACATTTATCAGTTTCAGCTGCCATTAAACCTAAAATGATGCAAAACCCAAAAAGCAATAAGTTTACTGACAACAAATCCATGTATCAGTTGAAAATTGTGAGTAAATATTTTATGAATTTGAAAATCTGGATGACTATTGCCTCTCTAGAATAATATCACAAGGTAGAAATCAAAATCCTCAGGAAATAAATGTTGAAAAAAGTGAAAGAGATGAAATCAAAGCTGACAGATCTCAAGAAAAGAGTAGACAAAAAGTAAAATCAATGCAGTCATAACGATGAAAATGGAATGCACACAAGAGTGAAAAAAAAAAACACTGAAGAATACATATTGGCAGAGAGGATAAAAATAAAGCATATTTACAAAAAGAAATGGAAGAAAAAATAAAGACGAATGAGCAAATGATAGAGAATTAGGGAAGGGAAATCCACCTAAGCAGGGTCTCCAAAAAAAGGAAACAACTTACTGGGAAAAACTATAGAGTCATAATTCAAGAAATTTTTCCTGAAATAAAAGTGGGCTTGAATCTCCATGCTGAAAAGGTACATCTTTGCTGGATTAATTGACCCAGAATAGTGGATACCAAGATGTATGGAATTCAGAGTACAGAATCCCATTAGCAGCCAGAAAAACAGATTAAAATATGAATGGTAGGAAAATCTATAGGATCATTCAAACTTATAAGATTGTTGATCAACATATAAAATTAACTTAAAGGAAATATAAGCCAAGGAAATTATATTAAGTCAAATTATTCTTTAGCTATAAAAGCTACAGGCAAACAGCATTATATAAATGAGAATTGAGTAAAAGTTGTTCCCATGAGTCTTTCTGGGGGAAATTATTAGAGGACAAAGTTCAGCCTCCAAAAATGACTGGGGGAAAACCAGAGCAACTGGACAGAAGGGAGCATTGAATGGTTAATAGCTGGGAGTCAAAGGATATCATTTAAAGCTGACAGATCGAATAATAGAAGTATAAGAGCATTTAACTCTACAATGATAATCATCAAACAAGACTTTTAAATTGACTAAAATTGAAGGGTAGAAGTGAGAGAGAAGAGGGGAAAGGAAGTGGAAATACACTAATTACATCATCTCTTATCGAACATGAGATTCATTTTTTTAAAAAGGACAAAGTTTGTTATAAAACTTCGTTATTTTAAAGGAATGCAATGCTTCCTAAATATCAGAGCTACACGCATAAACACATGAAAATGAAGAAAATGGAACACATAGTAAAACATACACACAAAGCTATGAATACAATGAAAAACCATGAACAATTTTCATAGAACTAATGAAAAGTATATATATCATTATTTTATTAGAATTTAAGAGTAGATTACAGAACAAAGTCCAATGCTTTGCAACACATATTAATATTTCTATTTATGGAAATAGGAATCTATTAATAATCTGATCTTATCTTTTATTACCCTCCTTTCACTGACTCCACTGCTAGCCTCCCTGCTATTGTGGAATAGGCCGGACCTCCAGCTACTGCCCCAAGGCCTCTGTAATTGTTGTTTGAGCTGCTTTCTCTGAAATCTTCCCATAATCATCTACTTCTTATTCATAATCTTTAGGTCTTTATGTTCCCTTTCCAGAGAAAGAATTTCTCAGCCAATGTTTAGAAAGAAATGAATAAGGGAGAAGAAAGCATATTTATTCGTGTGTGTGTGTGTGTGTGTGTGTGTGTTGTATTGGCTTGTATATATAAATAAAATTTTTCTAGAAGGTTAAATAAGAACTTAGTAATTGTGATCTTCAAGGGGAAAGGAAATTGAGCATCTGAGGGGCATTTATCATTGGGGGGGCGGAATTTCTTGCTTTTATATATTTTCATAGTTTGGAGATTTGACCCATGTGTCTATATTATCTATTTTTTAAAAATTTAACATAATGATGCATTATGGTGAGAACTAAGAGAAAGGCACAGAACCCAAAAAGAAGTTGTTAAGGTTTTCTTGGTGAATATGTATCCTCATATGAGTTTTATTCTAGAAAAAGGAATTAGCCAGGAGAGATGGAAGTGATGGATCTCCAGGTGGAAGATAGAACTGAAGACAATTTTAAAGTCAAAAATCAGCATTGTATGTTCAAAGGTACAAGACACTTAGCATAACTGAACTATAAAGAGCAAAACAGTGTGGGGAGAAGTGAGCCTGGAGAAACAGGTCAGGCCAAGTACTCACATTACATTAGCAACCTCGTATCTCATTCTGGAAGCAATAAGAAGCCACTGTAGACTTCTAAGTGAAGCCTTTAAAAATATCACCACCTATCAAAAGTTAGCTGAATTCTTATATAATTAATACCAACTGTTATAATTTTTTTGAATTCTAATTAATTTTTATTAGAGAATAGTTGACTTACAATGTTGTTAGTTTCCACTGTACAGCAAAGTGAATCAGTTATACATATACATATATCCACTCTTTTTTAGATTCTTTTCCCATATAGGTCATTATAGAGTACTGAGTAGAGTTCCCTCTGTAGGTTCTTATTAGCTATCTATCTTATATATAGTACTGTGTATATGTCAATCCCAATCTCCCAATTTATCCCTCCCCCACTTCCCGTCTTGGTAACCATAAGTTTGTTTTCTACATAGGTGACTCTATTTCTCTTTTGTAAACAAGTTCATTTGTACCCAACTGCTATAACTTATAATACCCATACGATAGATTCAATTAAAACTCTGTGATTACTTTGGAGAAATGTCAATTTAGATCTTCTGCCCATTTTTTGATTTGGTTGTTTGGGTTTTTTTTTCTTGATATTGAGCTGCATGAGCTGTTTGTATATTTTGTACATTAATCCCTTGTCAGTCTATTTGTTTGCAAATATTTTCTCCCATTCTGCGGGTTGACTTTTCATTTTGTTTATGGTTTCCTTCACTTCCTTTCCTTTAAGTTTAATTAGGCTCATTTGTTTATTTTTGTTTTTATTTTCACCACTCTAGGAGGTGGATCTTGCTGTGATTTATGTCAGAGAGTGTTCTGCCTATGTTTTCCTCTAAGAGTTTTATAGCATCTGGCCTTATATTTAGATCTTTAATCCATTTTGAGTTTATTTTTGTGTCTGGTGTTAGGGAGTGTTCTAATTTCATTCTTTTACACGTAGCTCTCCAGTTTCCCCACCACCACTTATTGAAAAGACTGTCTTTTCTCTGTTGTAAATTCTTGCTTCCTTTGTCATAGATTGGGTGACTATACTTGTGTGGGTTTGTCTCTGGACTTTCTCCAAAGAAGACATACAGATGGCCAAGAGGCACATGAAAAGATGCTCAACATCACTAATGATTAGATAAATGCAAATCAAAACTACAATGAGGTATCACCTCACACCAGTTAGAATGGGCATCATCAGAAAATCTACAAACAACAAATGCTGGAGAAGGTGTGGAGAAAAGGGAACCCTCTTGCACTGTTGGTGGGAATGTAAATTGATACAGCCACTATGGAGGCCAGTATGGAGGTTCCTTAAAAAACGAAAAATAGAATTACCAGATGACCCAGCAATCCTGCTACTGGGCATATACCCAGAGAAAACCATAATTCAAAAACACACATGCACCCCAGTGTTCATTGCAGCACTATTTACAATAGCCAGGTCATGGAAGCAACCTAAATGCCCATTGACAGATGAATGGATAAAGATGTGGTACATATATACAATGGAATATTACTCAGCCATAGAAAAGAATGGAATAATGCCATCTGCAGCAACATGGATGGACCTAGAGATTGTCACACTGAGTGAAGTAAGTCAGACAGAGAAAGACAAATATCACATGATATCGCTTATATGTAGAATTTTAAAAAATGGTACAAATGAACTTATTTACAAAACAGAAGTAGTCACAGATGTAAAAAACAAACATGGTTTGGGGGAAAAGGGGAGGGAGGGATAAACTGGGAAATTGGAATTGACTTATACACACTACTATATATAAAATAGACAACTAATAAGAACCTACCATAGAGCACAGGGAACTCTACTCAATACTCTGTAATGACCTATATGGGAAAAGAATCTAAAAAGTAATGGATATATGTACATGTATAACTGATTCACTTTGCTGTACAGTAGAAACTAACACAACATTGTAAATCAACTACACTCCAATAAAAATTTTTTTAAATACAAAAAACAAAACAAAACTCTGTGACTAGTTGTGGCCAGAATGTGCAGAAATTCAAACCTTAATACTGTGGTGGCTGTGTAAATTGGTCTGGCCACTTTGAGTAACAATTTATCAATATCTATTTGATTTGAAAATGGGTGTTTCATACATCCCATTCTATGTCTAAGTTTATGCCCAAGGAAAATATTCATGTAAAAATACAAGGAAGTGAGTAAAGGAGGTTATTTTAGGATGCTTGTAATAGCAAGCTATGGAAAGCATCTGTGTCCATAAACAGAGGAATAGATAAATACATTATAATAAAATACATTGTGGTATATTCATAAAATCTTATTCACAGTTAAAATGAATAAATGAAAAGTCCCCTTAAACTTGCACATGCACACACACACACGATACTTAAGTCAATCCAGATGAGTGGAGTCCAAATATCCTGATTCCTATTGTTGCTGTAACAAATTATCACAAACTTATTGGCTCAAAACAACAAAAATTTATTGTTTTATAGTTGTGGAAGTCAGAAGTCCAAAAATGTTCTTAACGGTCTAAAATCATGGTGTTGGCAGGACTGCCTTCTGGAGGTTCTAGGGTAGAATCTGTTTTCTTGCCTTTTCCATTTCTAGGCTATCCACATTCCTTGGCTTGTGGTCCCATCTTGTCTTATCAAAGCCAACAGTGGCTGCTCAAGCCTTTCTCACAATCTCTTTGACACACATTCCTCTGCCTCCTCCTCTTGTCTTTTAAAGATCCATGTGATTACACAGATAAGCCAGGATAATCTCCCTATTTTAAGGTCATCTGATCACTAACCTTAGTTCCATCTTCCATCTTAATTTCCTCTTTCCATGTAACACAACATATTCACAGGTTTGGGGGAATAGGATGGAGACATATTTGGGGGGTCATATTTGCACCTACCACATACCTCTGACCACTGATACTTTACTGCACTATGATTCACCATCATGAGATAAGATCTGTTCAGTATAGCAGTAGGTAATTGTAAAATGCTCATTTATGTAGATATTATAGTAAGTAACTCTGGAAATCAGAGAGCACAGTATAGCAATCTCATTACCACCATCTGTTACCTACCTGAAATTCAGGGTTTACTACTTTTGAATCTAAGGATCATAGAACTTAACTAGGCTCAGTGAAGACCCAAGATAACCTTATCAGGGACCTGCAACTGAATTGTAGATGTGGTCAACCAAAGCCAAAATAACATCTGTAAGTGAGCAATTTGCACTGACCTGTGCAGATGAGACTGAAAACAGCACAAAACACTTTTCTTTCTTGAGTTTTCATGCAGTTGAAGTCCAATTGCTAAAATCAAGTAGGTGAAGAAATCAATGCTTGCTGTTGATTTTCCAGGTTCCTAATACTCTAGGATGATTTGGGGAGTTGCTGTTCTGTCAAACCATTCACAAATAAATGACTGGACACTCATTTCCATTTAGAATGTCTATTTAAATACTAATTTGACCTCTGAGTGTTCTGGGGGTTGGTTGATTAATGCATGTAAAATTGTCATTAAAATTGCATATCAAGCCAAGTTAAAATGAAGCTATTTCATCTTGTTGGCTGATTTTCTTCCCTGGAATCCTGAGAGGAAAGAAAGCAATGGCAGTCGATCATCAATAAGAAGAGAAGGAAGAAGGAAATTTTAACGTTCGTTATAAAAATATCTGAGCCTTTCAATTCAGCTAAGAGAATTAGACTTCTCCTGATAAAACCCTTTATGATATTTTAAAAAATATGGTAGAAAATAATCCTCTTAAAAAATGAGACTTCTGAATGCCTTTCTGTTTTTGCACCAGAAATTGAGGGTGTAGAGCATGTCATATAAATGACTTCAGAGTTTCACAAGAAACACTCAGTGGAAATCCTTTTAAATTTATTTGGTGGTTTACTTCCCACCCTGAGGGGCTGAAAATCTCAGGTACAGGAAGCAGTTACTGATTTACTGGTTGAACCACAGCCTTTAGTTTCAGTGACAGCTCATTTGACCCATTTCATTTCTCAAAATTGTTTTTTAATTTCCTGAGAACAGCAGCATTGTTGTAGTGTGTTGAGAGCATAATGTGTTTCAAAATGCTAAACCCTCTTATTTTATTCCATAATTCATCTCCATTGGAAAGGCAGATCTCCTTTCGAGGGGCATGAGTGTAGGTTTGTAGGGTCAAAGGACCCAAGTTGTGTCCCTGCTCTGTTCTTTACCAGTCATGTGACCTTGGAGACTTCAATTCCCATCTCTGGGCCTCACCTTCTAGTATCTATTTAAATAAGGGATTGAACTATATTTTCAAAGATCCTTTCTGTTATAAAGTTCTATATCTTTTAAAGTTATCACTACGGGTGCTTAGCACTAGTAAAAATATGCATTACCATTTTATATACAATGGAAAGGTGGCTTTGCTAATTACAGGAATATAGTTCAGCTATGCATGACAATTTTGAACAAAATAACATGTTTGGTCCTTAAACGGCAAATACTAAGAGGGTTTTATAATGACACATGGCTTGTCTTTTAACCTGCTAATTATATAGCCCTTTATTCTCAAGAGAAGATTCACTTATGCTAAAGACTCTGGGATGAAGCTTAACCAGCCACATGTTATAAAATGCACAAGCTGAGACCATTGATTGTTTTTCCAACTCCAAAACTTTTTTCAGGCTGTCACACTTCATAAATTTCTCTCCTCTTCCTAGTTATCTTTTCAAACCTTATTCATCCTTGAAGGCCTAGATGGAGTTCAATCTAACCCATATAGCTCTGCATGAATAGCCCATAGTTTTTCTTTCCTGCATCACTATAGAATTTGATCATAGCAGTGCCAATCAAAACCACAACTATTTATCAACTTGTATGTTTGTGTACAAATTAGAAGGTGTAGAGGAAACATAGAAAGGTAAAACATATTCACTATTTTCAAAGAATCTATAATACCATTAACATAAGACATAAGCACATATGGCTTAAGTGAATACGTGAGAACTGAAAATTACTGAATCATTTTAAGGTTACCTATTGTTAATTATAAAATTAATGATAAATGGTTTCAAATTTTTTTTTTATTCTTGAACTATTTTATCTTCACAAATAAAATAACTTACCAATATATATCAAATAAAGTTAGAGATGCTATGGTTCAAAGGAGAATAAAAAACCTAGGTCTTCTCTCTAGGTGGTTTGCAAAGCACATCCTTATAAATTGAGCATCCTAAAGAAAATGATTTTAAAACCACAGGGCAACAGGGGTTTGGCATTTTATGAATAAAAGGAATACAGCCTAGATGGTAAGAGAAGTCTTCTTAGAAGCGATGAGACTGAATCCAGATTTTAAAACATGCATGGATGTTGGGTAGATTAAAAGAACTGTGTGGAAGCTTTACAGACGAATGAAAAGAGCATGAGGAAAGCATTGAGGGAGGCAACTGCAAGGAGATTTGGAAATAAACAATTATAATAAGATGATACTTTGCAAAATACATTATCTGTCTCTACATTTTAATGCACAAAACTTTGTCTTAGTCATTCAGGTCTATTTCTCTACCTTGAGGGGTTGAGTGATGATGGAGAAACATGGAAGTAGAGAATTAAAACTTTTAGGACAGAAATGCAGAGAGAGTCTTTCAGGTTTTTAATACCAAAATGTTAGTTGTGAATCAAGATAATAGTCTTGAAAGTCAAACTTTGAGGAGAAGAAAAAAAAAATTTACATTCCCTTAACAAACATTAACACACAAAAGGCACATTTAGATCATAGACTTGTGTGTGTGTGTGTGTGTGTGTGTGTGTATGTTTCTGTTATCTTAGGATATTCCTTTTCTGCATGTTAGATTAGGTCATGGGGCGTTGGGGGTGGGGGTGGGGGTGGGGTGGTGCCTGTTGGGTAGAAAAGGTAAACAAGATACCCATATGAGTTTTGGTAGATCAAAAATGATCAGAGGTAGTGGTTGTTCCCTGGGTATAACATGGGAGAGGCTGAGCACCTAACTTCAGCACAGAAAACAGAATAAGAGAAATGGACCAAAGAAGCCAAATATACAGCAGAAAGTAACACAACATTGTAAATCAGCTACACTTCAATATAAAAAAAAAAAAGAAGCCAAGTAGATGAGATTGAAGGTGAGTTTCTTGTACCCCATGGTCTGTGTATAGATGCTCAGAGAACCCAGAGAATCCTGGAGACTGGGATGGGACATGGAGGGCTGGACAAACATCATTCACTGTACAGGGACCTGAGGACTGATAGCTAATGGCCAGGACACACACCTAAGAGCTGTGTGCCAGCATAACACACACAAAAAGCCAGACAGGACCAGTTTATCTTAGTAGGGACCAGTCTAGGGAGGAGATCTAACTGGCCACTGGATAGCAGAGGACAGCAAGATCAGGAGACATTGTATAGATACCAATAATTTGTGAATTCATACCTCCCTCACCAGAACAAGAAGGCTGTAAACACTTTTTAAACCCAGGTGCCACCAAAAGGAGGGGAAAGAAAGAAACAAGAACTTTTCTGAAGCTTCTGATTCATCAAAAGAAGTACTTGGAATTATTGGACTTCGTCTTCACTAGCAGAAGGTCTGCATGTGATCACATGCCCAGGTGACCCCAGAGATGGTATAGGGGCTGGGGCAGGGGGGTGGGGCAAGGAAAGGAAGATGAATTATAAAATAATGAAGAAGTTGTATTTGGGAATAATCTGAGTAAAATGGACCATGCCACACAAATCAGTTTGAAAATAATCAAGAATTCATATATATAAATAATGACAATGAAGACAGGAAAGATGGGCCAAGTTACGGAAAATCCAAATGTAAGTGTTATACATTTAAAATGATGTCCCTCTTCTGCAACCCACTGCTTTCTCAATCTTCTCTCTCCTTCCTGCCACAAACTCCCTCTTGGGAACGGTAATTTTTCTACTACTCCAATGATTTTTTTCCCAAGAATCCACCAAGTAATTTTTTGTCCTTTCCCTCATCAGATAAATGAACAGCCAAATGAAGTGTAAAAAAAAAGACAAGTGAGAGGGGCAAGATGTAAAAAGCTGCGAAGGATCTGAGTGAAGAGGTGACCTGTCACAGTTTCTTGGATACAGGTAGAAGACATGGGACCTCTGGGCCGGAGAATAAGGACTTCATTACCCACAGCAATAGCAGCAGCTAGAGGATTAGCATGTTTACTGCTTCTCCTCACCCAAATTCCAACAGAGCAACGCAGAGGGCCAGGTTGACACCTACTCCCATAAGGGGTTACATCACAGGAGAGAAGCCCCAAGCTTATGGAACTGAACTCTTTTAAAATGGACAGTAAGCATGCCTGCCTTTTGCCCCAAAGGAAGCTATTATGTTTATTATATTATACAGGAAACAAACTTTCAGTGGCTCTGAAGGGAGACACTATCTCTATTGTCCAATGCTGTTCACTACGCAAACATTCTTGGAAAGAGAGTAAACAAAGATGGTCTGCTCTAAAGATGTGCCAAAAAATAAGAGACCTATGAAGAATTGTCTCCCAAGATAAGACTGTGACCCTCTCCCCCGCTAAATATTTATCTTATCACATATGATTAAGGTTATTCTCTACCTATCAGAAGTGGGAGTTATTAAAAACACTTGAGAAGAAGTTATTTTTTAAAAACACAAAGAGTAATATCGCTTGTCGGAGTCCATTTGGGCTGCTATATCAAGATACCATAGTCTGAGTGACTTAACAACAAACATTTATTTCTCATAGTTCTGGACGCTGAGGAGTCCAAAATCAAGGCACCAGCAGATCCAGTGTCTGAAAAAGACACTTTTCCTGGTTTTCAGACAAGGTTGATGTATCATCACATGGCAAAGAGCAGAGAGATAGGAAGCAAGCTCTTTTTCTCTCTCTCTCTTCCTTCCTCCCTCTCCCTCTCTTTCTCTCAAGTTTCTTCTTTCAGGGGTGGGGTGGGGGGTGGGTGCAGTAATCCCGTGATGAGGGCTCCACTCTCATGAGTGAATTATTTCCCTAAGGCTTTACCTGCTGATACTATCCTATTGGATGTTAGGGTTTCAGCTAATGAATTTTAGAGGAACACAAATATACAATCCATAATACCACTGAAGTTTGACAACTGGTTGGAGACTAGAGAAAAAGTGACATTTCATCCAGATGAGAAGTAATATTTAAACATTATTTGTTACATGACTTATGTTTGTCTTAACTCCCTAACTAGATTTTTTTTCTCTTTAGAATCCAGACTACATATTAAACTAGCTATTTCCCACATCCCTCTCACAGGGCTGAGTACACAGGAGGCACTCAATAAATACCCTGCTGGTACAATGACTTATTAATTTGAATCTGGGGTTTGCTAAGAAGAGTGGATAGTGCTTTTAATGTCTGGCTGCAGAAACACAGCATAGAGAACGTGAATTTGTTCACGCTCCTTCATTACATTGTACTTATTTAATTCCCCAAGAAAAGTAATCATCTCTTTAATGCTATGTCCTTTTGGGGAATTTTCTCCACATGCAGGTTACGTTATATTTATAAAGATCAATAGCTCAACCGTTTTGGCACATGACTCTTAAAAGTCAGCCTGTAAGAGGGTTAAGCTTTAGGTGTGTGGTAGTGCTGTGTTTTTTAGGGACTTGGAAGCTGTGCTTTCTATAACTTGTATTTTTATATCAAGGGTAGCTAAACTGTGTAGCTGCTTTATAACTGTATAGGATCATTGCTAGAAACTGAAATTCTAATATGATGCTTCCTATTCTTAATGTTACAGTCATGTTTTCTTTTAACTAATTAGAAAAATAATGTTTGTAATAGGAAAAAGACTAAAGCAAAATCTGATTCCAGGGCTTCCCTGGTGGTGCAGTGGTTGAGAGTCCGCCTGCCGATGCAGGGGATACGGGTTCGTGACCCGGCCCCGGAAGATCCCACATGCCGCGGAGCGGCTGGGCCCGTGAGCCACGGCCACTGAGCCTGCGCGTCCGGAGCCTGTACTCCACAACGGGAGAGGCCACAGCAGTGAGAGGCCCGCGTACTGCAAAAGAAAAAAAAAAAAAAAATCTGATTCCAGGTACCAATCAAATGGAGAAACAAAGCATTCAATGCTCATTGTGTGAAAAATCTCTCTTTTAAGGTCAAAGCGGCAGATGAAACCGCAGTGGTTTTTGTTGTTTCTTTGCTTAATAGAGTCAGCATTTTTATTTACAAGCAAATGATAGCATCTCTTATTTAAGTGTAAAAGTTAGCCTTTGCCAAATGATGATAGAAATAATTAACAATATTAGTCAATT
The DNA here is from genome assembly GCF_005190385.1 of Monodon monoceros. Lineage (NCBI taxonomy): Eukaryota > Metazoa > Chordata > Mammalia > Artiodactyla > Monodontidae > Monodon > Monodon monoceros. The sequence goes on along the minus strand of NW_021703778.1, from coordinate 153,560,969 downwards.
TAGCTAATTCTGCGTCTCTGTGATCTCCTTTGATTCCTTCAAAGGTTTTGGAACTCCAGAAAAAAAGAAAAAAGGAATTTTCCTGGAAGAAATTTGCATAGCAGAGTTAAAGTGAAAGACTGAATAACTCCAGTCGAATAAGTCCTATGCATCTCATGGTGACTTATTACTTGAAGTGTTATGATATCCAGTACTTTAAGAATACCGTCAGCTCTACAATACCGAACTGATGCTACGGCAAGTGGGGTTTGCTTTTGCTTTTCTCTATGACCTTCCCCCCTTTTGGATTTAGCTGTTAATATTCTAGTTCTCATTTAGCTTTATCTCATTAAATTACGTAGCATTTCATTATTTTTAGGGTTTCACCTCCTCCTTACATAAGAAGCCATTATGATTTCTCTAAGCCCAGTTTTTACTACACATTGTGACTTTCCATGGTAAATGCAGCAGAGTGAAGACTGAATTATTACAACTTAGACCTTTATTTAACACCCCAACTCCTTGCAAATGTATCATTCTTTACCAATAAAGACAATGAAAATAAATCCTAAAAGATTTTAAAATCCCAGTCTTGGAAAGTCACTCTGCTGGAAATGGATAAGCATTTCCCATGTCATCAGGATATTGTGCAAATATGTGTGTGTGTGTGTGTGTGTGTAATTTCTATAACTTGGCAGGTAAGAAACAATAAAACTTCGTGCAAATGAATTTATTCATAATGATATCTTATATAATGTGCTTTTTGTAGTACTGTTTTTTTCTCCATATCAATGTTACTGTTAATTCTTCAATCTCTGCTCTATTCTGAATGTTATTACTGTTTAAAATCTTGCTGTTTCCTCCATTTTTCCCTAGTGAGACAGTACAAGAGGTAAGAGGAGTGTTCTCTTCGTTCTCTTGTTCTCAATGCATGAAATGCTTGCCACTGTCAACACGACCCGGTGCCACAGCCTCTGTCATATTCCCAGACATCACTGCACACAATTTATGAGGTTTACATAAAGGTTATGTGGAATAAATCACTGGCCTTTATCTTTGCCTGGTATCCTCTTTGCATTATTTATGAGCAAAGAACAATGCATCATGCTGGACTCCATGTTAGGCCTCAATAATTCACCTGTGAAACATCATTTTCCTGGAGATCCTGACGTTAGAGTGAAGAGGCAACTCCCTCTTCCTGAGAAGAGCCTTGCAGCATGTTTCAGATAGTACATCAGAAAGACACTGATGATACCTATTAATAATCATCAATCTTAAGAAGCAGCACAACCACAAAGGAATAACTGTTCTTATGCTTGCATTCTACAAGGATTGTCACTTATCTTGTCCATCCTCTGGACACCATTCAGTCATTCACTCAACAGCATTTTGCTGAATACTTACTATGTTCCAGGCTGCACCATTGTTAAATGTTTGTATTTCTTCAGTGAACAGAGAAACAAAAAGTATGGTCTTGGCCTAGGTTCCTTCACAAAAGGTCCTGAGAGAAGGGCTTGAATGCATAAAGTTTAATTCTGGAAATGAACCCAAGTAACTGGTGTAGGGAACTAGAAGAGCAACACAGGGCAGGAGGGAAAGTTAATTTAAAATTGCATCATTGAACTGACTACCTCAATGAACTGGAACAAAATTCCACCTGGGATCTTCTGAGGAGCCATGTATGGGCACCTCAGAATTGTTCACCTGAGACAGAGAAGAGCAGTTCTCATCCCCAATTTCTGAGGGTTGTGCATGGAAACTTAACTGTCTTCTGCAAGTGTCACATGGCTGAGCTGATTCCCACAGGCATCCCATTTGGAAGTAGTGGAGAAAATCCAGAGCCCAAAGCAAGAGATTTAGAGTGTTGGTAAGGCAAGGTGCTGTCATATTATACCTGCATGCATCTGTGTGCCACGGCAGTGGCTGGAGTGAAAATATACGTCAGAAAGATATGAAGTTGCATGCAAGAGACGGCTGATACAATCCCTGCCCTTGAGCTTGTATCCAAGTCAGTTGCATTTTATCCAATCCAGATGCTTTACTTGGGGCTTTCTAAAGCAAACAACAGGAGTAAATGAAAATGGCTGCACTCATACAATAGATCTAGACCAACACATAGCTAAGACCTGTTAACTTAAATTCTGTTAATTTAAGAATTGCCATGTGAAAAAAAATACAAATATAAAAAGGTCTACTATATTTATTACCAAGGTTTATCATAGAGAAAGATTAAAGATTTTAGAATAGATATGTCTAAGAGAACCAGCTATAGTGTGGTCTCATCTGAATAGCTCTTGTTTTATTTTATAGGTTCTACAGGATGTGAACATGGTCTTATTTAGAAACAATTTCAACTGAAATCATAGATCATAGGTATTAATGACTATCAAATTCCAAAACACAAGACCTTCAAGTAAAAGAGAGAGTAAAAAGCCAGCTTTTAACCCTTACCTGAACATTTATATCCACCCTTTAGAGTCTGAAAAAGCAAGAGATAAACTTAAAGTATTTTTGGAGAGAGCTGTTATAGCACTGTGACTCTACCCCTGCCGTGGGGGGGGGGGATTGGAAAGCACTTTAATTTTTCAAAACCAAGGAAAGAATCTTCACTAGTATGCCTTAGAGAACTTTATCTGTTTTCTATGGATCTTAGAGTCACAGTAGACTAAAACATACCTGAGAAACCTAAAGGGAGAGAGACCATGGTTGCCTAGATTTTCTGATTATGAAGACAAAGACAGTGGATTTGGGTACCAGGCTCTATTTCCAGAATTTTCAGGGTATAGTCAGAGAAGTGGTAAAGGATTGTTTTGATTCTGCCCAAGAGGGTTGCCTGAATTGGGAAGGTGTCCTCAGCCAAAAGAATGTCTGAAGTCTGAGGAAAAGTAAAAAATCATCAGCCAGAAGAGAAGCATTTACCCACCTCAAGGGAAGTACATTTAAAACATCCCCATCAATGGGAATAGGAAGAAGGATCTCTAGAAACTCCACAAAATCACTTTGCAGAAGAATGAGCATTTTAAATATCTACCAAATTTGTAGCTTCTCCATTTTGAAGAATCTAAAAGAGTTAAAGTCTAAGGAGGATTCAGTATGGGATCACCATAACCATTCTAAAATGGAACCAAGAAGGATTATCTTCCACACTTGGACCATGTGGTACTACCAGGATGAAACATGGATCCTACCAATAAGGTAGAGGAGAAGAGAAGGAAAGAAAGAAAGATGTAAAAGAAAAACTAAACTGGAGGCATAGTCAAGAATTGACAGTACTTGGAATGGAAGGCAAGTACTAATCAGAAATTTTCTCTTGTGTTCATGATGCTAGTAGTATGAACTTTTGGTAATAAATGTCTCATAATGAACTCTACCTGCACATCTTCCAGATATCATGGGATGTGATATCAAGATCACACACAAAAAGCAAAGAAGGAAAGATGAAAATAAAAAGGTATAATGATACATAAACCTGGAGGAGGTTTACAGGCTAGCTGACTTTATCACCCTAGGACCAGCCACCAAAGGGGAACTCTCAGATTACTGACTTAGGTGCATGTTCTGGAGCAAACAGTCAACTCACCTTTGTACTCAAGGATAAGCCAAGTGAGCGAACGTAAGTCCTTAAACACTCTTATTTTACAACAATCTTTCTGCAGAGTCTCTAAATTCTTAATGGATGAAATGTAGTAAGATTGAATTGTCTTCCTAAACATGGAAATTGTGGGTGGAAGCAGCAATTTCAACTGATTTCAACTGGTTGAAATGAAGAGCTTATATCGCCTCTCTCATTTTGCTGTCTGATCATAACTCTTCAATATCAAGAAAAACTGATGACCTAAGTGGACGATACACCATGACTATCAATAAATGAAATCAAAGCAACCAGCTGAAAAATGAGAACTTAGGTAATCAACAGTTTGCTTTTTCTTTGTGACATCAACTGACTAATTTGAGTGATTTTCTCTTAAATAACAGGGTGTCACGGGTAGGAACTGGGTGAGCGAGAGTGTGGTATTGAGTACACACTAGGCCAACAAGAGTCAGTCACAATCTGTTGCACAAAGATGATCAAATGACCAGATAATTTGTCTTTGGAGAGAGAATTGTCTCCTGTCTTATCCTCAAAAATATGCTCAGATTTCACAGATACAGCAGATGCTCTAAAGTGCCAGATTAGTCATGCTAAGAGATTTCACTAAAATTAACCATCTCTGAAAAGAAAATGTTAGTAACGTTTAGTAAGGAGAGAATTTCCATTTGTTCTCAGAAGGCTTTGTTCTGGTGTTCAGACTGTGATGGATGATTACCAGCCCCTCAAGTGAGCAGAGCCCAACCAACTTTGAGATTTGTCTTCCTTCTTCTAGAAAGGGTTTAGCAAAGAGAAATTGATGGAAGTTATGCTTTTACCTGAATATAGAATAGGAAATGGACTAGATTTTTCTTTTAGGATCAAAAAAATCCCAGAAATCACAAATCAGGACTCTTTATATTTGTTTATTTTAACTCTAACCTACTATTATTCAATAAATATCTTTCGTTTAAATTTATAGAGTCCCACTGCAGTTTAACACTCTAGGTAAAGGTAATGTATAACAGAGTTAATTGATTAGTACAATTTCATTTTACTTTAATATACCAAACCTCTGGTGTGAAATATCCACAGTCAATGATCAGCATAGACTAAACTGAGGTCATTTTAACTATTACCAACTTCTAAATTTAGTTTTACAGATGAGAAAGAGATCATTAAAGTGTATGTCTCTCTCAATTGTAATAACTTATTAGTAGATGTTTATAGTCTTTTATCATTTTGTTTTCTTCTTAGCTGATGTTTTCGCTAACATGATTAACTCATTTTATAGACTTTTAGAATTAAAACTGTGTAGCCAACATCATGAGCCATTGTTCATAGCATCTGGCCTTCTGGTCCTTGTTTTCAATTACCTTTCAGTAAAGATGGAGTTAGTCCTGAAAAACCACGATTCTTTAAGGCTCAGACAATTGTGATTTCATCCTCCTACCACCCCTTTAGAAGTATAAGGCTACTGTTCCAGAAGTCACGTCCTTTAAAAAAGGAAACCTTGGTAGAAAGGGGAGAAGAAAAAAATCATTTGCAGTGTCTTTCCAAGGTTCTGAACAGGGATAGGGGAAGCATCTTAATGATGGTAAGTCATAATGAAAGGGCAGTGGATTCCACTGGGTTACCCATATTTCCTCCTACTTGAACTAGCAATCCCCCAGAAAACCACAAATAATAATTATCATGGAAAGAGCCATCTATTCAGTGTTATTATGTGGCAGGTACCATATTAAATACACTATATACTTTACCTCATTTAATCTTTAGAAAGATTCCACAGTGTTACAATAATGTATCATTATTGTCTTATGCTCGAAAAAAATTCAGGAAATGCAGAGAGGACAAGCAAAATCAGCTAGTTATATGGCTAATATAAAACAAGACTTAAATCCAGAATCGACTGGCCCCAAATCTCATAGAGCAAAAACTTTTTATATTTCACTTCAGATCCTCTCAGCCTCACCTGCTTCTGGGGTCTTTGGCCATTTAGACTACTTCAACTACACTGGGGCAACCAACTGTGTGCGCAAACTGACAAAATTCACATGGGACACCCCGACAAGACTGCATCTCATACCCACATTGCACATCCCTCACCTCCTGGCCCTGAGGTTTAATGTTGATATTGAGGCACAGCGAGCTACCTGGAAGTGTGGACGTAGTTGATGCCCTGTGGGAAAACATTTGACCAGAGGGAGATGGAAGGCTATGCATAAATTCTTCATCCATTATCCTGCCAAAATACTGCCTTTAGAAACAATTTGCCCAGCCTTCCAGAGACTGCCTAAGTGAAATGTATGAAGTGAAACACGTATGAAGGGATTTAATACAGGGAAGAGAGGTCTCTATAGCTGTTGGAAAAGCTAGAATTATAAGTAAGAAAACAAGCACTAATGATCTCATCCCACAGCACCAGGTAGAAGCAGGTAGTTCTCAAAAGCATGCCCAGAAACCACGACAAATCTAAGAATCTCTGGTAAGCTCTTATCAACTTTCAATATGCAACAGCGAGGTGGTGGTGGGGTCTCTCACCAACTTGCCTGAAATATACCTCATACCTCCTGCCCTCTATGACACTAACTACCCCATCTCCTGAAGAATGATGGTTTCTCCCTCTTGCCTCCCTTCCAAGAGACTCTCATGAACAGAATTTAATTCAAAACTATACAGGGAGGGGAATTCTGCCTTAGGAGACCTTAGACTAGGGAGAGGTGAGGACACTGAGTTGACAGTCAAGTACTTAGGCATATGGAAATCTGACCTTGATATGAATCCTGGTTAAATACCTTGTCAACCTGACATCTATAGGGGATGTTGAAGTAATACTAGAATTCCACAAACATTACAGAGTTCCCCCCAAAACCTGGGAATATAATGAGATAGAGAAAATTTTATATGCCAGAATATATTTTAGGAAACCTATGTGATTAGAAGAAACACCTTGATAAGCCACTAGGGGAGGAGGGTGAGACCACTGGACAACATGGTAAAATAGCAAGAGAGATTATTAACTTTCTTCTAAAGAGGACCTAGTTCACAGCAGGACTCCTGTGATGTTAAATGGGTGGGCAAGCTGAGACTACATCACCAAAAGTCTTCCTTCTTTATAGTTTTCCCACAGATTAAAGTATTTCCTCTGAATCAATGTTGAACACATACTTAAGAATGTTCTTTTGAAACATCACCAATTGTTGGTCTGTCTGAGGGGTCCATATGACTCAATCCAGCTCTACATTGGTGTGAACATAACCAATCAGTTAACAGTGTCCCAGTGGAAAAACAGGTGAGAGCATCAGTTCCAGTCTACCTTGTCTTTAAAAGAAAACTAGCTTCAAAACAAGGTCCATTTCTGAGGTTTAAGTTCTAAATATACAGTTGACAACATTTCAGAAACTTATTCCTGACTCTGTATTTGCTATCTTTATTTTAATTCATTAGTCATTTTAATGACTAATCTCATTCAGTGAATTATTTCTCTTTTTGTTTATAGTGTGCCATAACAATTAAGAGCATTATAGTGCGTTGATATATAAGTAAATTGATTAATAAGTTTCAAGGCCCTTAAGTATAAAATGTTTGGTTAAAGAAATGGAAATTCCTGGTGGCTGCTCCAAGATGTACTTCTGTTGGAAAAACAATAACCATAACCACAAAGTTATATTTATTTAATCTCTGCTGTACCAAAAATTATTCAAAGTGCTCAGATGACTTCTAATAAAGAACAGGTAAGAAATAATCATCATAATTTACAGTTTGATCCACTTATGCCTTAAGATGTTACTAGTTGCAAGTAATTTGAGCAATGCTTAACATGTTTTTTTAAAATAATATGTATTAGTAATGGTGCATTTGTTATAAAATCATAGCTAATTTTTTTCTGTACATCATTCTAAGGACAGAGAAATACAAAGAGCTATTGACAAAATTGATAATACTTGATATATATATATATGTGTGTATATATATATAGTATTTGACATATAATATAACAAAAGGCTACGGAAGTGATAGAGGTGACACCAGAGAACAGCACAATCCATCTCTAGACATTTCCAGCTTCTCCAGTTTTTTGCTATTCCTCCAAGGTGATCATCTGTCATTTCCATAGTGGCTGCAACTCTACCACTATAGTTCCAAAAAGTTGTTTTTGGTAACTGATGTGTAGTATGCTCTAAAGCTTTTCAAATGCAACAGCAATATTACTGAGATGCCTGAATTCCAGTCTTCATAGTATGCAGACTGATTAAGCTAGGTTAGGCATAAGCAGCCAATCTGGAAGAAGTTACATGTGTTGTCCAGTTCCCCAGTTCCTTGAAGTCTGACCTTCATTTTCCTAGGGTAATGATTAAGCACTCGTGACAGCAAACATATTAATAGCATAAGGTTAATTAATATGTGCACATGTTTACTAACCTCCCAGAAATTTTACCAAAAATGTGGATCCTTCCTATTCATTATGGAAACTGTATCCTTGGAAATACTGAAGCCTTTTGAAAAACTCAAACTAGAACTCCAAAAAGCATGTTCAATCATACTATTGACTCTTAGAAAAGAACTTTAACTTTTCATGATATGGCTTTTCAGGAAGTACCATACAGTAGGCAAAATTACTCAATAAAATATATCTAAGATTCTGAGATTTGCCCTTCCATTATTAAAATCAGCTGTTTATTTTACCATGCTCATTAAAGTAAAAACAGAAAGCTTTATTTATAAGTATTTCTTAATAATTTTCTTCAAATATATAATTGTTATTTAAGAGCAATATAGATACATATGTTTTTCACTAATATAAAAATTATGCCTCTGTTTTATTGACCTGTTTTCTAACCTGAAAAATGTAAAAGGACAATATTTTACACATAGGGGAACAAACCCAGAAGAGAATCTTAAGAATTGAGGCCAAAATGTAGGAGATAGGAATAAGAGTATATAGATAAGCCAGTGGTTTCAATGAATAGTGAAAATGCAGCAGGATCAATAATCATGCCTAATATGCACCTTTTTATCTCCAGCAATGACACAATGATTGAAATAGGCCAGACCACAAAGGTAGGCAAAAATGGTGACCTTGCTTCAGAGAGGTTATTTTCACTTTAGTTTACTATAAATCAGAAAGTAAACAGTGTGAGGAGTGTAACTAGATAAAGACACAAATGAGTAGAGAGAGCTCACCCTGCCTCCCAAAATCCTCAGTTGTCTTGGAAGATGTGTCCAATGCAGCCCTGACAGAGGAAAAAAAACAGATCCCTGTTCAAAGCCATGGGCTTTGTGCCTTTTATATGGTGAAGATTAGCAAAGGGCAGCTCCAACTCCTCATTCGATATTCTCTCCAGTAGGAAATTCTTGCTATGACACATACACATACATAGGTACATACTCCTAAGTCTGCAGCAGGCCCTCGCCATGTTGTACTACACCGGCCCTTTCATATGTGTTTTGAATTCAGTTTATAACTGGCCAGTCTCAAAAGACACAGTATTTTTATGTCTCCACCTTCCTTCACAGTGCTCTAATGCTGGTATAAATCTCTTGCTCATTTTATGTTTCTCACCACTCAAGGCACAGTTCATTCAACCCAACTTCTAATTGGAAACAATTGTTCCTTCCTTCCTCTTACAATTTCAAATGAAGCCTGTACGTCCTTAAAGGCATCTATTTAATCCACCTTATAAAACAATTATTTGTATGATTATATCCATCCTTCTACAAAAGACAATCCCTGAGAGCGCCAACCTCTGTAAACAGAACAGTCCCTACATAAAAGAGATGTTCTTAAATGTAAAAAAATGAAAGAGTACCTACACTCCATACCATCAGAGAGGTTTGGAACAGGGTATGACGGAAGCAGCAGGAGCAATAAGGGAAAAGTTAATAGCATCTTAGCCTTTCTTCATGCTGAATCTAGGCTCCAGTCCTGGAAATCAGGCCTCAGACACTATTACACTAAGCTCCATGCTTCTTTGAGCATGTGTGCCTCTACATTTCTGTCAATGAAACATTGAAAACACATTTTACACATAGGTAAAAAACCCATAAGAATGGATAGTAATGCTAAATAAAGACCCTCAATTCATGTGTATATGTTCCTTTTTCCCCGATTTTGGGGTTTTTTTTGTGTTTTAATTTTTATTGAAGTATAGTTGATTTACAGTGTTGTGTTAGTTTCAGATGTACAGCAAAGTGATTCAGTTATATATATATATATATATATATATATATATATATATTCTTTTTTTACACTCTTTTCCATTATATGTTATTATAAGATATTGTGTATAGTTCCCTGTACTATACAGTAGGTCCTTGTTGGTTATCTATTTTTTATATAGTAGTGTGTATCTGTTAATCCCAAACTCCTAATTTATCCCTCCCCCCTTTCCCTTGGGTAACCATAAATTTGTTTTCTATGTCTGTGAGTCTATTTCTGTTTTGTAAATAAGCTCATTTGTATCATAATTTTTTAGATCCCACATATAAGCAGTATCATATATTTGTCTTCCTCTGCCTTACTTACTTCACTTAGTATGACTATCTCCAAGTCCATCCATGTTGCTGCAAATAGCATTTCATTCTTTTGTTTTGATAAATTTCCAACATACAGAAAAGTTAAAAGAAACCTGCAATGAACACTATATTTCCAGAGCCCAGATTTACCAAATATTAGCATTTTGCTACATTTTTCCTTTCTTCTGTCCTTCTTTCCTTCCCTTCTGGGTTTCTCCCTTTTCTCCTTTATTTCAATTTATCTCACTACCTTTTTTGTGAAAACACTTTAAAGTAAGTTGCAAATATCATACTTCACTCCTAAATGGTTCAGTATCTCCTAAAAACAGGATCATTCCTCTCAATAACCACAATAATTTGTCATATCCAAGGAACAGAATGTGGATATACAACAATATATAATGTACTGACCATGTGCACATTTTCCCCAAAACGCATTTTATGGCTTCTAGCTTTCTTTTTTTCTTAATCCAGGATTCAAATATGAACTGTGCATAGCATTAAGCTGCCATGTTTCTTTAGCCGTCTTTAATCTAGGACACTCCCTAATCTCTTTCTTTAATTTAACATTAATATTCTTGAAGAACTCAGGTCCATTTTCTTACAGAATGTTCTACAATCTAGATTTATCCAATTTTTCCACATGAGAAAATTGAAGTTAAAGAGTTTGTGTGAGAATAGTTCAAAAGTATTTGCATCATTATCATGAGGTATTTGATGTTAGTTTGGATAATCATTGATTTATCCTGAGTTTGATCACTTGAATAAGATGGTATTTACTAGAACTCTTTACTGTAAAGTTACTTATTTCCATTTTGAATTAATTACAAATCCATGGCTTGGTACATTGATACTATGTGAATATTCTGTCCCACAATTACATTTTACCCAATAGTTTTATATCTGTTTACGATCCTTGCCTGAAACAATCATTAGAGTGTTATTTTCAAAATGGTGATTTTTTAATTCTATCATTTCTTCTACCTTCATTAGCTATCATTCTTCTGTGAAGAAGAGATACAGTCTCCCCCTTTTTTTAGTATCACTATGACTTCTGGATTCTTTTTTTTTCTCTAATTGTTTTTATTGTTGTTGTTGTTTATTTTGCTGAAGTATAGTTGATTTACAATGTTGTCTTAATTTCTGCTGTATAGCAAAGTGATTCAGTTATACATATATATATACATTCTTTTCCGTATGTTTTCCATTATGGTTTGTCATTGAATATAATTCCCTGTGCTATAGAGTAGGACCTTATTATTTATCCATCTGGATTCTTTTTTTATTTAATGAGTTACAATCTATTTATGATACATTGCCATCATTATACCTTTTTATTTTTTATTATTTTTTTTTTTGCGGTACGCGGGGCTCTCACTGTTGTGGCCTCTCCCGTTGCAGAGCACAGGCTCCGGATGCGCAGGCTCAGCGGCCATGGCTCACGGGTCCAGCCGCTCCGTGGCATGTGGGATCTTCCCGGACCAGGGCACGAACCCGTGTCCCCTGCATTGGCAGGCGGACTCTCAACCACTGCGCCACCAGGGAAGCCCCATCATTATACCTTTTGATGCTCAAATTATTCCAAATTTGACCAGTGATTTCCCCTTCAAGCTGGATGTTGTGTCTTTAAGTTTTTTCCATTAGTCCTTGAGCATTTCCTTGATTCCCATATTTATTATATAATGAGCTTATACTAATTTTACCAATTCAAATTCAAGACCACAGGGTTCTTTCTCTCTTCCTCCGATTTCATATTTGTATCTTTCTTTACCAAGTGAGAAACCTAATTCCGAAGAACATCAATATATTTCCTTACTTGTTCCAACCAATACAAACAAAATGTTTTCATAATTAAACATCAATCTCATCACCAAAACCAAGCCTAATAGAGGTTTCAAGAGTTGTTTGTAATTCTTTATGTCTTTAGACACTAATTATGAAGGGTAAAAGTACTGTGATCAAAAGTTACTTGAATTAATTATTTTTTGCTAAGTGGTTATATATCAATTTGATACAGTTAGACTTATTTGCTTTTGTTTATATTCAATTTCAGGTCTGCTTTTTTCCATTTTCAGTTTAATTATTAAGGGTATATTTACATAGTTCAAGGGTCAAAGTTATTTAAAAATAGTATAATCAAGGATGTCTCACCACCATCCCTACCCCTTTCATCCTAGTTCTACTCACTCCACATAGATGCCATTTTCAACCGTTTCTCTTTTATCTTTCCTAAGTTTTTCTTTTCTAAATAGGCAATATTGGTGTTTTACCTTTCACATGCAAATGGTAGCATGGACTCTTGAACTCATACTTTTTAAACTTAACAATGGGTCTGAGAAATAAAAATCACTCCATATTAATTTATACAGATTTTCTAATATTTTTCAGCAGCCAAGTTCTCCATTGTATGGCTGTACCTTAGATTATTATTCAATAAATAATCTAAGTCTCCTCTCCTTAAATGCAGAACATTAAGCTGTTTTCAGTATTTTGCTATCACAAATAATGCCAAATGAATAATCTTGTGCATATTTGTGGAAGAGCATCTTCAAGTGAAATTGCTAGATTGGGATTGAGGGTCACAAGGTAAATTCATTTATAATTTTGGTAGATGTATCCAAATTCTCTTCCTTAGATGCTGTACCACTTTACATTCTTATCAGCAATATATGAGTTTCATTTCTCCAGAGACTCACCAGTAGAATATGTCATTGAACTTTTGAATTTTTGCCAGTTAGATGAGAAATAATTATTTCAGCATAGTTTTAATTTGTATTTCACTTATTATGAGTGAAGTTGAGCATCTTCTCAAATTTTTCAGAGGCCATTTTTATTTATTTTTGTGTGTGACCTAATATAGTTCTATTTTTTCCATAATTCCTGAAATTGACAAAAATATGCTTTTTCACTATATCTGCTCTGGATTCCTTAACATGGCTTCAGATAAGTTCCAATTCTCCTAGTAGTAATACAGTATGCGTTGAAGCATTGCTTCAGAGATTCTCATGATGTCCCAGAGAATATAGAGAACAATTATGAGCACTGGAACCACCTGGAGAAGGTTCCACTAGTCGTCCAATTCCTTCGTCCGCATAGAAAGAATTCTTTTAAGTACACTGATAAAGTCACTGCAGGAAGTGTTAGGAGACCTGGACAGATGCAGACAGGATATTGGTGTCCCCCTTCATCAGCTGAGTCTCTGAAGCTAGCCCCACACTACCACTGCCAGTTTAGTAATAATGAGCTCTCTCTCCATGCTTATATGATCTGATGGAAAATCACATATACATTAATCTCAGTCCATTTCTTTATTCATTCAAATAGGCATCAAACCTTTATGGAGTGCATGCCACTACTTTTTCTTAAAATATGATTGTTATACGCTACATATTGTGATTGCCTACATTTGAGATTTGCTTCTCAAACTTTCCGGTCTTTGCTAAGAGTGAGCACAGAAGTCAGCATTATGAAATGCCCTTAGTGTGTCAGTTTCCCCTCCAGCTCTTGCCCCACTTCATTAGTTTGAATCTATTAACAAGCCATTGGCTTGTCACTGAAGGTCATTTAAGGGTACACCATCAGCTAGACTCTAGCACAATTTTTCTGCTTTCACCACAACCCTTCAAGGGACTGGAAGTCTGAAGATTTTATTTTTATGAAAATCATCCTGCTGGGCAACAAGAACTAGACAAACTTATGAGGTTACTTAGAATGGCTTGCAGATAAGTGAAAAGTAATGATATTAAGATATAACATTTGGATTATTTATTGAAGCAAATTTTTTATTTATTTATTTTTTTTTAGTGGTACGCGGGCCTCTCACTGTTGTGGCCTCTCCCGTTGCGGAGCACAGGCTCTGGACGCGCAGGCCCAGCGGCCATGGCTCACGGGCCCAGCCACTCCGCGGCATGTGGGATCTTCCCAGACCGGGGCACGAACCCGTGTGCCCTGCATCGGCAGGCGGACTCTCAACCACTGCGCCACCAGGGAAGCCCTACTGAAGCAAATTTTATATGCATCTTATTATTCTGAGGAAGGATCTTCTCAATCTAACCGAATACTCTGACTACTGAAATGCCATTTTTTCAGTTAGAAAAGCAAGAAATGTTGCTATGTTGGATAACTATTGTTTGGGCTGTCAATTCCATTCTCCACTTTTTTTCTACCTGCTCTGTGTCAAGCGTGCTCATGTTCATGCCCTTTTCCCCTCAGGATTTTGACTGGAATCAGCAAAAGGAGATTATTGGCAGGAGCTCTGTGTGCAAAGGAGGAGAAGGAGATAGGGATGTTGATTCCCCTGGAACCCTCCCTAGAGGCTACAATGGGCCTGATGGGTCCCTGAAACAAGGCCACAGCCCTATCAGGTGGTCCTCTCTGCCCAGTAACTGCTTCCTCCACTAGTCTTTTCAGACCTAGAGGTGTTAATAATTCCTGCAATTAACAGCTCCAGGGTAGGTTTTCTATAGGCTGACCCTAGTTTTGTGAATATTCCCTATATTAAACTCCCTGCAAATTCATCAACTAGAGGATAACATCTGTTTCCTAGACCGTGACTGACACTGTTACCTGTGGCATTCTGCTATTCTTTTCATACCCAACGGAATGTTAACCAAAGGCCACATTAACCTGACCTTGTATTACTTGAAGCAACAAGATGTGTAATTGGACTTCCCTGGTGGCACAGTGGTTGAGAATCTGCCTGCCAATGCAGGGGACGCGGGTTCGAGCCCTGGTCTGGGAAGATCCCACATGCCGCGGAGCAACTAAGCCCGTGTGCCACAGCTACTGAGCCTGCGCATCTGGAGCCTGTGCTCCACAACAAGAGAAGGCCACGAAAGTGAGAGGCCCACGCACTGCGATGAAGAGTGGCCCCCACTCGCCGCAACTAGAGAAAGCCCTCTCACAGAAACGAAGACCCAACACAGCCAAAAATAAATAAATAAATTTTAAAAAAAAAGATGTGTAATTAATGTAGATGGCCAAGAGGCACATGAAAAGATGTTCGGCATCACTAATTATTAGAGAAATGCAAATCAAAACTACAATGAGGTATCACCTCACACCAGTCATAATGGCCATCATCAAAAAATCTACAAACAATAAATAATGGAGAGGGTGTGGAGAAAAGGGAACCCTCTTGCACTGTTGGTGGGAATGTAACATGACAGCCACTATGGAAAACAGTATGGAACTTTCTTAAAAAACTAAAAATAGAATTACCATATGACCCAGCAATCCCGTTACTGGACATATACCTAGAGAAAATCATAACTCAAAAAGACACAGTGTTCATTGTGGCACTATTTACAGTAGCCAGGTCATGGAAGCAAATTAAATGCCCATCAATGGACGAAAGGACAAATAAGATGTGGTACATATATACAGTGGAATATTACTCGTCATAAAAAGGAATGAAATGGGGTCATTTGTAGTGATGTGGATGGACCTAGAGACTGTCATACAGAGTGAAGTAAGTCAGAAAGAGAAAAACAAATATCGTATATTAACGCATATATGTGGAATCTAGAAAAGTGATACAGACAAACCTGTTTGCAAGGCAGAAATAGAGACACAGACATAGAAAACAAACGTATGGACACCAAGGCAGGGAAGGGGGGGTGGGATGAATTGGGAGATTGGAATTGACATATATACACTAACATGTACCAAATAGATAACTAATGAGAACCTGCTGTATAGCACAGGGAACTCTACTTCACTTTGCTGTACAGTAGAAACTAATACAACATTGTAAAATGACTATACCACAAATAAATAAATAAATAAAAAGAGTTAAGTTTTCCAGTGGAAAAAATATGTCAGGACTTTTTTCTTATTAAGATGGCTGTTTTTCAGTGATAGGAGGGACATATGGATATACAGAAACATGATGAATTATCACTGCAGCTTCTCAGTCTGCCTTCTCAATAAGAGTTTTCTGAATGTAAGTCCAACACTCTGACTTTCTGAAAATGCAGCATTTCTCTTCATAGGGCAGCAAGCAGGATCTTAGATCCCCAACTGGGGACTGATCCCGGGCCCTTGGCAGTGAAAGCGCAGAGTCCTAACCACCGGACCACCAGCAAATTCCCTCTCCATAGGTTTTTTTGTTGGTTTTTTTTTTAACATCTTTATTGGAGTATAATTGCTTTACAATGGTGTATTAGTTTCTGCTGTATAACAAAGTGAACCAGTTATACATATACACATATCCCCATATCTCCTCCCTCTTGTGTCTCCTTCCCACCCTCCCTATCCCACTTCTCTAGGTGGACACAAAGCACCGAGCTGATCTCCCTGTGCTATGCGGCTGCTTCCCACTAGCTATGTATTTTACACTTGGTAGTGTATATATGTCCATGTCACTCTCTCACTTTGTCCCAGCTTACCCTTCCCCCTCCCCATGTCCTCAAGTCCATTCTCTACATCTGCATCTTTATTCCTGTTCTGCCCCTAGGTTCTTCATAACCAACTTTTTTTTTTTTTAGATTCCATATATATGTGTTAGCATACAGTATTTGTTTTTCTCTTTCTGACTTACTTCATTCTGTATGACAGTCTCTAGGTCCATCCACCTCACTACAAATAACTCAATTTCATTTCTTTTTATGGTTAATATTCCATTGTATATATGTGCCACATCTTCTTTATCCATTCATCTGTTGATGGACACTTAGGTTGCTTCCATGTCCTACCTATTGTAAATAGAGCTGCAATGAACATTGTGGTACTGACTCCTTTTGAATTATGATTTTCTCATGGTATATGCCCAGTAGTGGGATTGTTTGGTCATATGGTAGTTCTATTTTTAGATTTTTAAGGAACCTCCATACTGTTCTCCATAGTGGCTGTATCAATTTACATTCCCACAACAGTGAAAGAAGGTTCCCTTTTCTCCACACCCTCTCCAGCATTTATTGTTTGTCGATTTTTTGATGATAGCCATTCTGACTGGTGTGAGGTGATACCTCATTGTAGTTTTGATTTGCATTTCTCTAATGATGAGTGATGTTGAGCATTCTTTCATGTGTTTGCTGGCAATCTGTATATCTTCATTGGGTAAATGTCGATTTAGGTCTTCTGCCCATTTTTGGATTGGGTTGTTTGTGTTTTTGATATTGAACTGCCTAAGCTGCTTGTATATTTTGGAGATTAATCCTTTGTCAGTTGCCTCATTTGCAAATATTTTCTCCCATTCTTTTTTTTTTTAAATTATACTTAGCTTTAAATAACTTTTATTGATGAACAAATATTTATTGAGTATATATGGTGTACTGCTATAAAGTGAATGGTTTTTTTTAATTAATTAATTATATTTTTGGCTGCGTTGGGTCTTTGTTGCTGAGCGTGGGCTTTTCTCTAGTTGTGGTGAGTGGGAGCTACTTTTCCTCGTGGAGCATGGGCTTCTCATTGTGGTGGCTTCTCTTGTTGCAGAGCACGAGCTGTAGGCGAACAGGCTTCAGTAGTTGCAGCATGCAGGCTAAGTAGTTGTGGCTCGCGGCTCTAGAGCACAGGCTCAGTAGTTGTGGTGCATGGGCTTAGTTGCTCCATGGCATGTGGGATCTTCCTGGACCAGGGATCAAACCCGTGTCCCCTGCCTTGGCAGGCAAATTCTTAGCCACTGCACCACCAGGGAAGCCCTTTTCTCCCATTCTGAGGGTTGTCTTTTCAACTTGTTTATGGTTTACTTTGCTGTGCAAAAGCTTTTAAGTTTCATTAGGTCCCATTTGTTTATTTTTATTTTTATCTCCATTCCTCTAGGAGATGGGTCAAAAAGGATCTTGCTGTGATTTATGTCATACAGTGTTCTGCCTATGTTTTCCTCAAAGAGTTTGATAGTATCTGGCCTTACATTTAGGTCTTTAATCCATTTTGAGTTTATTTTTGCATCTGGTGTTAGAGAGTGTTCTAATTTCATTCTTTTATTTGTAGCTCTCCAGTTTTCTGAGCACCAATTATTGAAGAGGATGGCTTTTCTCCATTATATATTCTTGCCTGTTTTATCAAAGACAAGGTGACCATATGTGCGTGGGCTTATCTCTGGGCTTTCTATCCTGTTCCATTGATCTATCTTTCTGTTTTTGTGCCAGTACCATACTCTCTTGATTACTGTAGCTTTGTAGTATAGTCTGAAGTCAGGGAGCCCAATTCCTCCAGCACCATTTTTCTTTCTCAAGATTGCTTGAGCTTTTGGGGTCTTTTGTGTTTCCATACAAATTGTGAAATTTTTTGTTCTAGTTCTGTGAAAAATGCCATTGGTAGTTTGATATGGATTGCATTGAATCTTGCTTTGGGAATAGTCATTTTCACAATGTTGATTCTTCCAATTCAAGAACATGATAAATCTCTCCATCTGTTTGTATCATCTTTACTTTCTTTCATCACTGTCTTATAGTTTTCTGCATACAGGTCTTTTGTCTCCTTAGGTAGGTTTATTCCTAGGTATTTTATTCTTTATGTTGCAATGGTAAATGGGAGTGTTTTCTTGATTTCACTTTCATATTTTTCATCATTAGTATATAGGAATGCCAGAGATTTCTGTGCATTAATTTTGTATCCTGCTACTTTACCAAATTCATTGATTAGCTCTAGTAGTTTTCTGGTAGCATCTATACGATTCTCTATGTATAGTATCATGTCATCTACAAACAATGACAGTTTTACTTCTTTTCCAATTTGGGTTCCTTTTATTTCTTTTTCTTCTCTGATTGCTGTGGCTAAAACTTCCAAAACTATGTTGAATAACAGTGGTGAGAGTGGACAACCCTGTCTTGTTCCTGATCTTAGTGGAAATGGTTTCAGTTTTTCACCATTGAGAACAATGTTGGCTGTGGGTTTCTCATACATGGACTTTATATATTCAGGTAAGCTCCCTCTATGCCTACTTTCTGGAGGGTTTTTATCATAAATGGGTGTTGAATTTTGTTGAAAGCTTTTTCTGTATTTATTGAGATAATCATACAGTTTTTCTCCTTCAATTTGTTAATATCGTTTATCACATTGATTGATTTGCATATATTGAAGAATCCTTGCATTCCTGGGATAAACCCCACTTGATCATGGTGTATGATCCTTTTAATGTGCTGTTGGATTCTGTTTGCTAGTATTTTGTTGAGGGTTTTTGCATCTATGTTCATCAGTAATATTGGCCTGTAGTTTTCTTTTTTGTGATATCTTTGTCTGGTGTTGCTATCAGGGTGATGGTGGTTTTGTAGAATGAGTTTGGGAGTGTCCCTCCCTCTACTATATTTTGGAAGAGTTTGAGAAGGATAGGTGTTAGCTCTTCTCTAAACGTTTGATAGAATCTGCCTGTGAAGCCATCTGGTCCTGAACTTTTGTTTATTGGAAGATTTTTAATCACAGTTTCAATTTCAGTGCTTGTGATTGATCTGTTTATACTTTCTATTTCTTCCTTGTTCAGTCTCGGAAGGTTGTGCTTTTCTAAGAATTTGTCCATTTCTTCCAGGTTGTCCATTTTATTGCCATAGAGTTGCTTGTAGTAATCTCTCATGATCCCTTGTATTTCTGCAGTGTCAGTTGTTACTTCTCCTTTTTCATTTCTAATTCTATTGATTTGAGTCTTCTCTCTTTTTTTCTTAATGAGTCTGGCTAATGGTTAATCAATTTTGTTTATCTTCTCAAAGAACCAGCTTTTAGTTTTATTGATCTTTGCTATCGTTTACTTCATTACTTTTTCATTTTTTTCTGATCTGATCTTTATGATATCTTTCCTTCAGCTAACTTTTGGGTTTTTTTGTTCTTTCTCTAATTGCTTTAGGTGTAAGGTTAGGTTGTTTATTTGAGGCTTTTCTTGTTTCTTGAGGTAGGATTGTATTGCTATAAACTTCTCACTTAGAACTGCTTTTGCTTCATCCCATAGGTTTTGGGTTGTTGTGTTTTCATTGCCATTTGTTATAGGTATTTCTTGATTTCCCCTTTGATTTCTTCAGTGATCTCTTGGTTATTTAGTAGTGTACTGTTTAGCCTCCATGTGTTTGTATTTTTTACAGATATGTTACTGTAATTGATATCTAGGCTCATAGCATTGTGGTTGGAAAAGATACTTGATATGATTTCAATTTTCTTAAATTTACTACGGCTTGATTTGTGACCCAAGATATGATCTATCCTGGAGAATGTTCCATGAACACTTGCGAAGAAAATGTATTCTGTTGTTTTTGGATGGAATGTCCTATAAATATCAATTAAGTCCATCTTGTTTAATGTATCATTTAAAGCTTGTGCTGCCTTATTTATATTCATTTTGGATGACCTGTCCATTGGTGAAAGTGGGGTGTTTAAGTCCCCTATTATTATTGTGTTACTGTTGATTTTCCCTTTTATGGCTGTTAGCATTTGCCTTATGTATTGAGGTGCTCCTATTTTGGAGGCATAAATATTTACAATTGTTACATCTTTTTCTTGGATTGATCCCTTGATCAATGTAGTGTCCTTCTTTGTCTCTTGTAATAGCCTTTATTTTAAAGTCTATTTTGTCTGATATGAGAATTGCTACTCCAGCTTTCTTTTGATTTCCATTTGCATGGAATATCTTTCTCCATCCCCTCACTTTCAGTCTGTATGTGTCCCTAGGTCTGAAATGGGTCTCTTGTAGACAGCATATATATGGATGTTGTTTTCATATCCATTCAGCCAGTCTGTGTCTTTTGGTTGGAGCATTTAATCCATTTACATTTAAGGTAATTATTGATATGTATGTTCCTATTACCGTTTTCTTTATTGTTTTGGGTTTGTTATTGTAGGTCTTTTCCTTCTCTTGTTTTTCCTGCCTAGAGAAGTTCCTTTAGCATTTGTTGTTAAGCTGGCTCAGTGGTGCTGATTTCTCTTAGCTTTTGCTTGTATGTAAAGGTTTTAAATTCTCCACTGAATCTGAATGAGATCCTTGCTGGATAGGGTAATCTTGATTGTAGGTTTTTCCCTTTCATCACTTTAAATATGTCCTGCCACAGCCTCCTCCCTTGCACAGTTTCTGCTGAAAGATCAGCTGTTAGCCTTATGGGGATTCCCTTGTATGTTATTTGTTGCTTTTCCCTTGCTGCTTTTAATATTTTTTCTTTTTATTTAATTTTTGATAGTTTGATTAATATGTCTTTGTGTGTTTCTCCTTGGATTTACCCTGTATGGGACTCTCTGTGGTTCCTCAACCTGACTGGCTCTTTCCTTTTCCATGTTAGGGAAGTTTTCAACTATAAGAAATTATAAATATTTTCTCAGACCCTTTTTCTCGTCTTCTTCTGGGACCCCTATAAATTGAATGTTGTCATATTTCATTTGATGTTGTCCCAGAGGTCTCTGAGACAGTCCTCAATTCTTTTCATTCTTTTTTCTTTATTCTTCTCTGCAATAGTTATTTCCACTATTTTATCTTCCAGGTCGCTTATCCATTCTTCTGCCTCATTTATTCTGCTATTAATTCCTTCTGGAGAATTTTTAATTTCATCTGTTGTGTTTTTCATCATTGCTTGTTTGCTCTTTAGTTTGTCTAGGTCCTTGTTAAATGTTTATTGTATTTTCTCCATTCTACTTCCAAGATTTTGGATCATCTTTACTATCATTACTCTGAATTCTTTTTCAGGTAGACTGCCTATTTCCTCTTCATTTGTTTGGTCTGGTGGGTTTTTACCTTGCTCCTTCATCTGCTGTGTATTTCTCTGTCTTCTTATTTTGCTTAACTTACTGTGTTTTGGGTCTCTGTTTCACAGGCTGCAGGTTCGTAGCCCCTGTTGTTTTTGGTGTCTGCCCCCAGTGGGTAAGATTGGTTCAGTGGCTTGTGTAGGCTTCCTGGTGGAGGGGATTGGTGCCTGTGTTCTGGTGGATGAGGCTGGATCTAATCTTTCTGTTGGGCAGGACTGTGTCCGGTGGTGTGTTTTGGGGTATCTGTGACCTTATTATGATTTTAGGCAGCCTCTCTGCTAATGGGTGGGGCTGTGTTCCTGTTTTGCTAGTTGTTTGGCAAAGGATGTCCAGCACTGTAGCTTGCTGGTCATTGAGTGGAGCTGGGTCTTAGCATTGAGATGGAGATCTCTGGGAGAGATTTTGCCTTTTGATATTATGTGGGGCTGGGATGTCTCTGGTGGACCAACGTCCTGAACTTGGCTCTCCCACTTCAGAGGCTCAGGCCTGACACACGGCTGGAGCACCAAGACCCTGTCAGCCATATGGCTCAGAAGAAAATTGAGAAAAAAAAGAAATAAAAAACAAAATAAAATAAAATAAAGTTATTAAAAAATTGTTAAATATTATTAAAAATAAGAATGTAATTAAAATAACAAAGAAAGAAAGAAGAGAACAACCAAACGCAAAAAGAAATCCACCAATTATAAAAAGTGCTAAAAACTCTACTAAAAAAAACCCCAACAACTGGACAGACAGAACCTTAGGACAAATGGTAAAACCAAAGCTATACAGACAAAATCACAGAAAGAAATATACACATACACACTCGCAAAAAGAGAAAAAGAAAAAAAAAGATATATATATATATATATATATAAAGGAAGAGAGCAACCAAATCAATTATCAAATCTACCAATGATAATAAGCTCTAAATAGTAAACTAAGATAAACATAAAACCAGAAACAAATTAGATGCAGAAAGCAAACCTCAAGTCTACAGCTGCCCCCAAATTCCACCGCCTCAATTTGGGATGATTCGTTGTCTGTTCAGGTATTCCACAGATGCAGGGTAAAAGTTCATTGTGGAGATTTAATCTGCTGCTCCTGAGGCTGCCCAATGAAATTTCCCTTTCTCTTCTTTGCTCGCACAGCTACCTGGGTTCAACTTTGGATTTGGCCCCACTTTTGCACGTAGGTCACCTTCTGGCACCTGTTCTTTGCCCAGAAAGGAGGGCGTTAAAGGAGCGGCTGATTAAGTGGCTCTGGCTCACTCAGGCTGGGGGAGGGAGGGGTGCAGAATGTGGGGCGAGCCTGTGGTGGCAGAGGCCAACATGACACTGCAACAGCCTGAGGTGTACCGTGTGATCTCCCAGGGAAGTTGTCCCTGGATCACCAGACCCTGGCAGTGGCGGGCTGCACAGGCTCCTGGGAGGGGAGGTGTGGAGAGTGACCTGTGCTCACACACAGGCTTCTTGGTGGCTGCAGTAGCAGCCTTAGCGTCTCATGCCCATCTCTGTCATCCAGGCTAATAGCCGCAGCTCACACCTATCTCTGGAGCTTGTTTAGGCGGTACTCTGAATCCCCTCTCCTGCACACCGCAAATCAATGGTCTCTTGCCTCTTTGGCAGTTCCAGACATTTTTCCAGACTCCCTCCCGGCTAGCTGTGGCGCACTAGCCCCCTTCAGCCTGTATTCATGCCGCCAAACCCAGTCCTCTCCCTGGGATCCGACCTCCGAAGCCTGAGCCTCAGCTCCCAGCCCCCGCCCGCCCCGGCAGGTGAGCAGACAAGCCTCTCGGGCTGGCTGGTTGGCACCGATCCTCTATGCAGGAATCTCTCTGGTTTTCCCTCTACACCCCTGTTTCTGTGCTCTCCTCCATGGCTCCAAAGCTTCCCCCACCACCACCCCCGTCTCCACCTGCGAAGGGGCTTCCTAGTGTGTGGAAACCTTTCCTCCTTCACAACTCCCTCCCAGAGGTGCGGGTCCCATCCCTATTCTTTTGTATCTGTTTTTACTTTTTTCTTTTGCCCTACCCAGGTACATGGGGAGTTTCTTGCCTTTTGGGAGGTCTGAGGTCTTCTGCCAGCGTTCAGTAAGGGTTCTGTAGGAGTTGTTCCAAATGTAGATATGTTTTGATGTATTTGTGGGGAGGCAGGTGAACTCCACATATTACTCCTCTGCCATCTTGAAGGTCTCCCCTCTCCATAGGCTTTTTTTTTTTTTTTTGCGGTACGCGGGCCTCTCGCTGTTGTGGCCTCTCCCATTGCAGAGCACAGGCTCCGGACGCACAGGCTCAGCGGCCATGGCTCACGGGCCCAGCCACTCCATGGCATGTGGGATCTTCCCGGACTGGGGCACAAACCCGTGTCCCCTGCATCAGTAGGCGGACTCTCAACCACGGCACCACCAGGGAAGCCCTCCATAGGTTTTTAAGGACTCTTTTACAAGCCTGTTTATGTTTTTGCTTCAATATAAATAAAGTCAAATACATAGCTGGAAAGTGAAAAAAAAAATCAATTGATCATTCCTGTAGCTTGTTAAAGTTACACTTAACACCAGGACATGAGACAACATAGTTTCTAAAAAGAATATACAGAATATAATTTCACATTACATTGCTGTCTCATGCCATCATTATAAGTGCTAATTATTATATGCTGTTATATTGAACAAAAAGCTATTGCAATGAACTGATTTCTCCCTAAAGGGCCACATTACCATGTTCCACCATTTCGTGCATCTCTTTTTTTATACTTGTGTACTGTCCTTTCATTGCTGATACTATGGTTTTCTCCCCAGCACTGTACTAATATCTCTTTTGAAAAGCAGCCACGTGGTTTAGAGGAAGAGGCTGGCTTTGACCTTTCTCTCAGTTTCAGGGCGATGTCCAATCAGGGTAACTCCATTTCTTTTGCCCCAGTCATTGTTTCAGGCATGACACTGTTAGGGCTTGCCAGTATCCTGACCAAAAACATTGATTGGTTCAGATGTGGCAAAATCAGAAACAAGCTCCCTAAGTGCACTGAATGTGAGCAAGGAAGCACACCAAACTGACACCAAATTTCTGGACTCTGAAAAGCCAGCCTGAGGGTGAAACCAAACACAGTGTCATGGCGTGCGTAGGATTATAGAATTGACATCCTGATTGAACCATGACTGAAGGCCACCCTACCACTTGTTCCTAGTTACACAATTCAATAAATTGTTTTACCTCGT
This sequence comes from Monodon monoceros, assembly GCF_005190385.1. Lineage (NCBI taxonomy): Eukaryota > Metazoa > Chordata > Mammalia > Artiodactyla > Monodontidae > Monodon > Monodon monoceros. Next base: position 153,536,050 of record NW_021703778.1, on the reverse strand, counting down.
TTGAGTTGGGTTTTTGGTGTTTACTTTCAAAATCATTGGTAGACCTTTCTCTCAATTAACTGCAACTCCTTTCTCTGTCCTGCTTGTCACTGTGTTAGTCTAGCATCATTTTCTCACTGCATTTCATTCCTCACTTGGCCTTCTCTTTGCTGCAAATTGTAGAAAAGACTAACCAGACTTGAAAATTAAGGTTTATTTTATATGTAACTTCTAGGATTATAGGAGAAAGTCCAAGACTTACTCTACATTATGCCATGGAATAGTATACGAGGCTGTGATAACCAATCTTCTCACCACTTGGAGGTCACTTCTGCACACTTCACTATATGTTCAAGAAGGCTGAACCACTGGACATCTAATTCCTAGATACATGGGAAGAGACTGTACTTATTGATCCCTGCAAGAGTACATGTATGTGGTTGGTCTATAGAGAGATTTCTTACTGCCACATTCAGAAAACTGGAATAAATATAGCGGATTATTCCTCAAATGGTAGGCATTTTTCTTTCTTGGCATTTATTTGTTATCCATTGGACTCATTAAGCAGTCTGATGCTAAAACATTTGTAATAGCAAAAATTGCAAATTCAAAGCATATTGATGAATTTTGATGCAGTGATACTTCTTTCAGACTTCATGTATTTTGTCAGAACATTGTTTTAATAAATTAACAACACCAGAAGAAAATGAGGGAAAAAGCTTGTCATCTTGGGCACTGTAATTCTTGATTCCTTCAAAGCATGACATCCTAAGCATAACAATAGGAAAAGCTTGAATTTGAACGTCACCAATTCAAAGATGACCCCAGAAAAGAATTTCTCTCTCATGAGTTGAGATGTCGGAGTTCATCAGCATCAGCTTTGCTCATCAACCAAAAGTGTCAACTTCACTGAAACGTTCAATTTTCCCAAACAATATTCAACTTGATTTGTTTTTTTGACTTCTCCCATAACATATATTCACCCTACACTTTGTTGCTATTCTTGTTGTTTTTGTAATCCTAAACTGCTAACCTTGGTAGTATCCTTTATGGTGTACTCATGCTCTTGGGTAGATACCTTGAGAGTGGGAACAATGCCCCTTTTTGTTTTTTGCAACACTGCTAGGAACTTCTAATGTAGAATTGTACCCAGTTAATTTCTCATTCTGGGAACACTGGAGGATTACACTTCCTTAAACCTTTGCAGTTGCGGCTACTCATGTGAATATTTATAGTCAATAAAATGGGACTGGAATTGGTGTTGTCACTTTTTGGTTGAGAGAGTGAAGAAAATCTATGTGCAATTCTCCAGTTTCTCTTTCCTCACTGCCCTGAGCCAGGAAGTTGTGTATCCAGGTTATGTTGTAACTACAAGACAGTGGAGTTGCCATCCCCCTGGATCTCTGAAGAAGCCTCCTTATCTTGAGTAGCATGAGTGTGAAGTAAATCTCTGTCCCATCAAGCCACTAAGATTTGGAGTTTATTTTCTCAGCATAAGAATAGATTATCCTTATTAATACAATCATGTATATGAGAAATAATTACCAATTTTTTGTTTAATTGAATTTTAATTAAATCAGCCCTAATTACTATCTATCATTTTGAGCAAAGTAATCAGGCCAGCATATTTGATTCTTCCCTTTCCTTTAGTACAGGTATAACTATTTGTCCTGGGTGAAAGAATTCTTTGAAAATCTCTATCCGAAGTTCTTAAACTGGGATCTCAGAAACCTTGAGACCTAAGTCTGTTGTCTTCTATGGGCTTCTACATCTATTTATTCTAATGGGGTAGCAGATCCTTATCCCTTTAACATGTTTTGAAGTGTCCAGAACCATGAATAAATAAGAACTTCTAGGTCAGATGAAACCAAAAATTTCTATAGAGAAGGACCTTAAAATCTTAACATATGCAGGACAACTGAATAGTTGAAAGGAGACTGTTTTTAGTCTAACACTCTACCATAAATACATTAAATAGTTAATTAAACTAATCAGATATTTCCTCACATCTCAAGAAAATTTTAAATATGTATATATGAATGCCTGCCTCTAACTTTTCAATGTTCTTTGACCTCATTTACATTGATGAAAGAAAAAATGCAGACACTAAGAAAAATCTTTAAATCACTCATTTTGTAACAAACAAATCATTCTACGTTGTCATATAGTTGTATCATTGGACAAATATTCGTATAGTTCACACTATCTTGATGGAGTAGATTATCATGTTAATGCATAACCATTAAGAGACTGATACCCACCCACATCCTTGCAAGTTTTTACACCAATATAAGTCCCCTAGTAATTCATTTCAACTCTTTCTATATAATCAAAAGCATTCAGTTACTGATAGGTTGTTGATTCACATCACCCAATGAATTTAGTCCCTATCACAACTTCCAAAAAGATTTGAAAATAATAACTCTGCTACAAAACACTCAAAGGCAGTGGTACCAGGAACTCTTGAATTGCCGTGATGTTGAAGCCACTCTCTTTCACTGAATATTTCAGGGAATAAATATATCAGGCTTTCTGAGTCATTTTCTCTTTTTGTTTCCTATTTTTAATCCCTACCAAAGGCATGGTTCATAAACAGAAACAACAACAAAAATCTTCTGTCTCCTGGTTATCAGGTTCAAGTATATAAACCCTTGCCTGATTTCATAATGAATTTTTAGAATAATAGTGGCTATGACCTCAACTCTGCCTATCTCTGCCACACTCTGCTGGATCCAAACTTGTCTCAAGTCCATGACAGTCAGCCTAGAATCAGACCCTTTCCCAAATGAGCTCTTAAGACTAGCAACATCTTTGAGGACCTCTACTGTGTGCCTCCTGCCCAGAACCTGTTCGTTTTCATCTAGCTTTTCCTTTCTTTAGACTTCACACACTAGATGAATAACTACTTAGTCACAAAATTGTTCTATGAAAAATAAGTGCTTTATTTTCTTCTCATAACAATGAATTCACTTATTGGCCCACACAGTGAATGAATATATCAAGATTTGTAATAAAGTTACCCATATGTGTGTGTTTTGTATTATATATAGTTGTCAGGTCATTAAGAACAAACACAATGTTATATTTATATCTCTTACAAGCTATAGTGCATTACCTTGCACACAGCATGTCTTTGATAAACACGTCCTGAACTTTAGTTACAGATTGGATGCGTGGTTGGATAAATAAACAAATGTTACCAAATCCATGGAAATAAGATAAGAAAGCAGTGTGTGATAATTGAAAAGATGTTTGAATTTAGGAGGCTAACCTCAGATTTGCCACTAACTAGCATTAACTAGCCCAGAAATCTTACACAAGTTAGTTACCTCCTCTGGACTTCAGATTCATCATCTATAAAATAAGGTGCTAAGATTACGTGATCTTTTGTCACCCCACTGGTATTAAAATCTGTGATGGATAATAACCCATCAAATTTAGTACTATAATATTTCAAGTATCTCTCTCCTTTTCTTTTCATCAGTTGCCTTAAATATCTTTAAGTAACTATTTTTCTTTCACCAATAACCTTACTCAGGCTGAAACAGAAACCCTACATAGGAAGATCAAGGAACAGTCCATAACTTTGATCTTTAGTGTCTAGGTATAAAACAGCCCAAGGATAAGAGGCAAAGAAAGGCAATGTCAGACTAGGCAGCCTTGAGAAAATGGATGATCTGCAGGGGGGAAAATCTGGAGTTAACTATTTTGCAGAGAATTTCTGAACAAAAAGTTTTAGCTTTGAAGTGAAAGAAGTTGTATGGAAGAGGAAATAGATGATTCACCAAATGACAGACAGAAATGTGGTGATCAAATGGATTAGATATGTCTATATGCTGGAGAATCCATAACTGGAATAAGGCATTCTGAAAAGCCATGAGTAGAACACATTAAATTGTTTTCATTTTTATATAGAATGGAGGAACTCATTTCCTGATACTATGGCCATGATGGAGATGGTAGGGAATGGTAGTTAACAGCACGGGTTTGGGATTCAGACTAATCTAAGTTTGAATCTTGACTCTGACACATACCACTTAGATGACTTTCTAGCAAGTATCCCAGGGATCATTTTCCTCGTTAGTAGTAGCTATGGCTACCTCATGGGGTTATGACCAGAATTAAATGAAGTGAAACTAGTATAGTCCTTAGCTCAGTGTCCAGCACAAGTGCTCAGTCATTATTAACTACTGTTAGATATGAGGAAGAAATTAAGTTATTCCTATAGTTTGAAGGTCTTTTGTCCCTGGGTGAGTATGGCCAAGTTAGACTGAATTTGGTTAGAAATGTACCAAAACCAGCCCAGGAGAGCTAGCCTCAATGTTGCTGGTAAAGAACTATGAAGTTGTAGGTCTAAGAAGCAAGATAGCAGAGGAAGTTCCCTGGGCTGAATTTGCATTTAAGCTAGGAATTAAAAGCAGTTTCAGAACTAGAGAGAATTGACAGTTGGGTTCTAAACTGGGGAATTTGCAAAAAGAAACCTCCCTTTTGTGTTTGGTCATTATTCTACCTGTCAAGCAGTAAACAACTGCTCTACTCAACCCAGTTTTAGATACCATAGACAAAGTCATCAATAGTTCTTGTTAGTTTTTATAGGTTAAGCACTGAGAACATTTGATATTATCTCTCAATTCTCTTTCTCTTTTTTAGCTTTTAGAGGATTAAGAGAGAAAGGGTGTGTGTGTGTAAACAGGCTGGGGTTGGGGTGTGTGGCAGCTTTTAAGCAACCAGAAACTGAAACACAAATCTAGTTGATAATTTTAAATATCCTCCCCGCCAAAAAAAAAAAAACCAAAAAACTTTAAAAGTGTATTGAAAAAATGTTTCATTATATTGTATTCTAATTAAGACAGTGATTTACATGTTGATGACCAGGTGGGTACCCAGAAATTTAAAAACCCTTGTGGTACATTTTAAATGGTTTAAATCTATGTATATTTAAATTCTCAATATTAGTCAGTGTAATTTTAATTCCACTTAGAATATGGTGAGGGAAGAGACAAAGTAAATATATAAGTAATAACACATCTAATTAAAATATCTTTTCTCTACTAATGGCATATTTTTGACATAGATATGATACTAGATTTGAAGTTGTTCCTTAATGTGTCTATAGGAGGAAAAGTATACATTTTAAAGATATGTATAGAATCCCTAGAGTGATTTGGTTTCTAAAGCACATTTATATCTCATTTACTTATTTTCTCCTATACCCTAATGCTTCAAAATGCACATCTTCTGACTCCAAATTGTGTCACTCAAGTGCCAGATTCGAAAAGGAACAAGCAGCTCATGCAGCTCAATAACAAAAAAACAAACAACCCAATCCAAAAATGGGCAGAAGACCTAAATAGACATTTCTCCAAAGAAGATATACCGATTGCCAACAAACACATGAAAGAATGCTCAACATCATTAATCATTAGAGAAATGCAAATCAAAACTGAAATGAAATATCATCTCATATCAGTCAGAATGGCCATCATCAAAAAATCTACAAACAATAAATGCTGGAGAGGGTGTGGAGAAAAGGGAACCCTCTTGCACTGCTGGTGGGAATGGGAATTGGTACAGCCACTATGGAGAACAGTATGGAGGTTCCTTAAAAAAGTACAAATAGAACTACCATATGACCCAGCAATCCCACTACTGGGCATATACCCTGAGAAAACCATAATTCAAAAAGAGTCATGTACCAAAATGTTCATTGCAGCTCTATTTACAATAGCCCGGAGATGGAAAAACCTAAGTGTCCATCATCGGATGAATGGATAAAGGAGACGTGGCACATATATACAATGGAATATTACTCAGCCATAAAAAGAAACGAAATTGAGCTATTTGTAATGGGGTGGATAGACCTAGAGTCTGTCATACAGAGTGAAGTAAGTCAGAAAGAGAAAGACAAATACCGTATGCTAACACATATATATGGAATTTAAGAAAAAAAATGTCATGAAGAACCTATGGGTAAGACAGGAATAAAGACACAGACCTCCTAGAGAATGGACTTGAGGATATAGGGAGGGGGAAGGGTAAGCTGAGACAAAGTGAGAAAGTGGCATGGACATATATACACTACCAAACGTAAGGTAGATAGCTAGTGGGAAGCAGCCGCATAGCACAGGGAGATCAGCTCGGTGCTTTGTGACCGCCTGGAGGGGTGGGATAGGGAGGGTGGGAGGGAGGCAGACGCAAGAGGGAAGACATATGGAACATATGTATAACTGATTCACTTTGTTATAAAGCAGAAACTAACACACCATTGTAAAGCAATTATACTCCAATAGAGATGTTAAAAATAATAATAATAAAAAAAAATAAAGGAACAATGAATCATTCAATGTTAAAGAAACCTTGAAGTGAAATGTTCTGTCTTATTTTCACGTTTCTATATCCTGGTTTCACTAGAGAAAATGCCAGGAAAATAAAAAAGTAGAAATGAAAATGTCCTTATTTTCTTTTTTTTCTTAAATCTTTGTTCCTTGGGCTCTATCATACACTACTTGTAAGAAAAGTGCATCCACATTCAAAATAGATCTTCATGTTTAATATGGTGATGGAGAATTCTGTTTTCCTAAGACACTTATGATTTTTTTCAAACATTAAGCTCTTAGCAAATATGCTAAATGACAATGCAAATTCATTTATTTTGTTATCAGAATTTTTGTTTCTTGAATGGAGCAAACAAAAAGTTTAGCCAAATTGATTTTATTTTGATAAATTAATACCTGTAGATGAATTGCCTTTCTCAAATTTCCAGACTTAGGAACAGTTGGATCAACATATTTATAATGTTAGAAGAAACCACTGGCTTTGGCTTTGGCAAAACAAGTAAAGTTGAAAAACTAAAATTATAGACTCAAATTTCACAGAATTACAAAACTTTTCATCAGAAATTTTGCCACCCAGGAAGCACTAATTAAAGATCATTATAAGGACAGACAGCAAATGCACAAAATTATGCTAAAAAAGATGTGGTAGGAACACCACTGAGAAAGCAACCTCAGAGATGAACTAATTAGAACTATGGAAAGTGATAGGGATTTTTTAAATTATAACATTATTGTCAGATAAATGAGACAAAGAGTCATTCATTACATTTTTTTTAATACATTCTGAACTTCAACTTACCTTTTCTGTTTGAGCTAATACAAAAATAAAATGTGGCAGAAGAATAAATAATACAATTTGGAAGGTATAATTTTTTTTTTTTCCGGTACGTGGGCCTCTCACTGTTGTGGCCTCTCCCATTGCCGAGCACAGGTTCCGGACACTCAGGCTCAGCGGCCATGGCTCACGGGCCCAGCCGCTCCGCGGCATGTGGGATCTTCCCAGACCGGGGCACGAACCCGTGTCCCCTGCATCGGCAGGCGGACTCACAACCACTGCACCACCGGGGAAGCCCAGAAGGTATAATTTTTTAAAAGATTTTTCTTAAAAGTAGATTTTTTTCTTACTTTACATTGCATTTTTAAATTACATTACAACTTTTGCCAGGTAAAAATTTTTTTAAATACTATTTTCACATTCCCATCACTTTGTCTCTCTCTACTCCTATTGGTCATTCTCTGTTTCTCTCTTCTCTCTCCAGCCACTTTCTGCTTCATTTCAAAATCTATTTAAGGCAGATATTTTTAATAAAGTGAATTAGTCATTGACATGACCAAATATATAAAAATAAAAATTTAATGGTTAACAGTCCTATTATCAACAGTAGTGTAAGTAATGTCCAACTGGAAAATAAATGGTAAAGTTGTACGGTTCGATCGCTCTACTTGACTTTTTAGCCACTATTTGCTTTATTCTGAAATTTAGCCATTATATAGGTCATCTTGTATATTAATTTTGCTCTATACTACTAATAAGACATTAAGAGAAGATGATTCTGAAGAAAGATCCTTTTAAACTGTGCAAGTTCCTTAAATTTATAAGTAGAGTCTCTCTCAGTGGCTACTCGAGGCAATAATATGAGCCATTTCTGTCGTCTTACTCTTCTTCATCTTCCCTTTTAATCTTTAATGACTTTTGTTTCACTATATTTCTTTGGCTGAAATTTCTGTCTTAAGTATCTTAATTTGTTCCTAAGGACCCCTCAATTTTAATTTGCTTGGGTCTTATTAAATAATAAGTGTTTTGTAGTACTGAATAGAAAATATTTTAGAGACTCAGCACCCTCAGAAACAAAGTCTTCTTAAAACTTGCTTAGACAAGTGACAATGCCTTAAAATTTAGCACAACTTCATTCTCAGGAACAGGACATAATATTCAAAAGAGGTTGATTAAGCTCCACTTCATAAATTATAGAGGGTTGGTCAAAGAACAGGACTATTAAATAATAGAAGATTTCACTAGAATTTTTGTCACTGATGTCTCATCAAATAACTTTGGTCAATACCCAGTTTGGTAATCATTTTGAAGATATTTAATCAATTGCTTTCAGTCTCCTTATTCAAAAATCCAAGGTTTTTTTGATGTTAGCTTGCCATTACTTATCTCCAAACTAGCAGTGTTATACTTTTGTTTCTTATCTGAAAGTTGTCTTTTTCACCATATAGCCATATTCAGTGCTTCATATTAAGATTAAAGGAGTTAATATTAATTGAGTCCCTGCTATATGCCTGGCGCTAACTAGTTACTTTTAAAATGGTATAAAATTAAATAGTAAAAATCAGAACTCTACTTTCAGCATTGAAATCATGAAGGAGTTAGGTCACTCCCTTAAGCAGAAAACAGGTATAAAATGGATTGAAATTATTCAAAATAATCACTTCAAGAACTGAAAATGACCAAAGGCAGGCAACAAGTTGAGAGGTGTTTATTCATGAAAAATGGTTGTTTCATTGGTTAAGAAGGGTGAATTTGTGGTCTTTCCACGCTAGATTGTTCCCATCTCCAACTCAGAGGATGAAAACTACAGCCTCACTTGCCAGAGGTAGAAATTTGGTTCAAAGCCAAAGCACAGCAACTAGAAACCAAAAAAGAGTTTGGGACCAAGGTAATCATAGAAAAGCTGAGATAAGCTCTACACACATCCCTGGGTGACTTCTAAACTATTCATGCAAGCCTTGGAGAAACAGGAAAATTTGTTGCATCTTAAATGTATTCCTCAATCCACAGCTCAGGAGTGCAGAGGATAAAATATAAAAAAGCTTTTGGTGTCTGAGAATAGCCTCTGTCTAAATCATTGGCTGACTGCTGAACTACACAGGCACAAAGTAGACCCCTAGGGACAAAGGCTAAAAAAAAGTGAGCAGAGACAGCAGTGGATACACACCACAGAAGTGAAGGATTTTACATTTGGAGATCAGGAAAGTTAACTGACTAGTAAAACAAACAAATAAAAACAGCAACTGTCACAAGAACAAAATAGAATTGAGTCACTACAATGTATTATCTGGTGTCTAGCTTTCAACCAAAAATTACTACATAAGCAGATAAATTAATAATTGTAACTCATAATCAGGAAAAAAAAGTCACATATGTTGGATAAAATAGACAAATACTTCAAAGCAATCACTATAAATATGTCCCCCAAATTAAAAAAAACATATGTCCAAGGAATTAAAGGAAATGTGCTAATAATAAGCAGTAAATAGGGATCTCAAGAGAAATTAAAAGAATATAAAAGAACCAAGTAGGAATTCTAAAGCTGAAAAATGCAATAACTAAAAGTAAAAGTTCACTAGATGAATTTAATAGCAGCATTGAGATGACAGAAAAAAAATTATTTGTGAACTTGAAAATACACCAGAAGAAATTATTCAATTTGAAGAGTGGAAAAGGATTAAAGGAAAAAGAAGTCATCTAAAATAGAAGTTAAATCTTTCAGAAGATCACTAAAACTGAGAAATCTTTGGCTAGAATAAATATTTATCTAGCTAAATCTTTAGCTAGAAGAAGAAGAAATGAATGAACTACACCTTACCAATATTGAGAATGAAAAAGAGGATATCAATACAAAGACTTCAGATAGTAAAAAGATAAGGGAATATTATAAACACTCTATGCCAAAAATCCTTTCACTTTATGTGAAATAAGTTCCTTTAAATACAACATTACAAATATTAACTCAAGAAAAATAGAAAAAATGAGGACTACTATATCAATTAAATAAATAAAATTGGTTATTTAAAACCTTCTCCCTGAAAATAAAGGTCCAGATAGTTTCACTGGTAAATTCTATTATTTAAGGGAGAAATTATGCCAATCCTGACCAAATTTCTACAAAAAATAAGGAAGAAATCTTTGTGAATTTGTGTTATGAGGCTAATATTACACTGACAACCAAGCCAGGCAAAGGCATCATATGAAAACTACAGACTGATATCTTTCATAAACATAGATGTAAATATCCTTAACAAAATATTAGCAAATAAAATCCATCAATATATGAATAAGATAATGCATTATGATCTAAAAGGTTGATCCCAGGAATGCAAGTTCATTTCAAATTAAAAATCAATCAATGTAATCTATCACATCAAAAGATACTTTTCTATGAATTACTTTCTCCCCTGACACATACTTCATTTCGTTTTCGGTCTTCTATGTAATTCTGCTTATTCTTATTTTATATATGAGGAATCAGAGATCAAAAAGCGTTCAATAACTGGCCAAACTTTACATATCATATAAAGGAAACAAGAATTTTAGCTCAGGTCTGCCTTATCTTAAATTATTCTTTCTACTGTGGACTCTATCTTCCACTGATGACCTACAATAATACGAAAAATCTACATGGACAGATAAGAGGGTCTTGAGAGTTTTTTTTTAATAAATTGCTTGTGTTCCCTCCAGTAGTACCTTTGCCAACATCCTTTATATTCTGGGTAATAAACACTTAATCCAAAGCAGTATGTTCCATGCTGTTGGACCCATAATAACTGCTCTACTTCCCTTGCATAGCACCAGATGCCCAGACTCCAGTCTCAGTAATAGTTTTGTAACCTATGAATATGAAACATTAGATACATAAAAGTTCCCCATGTTCCATTTGGTTAAAAAAAGACTGTCACCCTATCTGTGGTCCAAGGAAAAATGAACATACAAATGGCTTGAGTCCTGCTTCAGAGGATGCTTTCTTTATTCCACAAATAAAATCTTCAAGGCAGCTCCAGTGAGCTTGTACATGTAATTAAAACCCATAACTTGAGAAAATAAAATGTCCTTTTATATATAAATAGCCATGAATACTCTTGCACTGAATCTATAAGATCTTTTGAAGTATTAAATAGAAGTATCATGAACAACAACAAGAAAAATTCACAACATGAGAGCATTTGGGACATGAGAGTAAACCTTGTGGGAAATCCAGATTAAAGATATTCTTTAGAAATGCTTTCAAAAGCACTTTTAAAAAAAAAATACCAATACCAAAATGTATGAAATTCTTTAATATTTAAAAAAGTTATTAACACCAAGCCTTCAGATTTAGACATCCACACTCTAAACAACATCACTCCTTTCTCTAGAACACATTTCAAGTCTTGTTCTCACTTTCCCAGATTCTACATGGACTTTCAAACTCTCTTCTGTAAATATCATTATGTAGTTAATATCTAGAAATATAGAAGAATATAACTATCATGTCTGTCTGTTTATAAGAACAGGCCCATCTATTTATATAATATCATAACACACACATATATGTGCATATATATATACACACACATACATATATACAGGCAATTTCATTATTTTCTTTATTGGTATTTTCTGTTGTTCAATATTTCTGTTCCTGGGTTTCTATACTGGCATTCTAGGACTTTTTCCTTCCTCCTTATTGAATAGCTTATGGTTATGCCTAGAAAAGATGCCCGTATATAGATCTAAGAGTGATGAAGGTGAGCATATTGGAATGAGATGTAAAGGAAGACTTTCTATAGGTTATTATGTCTCGAATCTGAGAATTAATGTCTAAATTGTGGTTGGAAATACAGTTGGATTCTTAAGAACCATGAATTGCTGGTTAAAAATATGAGTTCTCTGGGCTTCCCTGGTGGCGCAGTGGTTGAGAGTCCACCGGCCGATGCAGGGGACATGGGTTCGTGCCCCGGTCCGGGAAGATCCCACATGCCGCGGAGCGGCTGGGCCCGTGAGCCATGGCCGCTGAGCCTGCGCGTACGGAGCCTGTGCTCCGCAATGGGAGAGCCCACAACAGTGAGATGCCCGCGTACCACAAAAAAAAAAAAAAAAAAAAGAGTTATCTGCCTCCATCAATGAGTGCATTCCAAGAGGAACCTACATTTTTAACAAGTATTCCTAATGATTTGGATATATATAGCATGATACTCTTTGGCACCAAACTATAATTTGGAGAAGGGTTCAGATTTTTATAGAGGTTAGACTTTCCTTAGGTGTTTTTAGAGGGACTATAATTGCTGGCCATGAGGCACTGACTCAACAAAAGATATGGTCTTGTGGAAGGTAACTGTCAGGATATACGAACTTCTAGAAATAAATCTCAGAGGGACAGTTTAGTATTATTTAGTCTATAAATTACCAAAGGAGGTACAACTATTGGAATTCTGCTTTCATATCCAAGCAAGGCTTCCCTGGGGAAAAAAACTACCCTCACGTGCTTACACACATTCCCCTCAACTAATAATGATACTCTGCAGGCAATCCACCCTCCGAAAACTTCTCCAAAAGCCCAGTACATTCACACAATTATTTTAAAGCCCAGCTTAAGAATTACCTGTTAAAGTCTTCTTTAAACATAGTAGAGTGGTTAATTCCTGTATTGTGATGTCTTAAATTGAAAATTACAGGAGTCCAAACTCAAATGGTTCAGACAATGAAGGTAGGAAAGGTGCCAAGCAAATCAAAATAAGAGGCAGACAGTAAAAGAAAAAGTATTATCTGGCTTCCTTGACTTTATATTTTCTATGGCCAAACAGAAAAAGGAAGATAATTTCTGAGGAAAATTGACCATACTTTTTATTTATAATACATTCACAGAAATGTGGAATTGAACATTTGCATTTATTTACACCAGCTTCTATCATTCCTTCCTTTAGTCATCATCATCTCTCTGGTATTACTCTCATCTCACAGCAATGATTCCCCCTCCGTTCTTTTTTGCTAGCTAATGTTAATGTGTGACTTGAGATACTAAGCAGGTTCTCTGTATACTGCATGGCTCCAAATCTGTTGTGAATAAAGAGAGGATGGAAGTGCATGGGCCAAATGTGTGGGTCAAATTGGCTCATCTCAAGAGTGCAATGGTTTCCCATTCAGTTAGTGGTCATATTGAGTCTAGCAGTTACCAGATCCTCAGGTGCCATATCATATGAATGCAAAAAGCATCCATCTGGTCTGAAACATGTCGTCATATTTCATATAAGCCATTCCTTTCTATTTTGCAAATATTCCAATAAAGGTGTCAGATTCAGTTACGGAAATCAAGTATAAGCATATATCATCAATGCAAATATAAAATCAAATCAGTGTTAGGTCTTCAATACGTTAAACCCCTGTCGAGTCTAATTACAGCTCCTTTAAACTGGAGAACCCTCGGTGTTGCTAGAAAGGTAGCAGGGATCTTGCTGCAGACATTGCAATTCCCAAGGACGAAGAGCTGATATTTTTGTCAGTGTTGTATGTAATGGTAGCATCTGCTTCTTAAGCAAATCCATTCGGTTATTTAAGACCTTCTTTAATAATTAGACCCATTTAATCATTCAAAACTATTAGAGCTATGCATTTTAATATGAGCTAAGCAGAATAATAGAAATGACTACCCAAGTGACTACTACTTTGGTTCTACTGGTCTGCCCTTCAAATATATCAAAGCCAAGGACTAAATTTTAGTTTAATTATTTTTGAAAGACTTCTTGGTGCTACAGTCTCATTCTTGATCACTGGGAGTCTTAAACTTCCTCTACTCATTTTGACTAATTCCAATCTTGGCACAAGTGATGTTTAATTTTCTCTCGTTCGTTTTTTTTTTTTTTTTTTTAACCAATTTACTGGTTTAGCACAGGTTCTCTGATTGGTGATGAGTTGATGCTGGAAACTTCCGGCTTACAAAAGCCAATTGTTTAAAATTTAGGATTTATTCAGCCATTTTTAAAACCAGAGGTAGCTGAAATTGGCTAAGGTGAGAGTATTTACACCACAGAAATTGGCAAGCACTGCAAATCAGAACTCTTTTTTTCCAGAGAACTGGTTTACCAGCACATTCATAACTGTAATAGAGAAATGTGATGCCAGCCACATCATGTTATCTTCTTTTTTTTTTTTTTTGTGGTACGCGGGCCTCTCACTGTTGTGGCCTCTTCCGTTGCGGAGCACAGGCTCAGCGGCCATGGCTCACGGGCCCAGCTGCTCCGCAGCATGTGGGATCCTCCCAGACCGGGGCACGAACCTGTGTTCCCTGCATCGGCAGGCAGACTCTCAACCACTGCGCCACCAGGGAAGCCCATGTTATCTTCTAATCTTTAGGAAGCTTCCCACTGGCAGTTTCTACTGACAGAAGTTTCTGTAGGCTCTTCTTTAAGATCTGGATGACAAATTCTGTTTTATATGATGTTATCTCCTCCTCTCCAAAGTTTCAGATATTTGTACTACCACAGTGGTACCTCAAGTACAATCAATATTTAAACAGCATGACAACCTATGTGATGTTCTAGTATGAAAAAAATGTCTGGAGTGTATGACTGTAAATAACTAGATGAACCAAATTCTCTTTTGCTACACCATAAGAAGAGTATTGCATTAGTAGGAGGAAAAGAATGTGACTGAAACTGAGCCAAACAGACAAATGGAGAACAAAGTGACATCATGATGGATCACCTCTTAAGAGAGCAAAAAAAGAAAAAAAGTTTTATTTCTATAAAGAGACACTAAAATCTGCTTCTCAGCTTCCTTGGATTCAGAACCAATTTCTAACACATGATATCACAAGACCTGCTGTCATCTCTGAGATTCCCTTCTCCATTAATGCCATCTGTATCCCTACTATCAACCCTCAGGACTTTAGCTCACTTTTATGAGTATTTCTTCCTTGCAACTGAAAGGCCTAATTAACAACAACAAAAAGACTATTCATAATCTATAAACTATACTGGGTGTACATTACAAATTACCCAATAAGGGTAATAGATTACAGACCTTTTCTTCTAAAATTCCAGAAGCTGGGCACTGATTCTGTAGCCTTCCCAACTCTACCACCAGTGGCTGGGTATCCTGCCTGTTAACCCAATTCCTTGGGTAACCCAGAACTACATCTTTCAATGATATAAATCTCTAACACGTAGTCTGAAATATCCTATGCCAATTGGCTTTTCCCCATGACCCCAATGATCATTTGCTCCATGCCTGAATTTTAAGATTCTTTAGAAATCCTAAAACATCTTTAACATCCAGGCATGTACTTCATAAGGTTCAGGAAATTATTTGCAAAATGTTACATAAATGCTGAATGCAAACATTTTAAGGAAAAAGTTTCAAAAGGTTCTCAGGATTCATGACCCTGTTAAAAGTTTATGAGTGACTGCCATATATTCTATATTGTTCTCAGATTTTGTTTTCATTAGGGTAAAGCTAACATCTTTAACAAACAGTGTCAGCCAATAGGAGATTATTTATTGTTCATGTAAAAATATGGGGCAAGTAAATAGGTGGCCAGAAAAGTCTTTTTTAATGACATCATCCAAAGATACAAACTGATGGAAGCTTTGCCATCTTCAGGATATGTCTTTTAAAGTTTTCCCGTAATTATCTCTATTCCAATCAGTCATAATGAGAATAAGTAAGGAGGAGTTCATATGAAAGATTATAAACCAAGGCTGTTAGTGGTGCATATTATTTCCATACCACAGTCTAGAACGCAGTCATATGCCATGTGGGTTTTGAGGGACACCTAATTCCTAACCTAGCTTAAGTAAGTCTATTTGTGCTTTCCCTTAACTTTTAAACTTTTTTTAAAAATATATTTTTTTAATTTATTTATTTTTGTCTGCTTTGGGTCTTTGCTGCTGCGCATGGGCCTTCTCCAGTTGCAGCGTGTGGTGGCTACTCTTCGTTGGTGTGCACAGGCTTCTCATTGTAGTGTCTTCTCTTGTTGTGGAGCACAGGCTCTAGGTATGCAGGCTTCAGTAGTTGTGGCACACGGGCTCAGTAGTTATGGCTCGCGGGCTCTAGAACACAGGCTCAGTAGTTGTGGCGCACGGGCTTAGTTGCTCCACGGCACGCGGGATCTTCCTGGACCAGGGCTTGAACCTGTGTTCCCTGCACTGGCAGGTGGATTCTTAACCACTGCGCCACCAGGGAAGCCCTCCCTTAACTTTTACATTTTGATGATTTACCTAGTTTAATATCTTCTAAATGGAATCAATTCACTGTATCCTCTACAATAAAAGATCTCTTGACCTTGGATAATGTTTCCTTGTTCAGACTTTGTCAAATTATGTTGACATGCTTCAATTTCGAATCTAGTCACTCCTCAATCTCCCCTCACAGTCACATGAAACTCCTGTAAAAGATGTATTAGCACCTTATTTGGGGTAACTAGTTCTACTTAACTCAAACTCTGGTTAATATTCATTTTAGGCCTGTAAAACAATATTTACAGCCTTACTAAATTTGAATTGTAGATATTCCTAAATAAGGTATTAATGATTAGATAATTATGAAGACAAGACATGCCTCATCTTCACACATGACTCACTGGTATTTCACATACAGAACAATAATGCATTCTCACCCTTCTTTACCCTACTCAAGAAAGTATGCAACAACCCTTTCACCCAAACAACATCCATATTCATTAGCTGCTCAGAGTGTGGGCACATATGATAAGACTTGAAGGCAATCTCACCACAGAAGTCAGAAAACGGAATCAAAGAGAAAAAAACTAATGAGTATGGGGTTCAAAAAAAGTTTCTCTTTAATGTGCATCAAGCAGTTTTGTGTAATGCAAGTAACTGCAGGAATCTGCTATTTAGCAGTGATGGGTCATGCACAAACCGGGCTTCTCCTGATCCCCTGATGGGCTAGCAGCATGTGCTCAGTACCAGTCATCTGCCAACATGTGAAGGATGCTAACAGATTTCCCTATAATGAGCTCAGCGGACGGGAGTGCTAGTTAAAGGAGAAGGTCAAAGATTCATGTTTGTTTAGTTTCATCCAGCATGTCCCTGTCTTCCTCGGATGTGCAGAAGTTAGCTTTATCTTGTTTGCTACTGTTTCATGCTAAATTAGCCAACCTGTCAAATGGGATCAAGGTAAAAAGGTTGCAGCAGCTAAAAAATTACAAAAAGTAGATAGAACAATATACAGAAAACTGTACCATCTACATACATTAGCACAAGTCCTCATTTTTCAGTCTTTAATGAAGTTAGGATGAGCCTTAAAGATATAGTACTCTGAGAAAGTGAACATTATATTAAAAATAAAATATTCCCCAAAGGCATAACTCTAGTGTCCAGCCTAAAAGCACATCATGCCCTTAAGTGCATCATTATTTTTCACCAGTAAATAAATGTGAGGTGAGCTCATGAACACGTCCAAAGTGGCAACATTTTTGTTGAACTGAAAGATAGCTCAGCCAAGATTCAAAAACGAAAAGACGCAATAGTAAAAATCTGAATGAATATATCATGTCAGGTTCAGTTCTGTTAAGTCTTCGTCTAACACATTCTTATTCCAATTATTAATGACCTACCTCAAATAAACTTTCTCAGCAGCCCTGCCCCCATCACTGCATGTACCAAAAAAAAAACTTCCTAAAAATGTCACTGCAGAGTTCCCCTCTCCTGATATTCCTCCATTTTGCTCCTATATTATATATGGCTTCTTCTATAACAGTCAGAGTCTCAGCAGACACAGACTAGTACTCAAATGACACAAGAGACCTAACAATACATTTGCAAAGATGTGAGAAAGGTTAATGAAACCAGAAATAGATGATGAGGATGCAAAGATTAGTCACAGTGAGGCATCACTAGCACCCAAAGGCACAGAATAGCAAGGAGGGCAGAGAACTTTACTCTAACATTGAGAGCTTGCGATGGAAAGGGGTTGTCCTACAAGAACTGTAGTTATGGAGGAAACACGCATCACCAGAAAGCACAGTCCAGATATGGAGGGAGTAGAAAAGAAAAGCCCTGACTTCTCTCTTCCCACTTTCCAGTCTTCTACTGGTGACTCACTTTGGCCAAGCCCAACTATGAGGCAGAAGGCAAGGTGACGCAGAGCCCAGGGAGAACCTCTGAGTGAGGAAGTAGGGCAGACGGGGAAGGGAGTGGGTGAATTTAGGGAGGAGAGTAGCAAACTGAATAACCTCATGGCAGATCTTCCTTATGGGATCCCTGAGATCAAACTGTGTTTTCTTTTCATTGGATGCTCAGTATTTAGCAGCATCTAGTGCACAGTATTTGCTCAACAACCACTGAACAAATAACCAGCTGAGCTTGACACGATAAACATTTTTATGTCAATGACAATTATGTTACTCCACTATATCACTGTGACCCAGGCTAACTTGTTCAACTTCTAGGTCCATCTGTCAGAAAAGATGGACCACTCATGAGACCTTGAGCCTTAGGCTCATGCCATCTTACAGCCTAGCCCTGAGCTGATCCACATTCTCTTCAAGGCAGCTCCCTGATTTTTAATGTTAAAGTATCCAACAGCTCTTACAAACAAGACCAGGCTACCTTCATATAATTCTCAGCATTCCGTATGATGCCTGTGGTAGAGAGAATAGAATATCTGTGATTCATCATCATGCACTGAAAACTATTCTCTAAACAACAACTGGTATTGCTTACATAATACAGAATCAGTCATCACTTCTCTCACCCTAAAAAAGAAATCCTTACTGTACAGTTACTCCATAACTATGTGATAGGTAAGGGGACACAAAACCCTCTTTCATCTCTTCGCTTTTTCTTCAATGGTGTCATGATTCTTGTAATTGAATCAATTGTCTTTTGGAGGCTGAACATACTGGTTCAATTTTTCAAATTGTGAGCCATTAGCAGACAGTGAAATCAATTGGGTTGACCATGACTAGCATTCCTTAACGAGAAAGTATAGGATAGGACCAAAATGAATAGAACAAAAGAGACAAAACAGAATGTACTGCAGATAACAAGGTAGCCGTGGTCATTATGAACTATGTGTTTGTGTGTATACATGTATTTTGTATGATAAAAAGATGTTCGAAAGCCAGTGTACTACATGAATGTTCTTTTTAAAAGTATCAATAGCACAAAAGGGTCATTTCTGACCCATCCTTCTAAAATGGAAGGCTCAATAACATATCTTGTTTGTATCCTCTTTTTAGATATTCACATTCAGTATATACATAATTCTTTGATTAATAAGAATGAAAAGGAGCTCTTCCTTATAATTAACCTAAACCTTCCTCCTGCAAATGAACACTGTTCTTATGGTACCACTATCAGTGTATAAGGATTTTCCATATAATTCCCTTTTATGTTGAAGACAGTTTTTAAGTCTTCAGTTTTGTGGCCTTATTCTCTTTAAACGTTAGGATAAGTTTTGTTTCCTACCTCAGTTTTGTGTTCTGCTTTCTTCTCCCTCAAGTACAGTTCTGCTAAGCAAGATAGAAAGAAATAGAAATAATTTCTCATAGACTAGGGAAGAGGACTTTGTCACAAAGAGGAGGCTAACCTTCCTGCCCAAAGTCCATCTTTCCTTCTCTAGAAGATTGTGATCTCAAGATCACTGGTTGCAACCACTGGTAATATAGAGATTTATATGTAGAAATTTATATGCTTAAAAAAAATAAAAGCATTAAAATTTATATTTGTCTTTCTAGATAAATGGGAAATTTACTCAGTTTTCTAAACTATGAAGTTGAATATCATAATACCTCACAGTTAATTAATTAATATAAATTGCTTAGTATCATATCTAGCTCAGAAGAGGTACTAACAAATAAATGGTATCAATCATTGACAGAATCCTCAGTACATTTAGATTTGAAATACTTTCAGTACTAATACGTGGGGTCTAACTCATTTTAAGTCATTATCTTTGTGTAGATTTGATAATCATCTTGTAAAAATTATCTCTCTGATCATAACTTCTACTTTTCCTTAAGCCAAGGATTCACCCTGGGGTCCATGAGTATGGGGGCTATGAGAATGTACCTCTCTGATCTGCAGCCACAGGGAGTATAATAGACTTATAGCCCCAGCTGCTACCCTGTGACATCCATTATTTTCTCACTGAAGATAAATTAGAGTGATCGATCAAGATGGCAAAATAGGAAGACTTGGACCTCACCTCCCCTGACAAACACACGAAAAATACATCTACATGTGGAAAATTTTCACTGAATTCTAATTGGCAACTGGCAGAAGGACTCCTGTACAACCAAGACTGTAAGAAATATCCACACAGAATCAGGTAGGGAGGGAAGAGAAGCAATCAGGTCAGAACCTGTGCCCCTAGGAGGGGACTCAGAGGAAAAAGGAGATAACACAGGTGGAGATCTGCCCTGGGGAGTGAATGGTTCAGGCCATATATTGGGTGCCCTAGTTCTGGGTTCTGACAAAGGGAAGAGGAGCCCCCTTGGCTGGCTGGAGGGCCAGTGGGACCAACAGGAAAACTGAAAAGCCTTGACTTCACGTGTGAGGAGCACACATGCACTGGCTTGCTCCCAAAGCAGGGCAGAGAGGGCAGATTGAAAGCAGCTTGAGAGGCTGCCTGGTTTCCCACTACTGTCTCAGTGCATGCCCCAGCCTGAGCCGGGTGAACATTCCAGCCCTGCTTACATCACATTGCAGCTCCACAGTGGAGCTAGGGCTGCCACAAGCAAGGAAAATGCTTGGCTGTGAAATAAACAGGCAGCCAAGACCCAAAGTGGTGTCTGAGTGGGATGGGGACAGCCACTTCTGGCACTTACACAGGCAGCACATTGGAAATGGTCCCGATCTCTGTCAGCAACCGGACCACCACAGCCCATACCCCAATACACATTGAGAGCATGCACAGGCCCTGTCTGCCCAGCAGCTTGACTCAACATCAGGGTGGGGGTGGCAGAAACGGAGGGGAGTGATAGCTGTGAGGGACAAAGGATACTCCGGCCCCAAGCTGAGTTTAAGTAGGACAGGGGCAGCCATTACTGGTGCTGACACAGACAGCTCATCAGAAGCAGCCCAGACCTCTGTCTGGGGCTGGCCTGCCACAGCCCATGCCCCATCATAAGCAGACAGCCTGCACGGACCCCTCTTGTTCCAGCACTATTCCCTTCTGGGGCAAGGGTGTTGATGCAGAGAGAGGGGAGAACGCACACTTAAAAGGAACAGAGCCAGCTCAGACCCAATCCTCTGGGCTTATGCTCCAGGAACTGGAGATACTACACCATCTCCAATAGGGTAGCAAGAGCCACTGAGCAGAGGGGAAACCCTGCCTTACACTTGGCTCCAGCCCTAGCCCCTCCATCTCCAGCCCCACCTTCTACCAAGGTGGTAGCGGACAGCACACCCTGGGGAAAGAAGGGACTTGTGTTCACATCAAATCCAGCTCTCCTGCCAAAGTGACTGAGTACACACAGACTGTATAGGGATGCTGCCACATAAGGACAAACCTTCAGGATGACAATAGGTAACTGTTTCACCTAAATTTAAAGAGACAGAGAAATTAAGTAAAATGAGAAGACAGAAGAACTGGACTCAACTGAAACATCAAGAGAAAACCACTGGAAAAAAAAATAAAATGTAACAGAAATAGACAATTTACCAGATAAATAATTTGAAGCAAAAGTAATAACAACTCTAAATGAATTAGGAAAAAGAATAGATGAACAAAGTGAGAATTTTAATAAGAAACTAGTAAACATTTTTTTATAAGTCAGAACTGAAGAACACAATAATTGAAATGAAAGACACACTAAAAAGAATGAATAGCAGAATAAGTGATACAGAAGAACGCATAAATGATCTGGAAGACAGAATAATGGAAATCACCCAAAGAGAACAGCAAAAAGGAAAACAAATATAAAAATATGAGAACAGTTTAAGAGACCTCTCAGATAACATTAAGCATACCAACATTTGCATGATAGGTGTCCCAAAAGGAGAACAGAAAGAGAAAATGGTCCAAAATGTATTTGATGAAATAATGGCTGAAAATGTCCCAAACCTAAAGAAAGAAAGAAATACATAAGTACAGGAAGCACAGAAGGGAGTGGCATAATATATTCAAAGAGCTGAAAGGAGAAAATATGCAAACTAGGATACTCTACCCAATACAATTTTAGAATTGCAAAATGTGTTAGGTTGCCTTTTCATTTTGTTGATACTTTACTTTGCTGTACAGAAGATTTTTAGTTTGGTGTAGCCCCTGTAACAGTATCATTAGCTAAAACCACCACACTGTACATTAGGTCCCCAGAACTTGTTTATCTGGAAGTTTGTACCCTTTGACCAATATTGATGATTTATATTTTAAATCATCTTCTTAGAGTCTTTGATCTTCCCTTTTGAATAAAACAGGTAATTTTTCCTCTCTTCCCATCCACTCTACTTAAGCAGAGTTTGGGCTCTTGTGATTGTTTGTAAACCCAACCAATATTTAGCTCCTTTAGATTCTGTGATCAAAGTCCTGAGATTCCATGTTAATCTCTTTTATCTACAAACAGACGCTTGTCATTTTGTCTCCAGTTGCTGTGAGAACTTTACTATAGGTGGTATTACACTTTCCATCAGGCCTGGTTTGGGGGTCCCATCTCCCAGATTTAATCACACTACTACAGTTGGGTTAACCTGACACAATTGTTTCTTTCTTTAAAATGCGTTCTGTCCCCTTTCCTAGGGAAAGTCCCTTTTAGTTTCCAACTATGCTTCTAACCTTGATGTAAGGCCTTGACTCCCCGTAAATGGTTAAAAAGCTATTTCAATCCCTTAGGTCAAATGAATATATGCATATAGTTTCTGGAGGTGTTCTTCCTGCAAGTTAGTCTCCACCAACCCCTAGCTCTAACATATACAGTGTGTAGAGAAAACAAATAGAAATCATCTTTCAGTTCAAGAAAGTAGCCTCAACAACAAGTACAAAACTCTCATTTTGATAGCTATGTTAAGCCTACTTACTTCTCCCACCTGGCCCCCACATTGTGATATGACAGGGGAAAAGCAGTTTTATAGATCCCTGGTTATAAGTTTATTTTCTTAAAATAAATACAACAGTGAGTTATTACCAGCAAATGCCCGAAGGATGAGAAGATCAGTAGAGAAAAAAAGTGACACGCTTATTATTCGCAATGATGAACTCAAATGTGACAGCAACAGTAAATCCAGTTTCTACCTTTGCTGAAGGAAAAGGACTCCCAGGAGTAACAACTACCAAATGATCATGCTCCAGAAAGGTTGATGACTTAGGTTTATTTTCCTATTATGATGTAACACAAACGTTTAGGAAAGACTGATTTATGCCTTTGTGATGAAAGATTGATTTATTTCCTGCCCCACTAAAACATTAAGTGGGGCAGCAAACATAAGATAGCTAACATTACTTCACACACTGCAGTTACTCATATAATATTAGATTATCTTTCCTTATTTTTTCCCTTTCTTCTGTCTACTCTTTCTGAAATAAATTCAAGGTCATAAACTCCATAAGGGTAGGGACCTTGTCTGACTTAGTTCATCGATGTGTCTCCAATGCAAAGGTTCATACAGTTATTAGTTAAGGAAATTGGGCCAGTCATCTTTATTGAGTGTCTGCTCTTTGGCCTTGTGCTAAGCCTGGATGCAGTGACAACCGTAATAAATTAGACAGTGTTCTTGATTATAAAGAGTATACAACATAGTGGTAGAAACAGAGATATACAAGTGTAGCAAGGCAATATAACTATCGTAATAGAGGGAAAGTATAGTACCCAAAAAAACTGAGATTTTGCTGTTGACATAAGAAGATATTGAATGCAGAAATCCCTATGAAATACGGAAAAAAGTTCACTTGAACTTAAAGACCAGTATAAAACATTAACTGCTTTGTTATTCTTGTTGAACATCTGTGTATGAGGGACAAAAAGAGAGGTAAAATCATTCTGATTATCGTGTTTTCTTATCTGAGAGTAGAAGTATTTTTTGAACATCAGTCCAAAGAATATCAAGGCCAAAAAACTAAAATGAGAAGAGTCACAGAAAAGAGCAAGACAGGGACAAAAAGGGATGCAGAGAAACTGAGAAGCCCAGTGTGAAATGCTGGCTTAAGTGGACAAGAGCAGGGATCTTCACGCTTTAAGTGCTCATTACCAGATGACAAGGGATATTGGCTTGTCTTGGATCAATAAATGAAATAAAACATCACTGAGTAAGTGATGTTAAAAAGGATCATAATGATATTTCACACCAAATTTCAGCTTTTGCAAAAACAGAAAAAAATTGAAGAGAGAGGACATTATGCCTTGTATCAGTCTTCAATAACCTGCATATATTAGTCTCTCAATAAATGGTTGTTACGTGAATGAATACAAGTAGATGAAACATGATAAAAGAGACAATTAATGTGAGGTTACAGCTTTCCCACCTAAACTGAAGGATGATAACACAGAGTCAGAAGATAAGCATGGATTTTGAAAAAATACAGGTCTTAGTTTGAAACTTGAATTCACCTTTTATTACAAGTGTAACCTTGGAAAATTTCTTTCTAGCTTTTGAGACTGTTTTATTTTTTTCTTTCTTTTTTTTTTTTTTTTTGCGGTACACGGGCCTCTCACTGTTGTGGCTTCTCCCATTGCAGAGCACAGGCTCCGGACGCACAGGCTCAGTGGCCATGGCTCACGGGCCCAGCCGCTCCGCGGCATGTGGGATCTTCCTGGACCCGGGCACGAACCTGTGTCCCCTGCATCAGCAGGCAGACTCTCAACCACTGCGCCACCAGGGAAGCCCCGACTCAGTTTTCTTATCTGCAAAATATGGATGGTAGAGTAACTAACTCATCGGATTAAGTGAAATAATATATAAAGCCTTTGTAAGTGTTTTACACATATTCATTAACTAAATATTGAATATTTTTTCATGCTATAATTTTTCAATTTATTTTAGCTGCCTCAAAACCTCCAATTAGGAAATAAAAGTTTGAAGGAACAAGTAAGAAAGTGAGAGCACCTGGAATATGATTTGGAAATAATCTAAAATGATATGAAAAGACTTTTTCATATAGTAATGAAGAGTACGGGGCAGGAATTAAAGGTAACATGCTCCCCTGCAATTTTTTTTTTATAGATTTATTTATTTTTATTTATTTATTTTTGGCTGTGTTGGGTCTTCGTTGCTCCGCGCGGCCTTTCTCTAGTTGCAGCGAGTGGGGGCTACTCTTCGTTGCAGTGCATGGGCTTCTCATTGCGGTGGTTTCTCTTGTTGCGGAGCACAGGCTCTAGGCACGCAAGCTCCAGTAGTTGTGGCTCGCGGGCTCTAGAGTGCAGGCTCAGTAGTTGTGGCGCATGGGCTTAGTTGCTCTGCGGCATGTGGGATCTTTCTGGACCAGAGCTTGAAACTGTGTCCCCTGCATTGGCAGGCAGATTCTTTTTTTTTATTTTTTTTTTTAACAATGGAAGACACTTTATTTTTTTTTAAATCATCTCTCAACATTTCAACTCTTGGTAGAAATCAAATGCAATAACATCTGCTTTTTTAAATTAGCGTGTATTTATCTCAGTCACAGCAACCTCATACAATAAGATACACAACGAGGAGGAGCATGGTCACAGCATTTCCTATTCCAGTCCACGAACACAGTATTTCCGTGATGATACACACACTGGCCTTTCTCTTCCAGGACAAGTTAGTTATTCCTACTTTTGTCTGCTGGGTAAGTTACATGGCATCATGGTTGGTTAAAAGAGTTAGTGTAGTGCTAGAGCAGTCTGGAAATGGAAAACTAGAAAACTCAGGACTGGGACAGGCATGGCCACTTCTGAAACGTGAAAAGGAAGAACATCAGAGATGAATGCCCCAGAATGGGTGGGTCTTAGTAATAAAGTTGGTTGAAATTCAGCTTTATATACACATTGAATATCTACACGTGATCTACTAGATATATAGACAAAAAGCCATAGAAGATTTTGAAAACCTTAAAATCACGCAACTGAGTTGGAAGAACATCAGCAAATTCACAGTGGCCTCAGGATTCAGCCAGATTTAAATTTGCTCAAGAGTTGAATACCTCCTTCTATCAGAAAACCCACTGCATGTAAATTCCTACAACGTTCTGTACATCACAAACACTATGGCTAAAATATACTGTTAGTTCACAAGGAAGCAGTTTTATTTTCAAATTCTTGCCCCACTCCTGCTCTGCACCCCAAAAGGAAATCCGGGGTCAGCAATTCACATGAGGAGTTTAAGAGGCCTTTGGGTTTAGAAGCGCTGAGGCTCGGCTAAGAATATCAGGACACATCTGTCTGATGGGCGCACGCTGGCTCCTGCCCACTTTTAGTGCAAAAAGGTCACAAATGTTGTAGAGGAATCCTGGGAAACAGATGAAGGACGAGAAGAGGACTGAGAAGAGGGTGGTGGGAATCCCAAACGATTTTCCTTCTGAATTGAGACTCAGGAAGTTTGGAGTGCAAGGTTCACGCTCAGCAAGCGGCAAAGACCAGGCTGGAGATCCACAGGGTGAGGTTCCTGAATTGTCACTAGGTTGTCACAGTCTGCAGGCGCACAGACCTCTCGGCCCGGACTAACCCCCTAAGTGCACACTGGAGGTAGGTGTTAGAAATGTATTGTAGGGAAGACAGTGGCCCTCCACCAACTCAGGGGACATAGTCTCTGTTCCTCCTCTGCCCCTGCAATCTCCACTCTACCCTCGGGCTGTGGCGAGTGGAGGATACAAGGTGGAAGGGCATGAGCCCCTCCCTTGGAAGACTAAAGAACCCGGGGCATTTTTATAAATAGCTACATCGTTAATGTTTTAACCACTTTGAAAGATACAGCAAGTTGAATATTTATTTAAAAATAAATCTCAAAAATATCTATTTACAGTAAAGTTAGAGAGGCATGTGAAAACAGAAAGGGGGGAAAAGTCAGTCCCAGTGCGGAAGGTCCACCCTTCAGAGTGCTAGAGCCAACTTCACAAACCCCAAGGCTGAACTGAGCTGTGGAGGCAATAGGATAACATTAAGTGAATCCTGGACTCGGGTCACCTTCGATACGTGGAGAGGCAGGGAAGTTGGGTGGGGGGCTGCCTCCGGGGATCCTTGTGTGTGGGAAAGGGTGGTGGGGGGATGAGCCAGTGGATGAGACCCGGTGTGGCAGGAGGGCTCATTTCACAAGCCAACAGGCCTCTAGCTCACCACTCCAGGTGGGCGTTTGGAGGGGACCTGGAGGGCCCTTCCCAGTCCTAGTTGGCTTTGCCATGGGAGCAGTCGGCATGGCAAGAGTCCCAGAGATAGAAATCCTCTTTGAGAGACAAAAACAAAAGAACGGAACAGGGAGTGATTAGCAAAAATGAATCTGAATGCAAGTGCCATAGTCTCTCTTGCCAGGTGGCAAAGCAGCCATCAGCTGACATATCTGAGTCGCTACAGGAACTCCCACGTGGGGCAGCCGGCCACACGACCCCCCCCCCGCCCCCACAACCACGTGGTCAAGTGCAGGCCTCTGCTTCTGAGATCAACGCATTAACATTTCTTCCCCATGAAACCAGAAAGGTCAGTGGTGTAGCCCTTGTAGCAGGGAGGTGCAAGGTCGAGTCTATCTGTACACAAGATGGGAGAACTGGGCAGACTTGTAGTTCAGCTGGTTGTTGGGCATGAACTTGTGCAGCTCGCTCTTTTTGCAGCAGGGGTCGTAAAGGTAGGTGCTGAGGCAGGCGTCGCAGGAGGCTTTCGAACGCTGCGTGCAGGTGTTGGCGGCCCCCGGGCGGTCACAGAAGCCACAGCGGGAGGCAGCTGCAGGGGAGGGCTTGGATTTCGAATGGAGGTGCGGCGGCTGGTCGAGGCCCTGCGTCTGGCTTGCATACTTCTCCCGCAGAGATGACCCATAGGCCAGGCTGTCGTGGGCGGAGGCCTTGCTGGGGAAGCAGCCGGGCTTGGAGGCCGGGGAGCAGGCGAGCAGGCTGTCGCAGCGCTGGCAGAGGGAGGAGCTGCAGGACAGACCGCAGTTTTGGCACTTGGAGAGGGCGGACTCTTTGTCGGGGGGCGAGCGCTTGTGGTAGGTGGGGTGGGTGTCATTTCTGACCAGCCAGACATCTGGCTGCAGGGCATCCTGCCTCCGGTACGTGGCCCTGGGCTCCGAGTCTGTGTACAGATCCATATTCTCCTGAGCGGAGAAGTACGTGCCACGCAGCAAGCCAAGGCCATTGTTGGGGGAGGGGGATGGCAGGTCATCCGGGCTGCCGTGGGGGGAGCCGGACTGGTCAGGAGCGAGGGGAACGGGCGGATGATCTTGTCCTTGAGGTTGTCTCCCAAGTCTGCTGCCACAGGCTCCTTCTGCAAGCTCAACGAGGTCTTCAGGGGCGGCTTCCGGCTCTCCCAGTAATTGTCATAGGTGTCCACCGACCTTGAGGGTTTGGTCACATGGGGCTTGTAGTAGTCCTTGGCTGCCCGCTCGCTGGCCAACTTCTGGAGCACTAAGCGGGCCATGGAGGTTGTCAGGTGCTCCCGGCCCTCGGCCCGCCGCCGTAGGGCATCTAAGCAGCCTCGCACGTCCTCCGCGCTGCTCCTGCGCTGGCTCACCACGTCCAGCTCAGAGTAGCCTTTGTCCTTGACTTGGGAGTGGATTTCCAGCATCTGTTCACACTCCACCTTGGCCAGAAAGAGTTCAAAGGAGACCATCTTCACTTGGAGGGTCTCTACCAGCTCTTTGAGCTTGTACGCAGTCCCCAACTTGAGCACATAGCCCATGTAATTCAGGATGGCTCGGATGTCCTCTTCCAGTAATGTGGACTTGACGCAATAAACAAAGGGGCCCGTGTAGGTCTTGATGCTTCTGAATTCCTTCTTCCACGGGTAGAGGAAAAGGTTGACACCCACCGTTTCGAGCACACTGAAGGCACAGTGCAGAGCCCGCAGACTGGAGGAGCTCAGTGAGCGCAGAGAGCTCTCCACCACCTCATAGAACTGGATCAGCCGGAATCGATAGAAGGTATCCACCTTGTACAGGCTGAGCAGGGTCGAGGCTGCCACCCGCAGGGACTCATCACTGCCAGGCTGCTGCTTGCTGGGGGTGGTGTCCACTTTGCCTTCATGGAACTGCACGTACTTCCGAAATAAGTCATCCTTATATTTTGCATCCATTGAACTGGGTTTCCCCATCCGATCCGATCCAAGGACAGGGGCTACTTTATTTCCTCCATGGCTTCTGAGATAGAGGCAGGGACATTGCTAAAAGCATTGATATGTCGCCTGCCTGGACCAGCAGAGTGCTCCTGGCACTGCCGCCGAGGACGCCCCGGCCAAGGGGACCAAGAAGGAGTCACGGCCGCCGCCGAAACCGGGCCCGGCTGGGCTCTCGCAGCTCTGGCCGGCTGCAGGGTCCAGAAACCAGTAGCCCGGGGCCGCGGCGACCCGGAAACACTCAACCAGGAAGTGATGTCTCTCGGAGGCGGGTCCAAAGGGAGGCCCAGCCGCGGCTACGCCCTGGGCTGGCCTCTGGCGGCGGAGGAAGAAGCGGAAGGCAGAAGAGTGAGCAGAGAGGCCGTGGAGTCCCTCTTTGGGGCCTAAAGGCCCACTCGCAGGCAGATTCTCAACCACTGTGCCACCAGGGAAGCCCTGCTTCCCTGCAATTTGATGGAATTCACTTTACATTATGTAGATGCCAACTGAAGCACCTTAATCAAATCATCCCAAAGTGGCTGTAGCTTGACTTTTGTGTCATCCAAACTGGTCTTCAGGGGCCCTTCTAACCAAATAAACTAAGCCAAAAGCTACTTCTGTCTTTTTTTTTTTTTTTTTTCAGGACTCACAAAGATACAGTCAACACACAGTCAGCAACTAATTGATTGTGGCCTTTGGGAAGTCACATGGCTTGATGTTCAGAATCCCCAGCTGCTTCTCAAGGTCAAGCATGCCTTACTTAAATGAGATATTTATTCTCGAGGACACGCTGCCAGTCCTAAAATTTTCTTGAGGACCTAAGGAGAGCATTTCACTTGAGGACATTTTCATTGGGGGAACTTTATGGTTGCCTGTGTACTCTGTCAAAAAAAATCACCTGAAGGTGGTCTTAATTTACCTTATTACTGAAAGGAAAATGTGCTGAGATAAAACTACTGCAGGATAAGTAGGCTTTTAGGCACCTTCTAGTATGTAATATTGAAAAATAATATGTTTTTCTGAAGGGACTGGTAAGAACATGTGGAGAGGAAGTTTTATTCAGGAATTGCACATTTTAAAAAAGCAAAGTTTTCTTCTCAGAGAAGAGTCCCTTGATAAATACTATACTTCAATAGTAGCAATTTCTGCTGAGTTTCTATAAACGTTATCATATCTATATGTTTACATCTATCATTTTAATAATATTCACATGTTGCTTTTAATTGTACTTTATTCCACTTTTTCTCTTAATAAAATCTCAAATCCATTGAGTACATATGGATTGATTCTTAGAGTTCATATGACAAAGATTTATTAAGCACCTACTATATATAGGAAGTACCTATACTATTCTAGAAGACAGCAGGATATAATAATAGAAAGTATTTACTTTAAAGGCCAGTGACTTGAATTTAAACTCAGCTTTTACAGTTACAGTCTTATGACCTGTGGCCATCTGACTTCAGTTCTCCGAGTCTCAGTTTCCTCATGTGTATAACAGTACTAATGAAGCCTTATGGACAAAACTGCTTGGAGAGTTCAATAAAATAATTTTCAGAGACCAAACATTTCCTAATATATAATACATATGCAATAAATGTAAGCCCCTCCCCAAGCCTTATATGTCAGGTGCTGGAAAGCTACATGATATATGTGTCATACACACAGGGGCAGGGATAACTATGACATTTATAACTCAAATCTGTGCTAACATACTAATCGTTCTAAAGACAGTCCTGCTTTACACAGACTCCTTGATTATACCAAGCAGCAAGCATTAAATGAGTCCTGATATTTCCAGAGCTGCATTATATCTCATTTGAGATACTTCCTAAAAAAGTGTAAGAAATCTTGGCACTAGCAAATCTAAATATATTCATAGATTTGTCTTCAGCTTGTCATATGCATTCTCTTAAATATAAGGCACTTTATAGTTTATAAATGAGCACAGTAATTCACACACCCCGGGGTGGTTTTGATTTGCTTGCATTTAAAAAGGAACACTCTATCAAATGATGGGGTTTATCCTTTTAATAATTAGGAAGAGTTCTATTAAATTCCACCAAGGCCATTCTTTCAACTTTAAGGTTGCAATCTCTATTCAGAAGAAAGATTTTAATTACCTCTTTAACCCCTCTCAATTCCACTATGATTTATAATGATTGTCATTTGCCTCCTTCTGGGCCAGGCATCCACAGCTCCGCATGCTCTCTCTCCTGTCTTAACTGCCTTCTCAAAATTGAAACTTCATTAACACCTTACTCATAACTTGTTTCTCAGAGTCCTTCTGGTGAAAGGAACATCCATTTGACACCCTGAAGATTCAGGAGGACTATGCTAATTTGCATAGCAGTTTGCACAGTTTTTGTTACATTAGTTTAAGGATTAGAATTTAGAAGTGACATGTCTTCCCTTATCATATAACTGTGTGAATACAACTCTTAGAATACTCTGGATCCATCCTGAACAAAAACTTAATGGAGAAAAGAGGGGATAGAAGAGAGAAAGAATCCAGGCTAACGCTGTGGTTCCGTATCTAGAAAAGACTACAGAGAAGCCATGGATAGACCCGTTTGGGTCCATCTGGCTCCATTTTCACTCCCGGTGTTACTCTTTCCTAAATTCAGAAATGCCTTAGTCAACTCCTTTACTAATTTTTTCAAATCTAACTATTGTCCTTGTCTCTGGCCGTTAATTCTCTAGCTTAGCTGTTTTGGTCTTTTCCTGAGATAGGTGAAACCACATTATCCTTTCTTTCTAGTTTTCAAAACAATAATGAATTTGTAAGTCCCCAGGAGGATGCTATTCTTCTGCAGGGCAGTAATAATGACTAAAACGGTTAATAAAACATTGCAGACATGAGCTCCCAACGCGTAGTGCAGCACAGAAATTGGGAATCAGATTCTGGAGTCCGACTCCCTGAGAATGAATCCCAGGTTCACTATTTTCTAGCTGTGTAACCATGAGAAAGCTACTTAAAAACCTCTGAGCTTATTTCTCATCTGCAACAAATGGATAATAACAGTATCTACTTCATAGGGGTTTCTGATGATTAGAATAAGTTACCTATTGTAATCCAAACGTGAAGTATAGCTAGGGCCAATAAATATTAGCAAATTGTTATTACAGAAAGATACCTTAATTTCATTTTGACTGGATCATAACAGAAACCAGGTCACCGAAGGAATAGAACCCACAGTGAAAAATTCCATGAGAAATGGGTCTGTGAAAACCCAGAGGCCATAAATGATTTTTTGACATGTTTTATTAGAGAAAAACATTTTCTCCTTATTTTGAGAAAAGCACTCAGATCTGTCAGGATTAAAGAAAAAGAATGAAGCAAGAGCAAAATAGCACAACTCAACATGACCCATCACTGCAGAGGTAGCCTCTGATTGCAGCCATCAAGCTGCAATCAAAAGGCTAAATGAACAGTATTGTTGCAAGGAATGAGAAGAAGTGAGAACTCACTAAGGGAAACTACCGCTATGGGCTCTTGAAAATTCATCTCTCAGAAAATGAGGCAAAAATAATAATAATAATAAGATCATGCCAAGTCTTTTTAATTGATGAATAATTTACGGACGACCAGCAGGAGCATCCATCCAGGCAGCTGATTAAATGCAAAGTATTTTGATAAGCAGAAAGTTACCACCACAGGCCTCACAGTGAAAGGAAAGCACCCCCAGCAATCAACGCCAGTCCATATGTTGGTACGTGTTACCCAGTCTCCTCCTAGAAGCTTATTTCCCCATCCCACCCCGCTTTATCACTGGCAGAAAAAGTTACCTCCTCTGTTTCTTTCTCCTGTCAAAATGATAGAGGCTAAATGTGGATAAGAAAGGCAATTAAAATAGATCTGTCACAAGTATTCTATCCCAGTGTGCCATCCTGATTTCCTTCTCTAGTGTGAACTGCTACCAGAGGATGGTAATTGAAATTTGTCAATGTTGACAGCTGATGACTAATATGGAGATTTTCAGTACATATCCCTCCTGGAATGGAAAAGAGATGAGTGCATATTAAATTCCAGATGGAGGCAGCTGTAGGACAGGGAAATGCAGACACTGCTCAAGCCAGCCGTGCAAGAACTGTTTGGGAGAACTGTAAGATCCTCTGAAGTTAATTTGTACGGAAATAGAGATGGCATTGGTTTTCTTCATTTTTCCCTGAGTAGCCGCATCATTTTCAACATGACCATTTATCCTCACAGTCCATTTATGTCAATATCAGCAGGAAGCCCCACCCACTAGCCTTTGGCAGAGTCAGTCTGAAAAACATTAGTTGAACTACTTAAGTTTGAAAATGTAATTTTATAATATAGAAACCCAGAAGTCATTTCTAGTATTCATCTGTGTGATTTTATATTTTGTATGTGGTTTTCTTGTTTATCAGAATAGCTAAACGAAATCTGATTAATTATATTATCTAAGTAGAATTCTGCCAAAAGATACAAAGAAATCAACGTTACTCAAAATTTTGCTGAGTTTTGTCATTGATCAAGAATGAATACTCATTCTAATGGATTTCTGGTGAATGGGCAGAAAGTGAAAGGGCTCTAAACTTGTGGTGCAATATCCCAGTTAACTAACATAACAAACTCGGCAGAAGAAAACAATACTTCTTTATTACATCTCGTAAATCTGTGGGGCAGGAATTGGGGCAGGGGTCAACTGGGTGATTCTTCAGGTACACATGGCACTGATGGAGTTCTCTCCTTAGTACTCAGCTGGCAGATAGGCGGGTCTGGAGGGTCTAAGACGGCTTCACTCACATTTCTGGTTGTATTAACTACATTTCCTTATTTTCTGTATTCTTGATGCTCTGGCATCTGGGCTCTTGCTGACGTGGGAGAGACTGCCTCTCACAGGGCTAGCCAATTCCTAGAGATAGCAAGAGTACCTTTCATACAGAAACCAACCCACTCCAAAATCTTTATCCCTCTTCTCTTTATTGGGCTCTCATAGAGCATTTACACTCGGAGGGAATATTCCTCTGTTTTAATCACCCCACAGCCAGGTACCAGACAACTAGGGTCAGCCCCTATACCTGGAAGCCCACTGAAATTATTCAAATTAGCCAATTTCCCTGCTTTCCCTGCCTCTTCCATTCCTTCCCACAAGAACCAAAATACAGGCCCTTGTCCATGCTTTCGCCTTACTCCTCTGCCATCTTATCAACTCCAGTGCGTCCTCATGTGGCCCTGTATGGCCAGGCATGCCCTTTCTTTTCAGAAACTATGAGTATCAAACTATCTTTTCAATGGCAGTCATCTCCTGATTTACTGTCTTCACTACACCTGCATAACAATAAAACCTACATTGACATATTAAAAAAAGATCAAAAAACAAAAAAACTGGTGCAGTGGCAGAGATAGCTGGAAGGCTGGGGTCTGCTGGAACTATCATGGGGAGTACCAGCACATGATCTCAGAGTCGGCAGACTTCTTATATCACAGCTCAAGGCACCTAGAAAGAGTGTTCCAAGAGACGTGGGCAGAAGCTGCAAGGCTTCTTATGACATTGCCTTGAAGTCTCAGAATGTCTTTTTCTCTGAATTGGTCAAGGAAGTCACTAGGTGAGCCCAGATTCCATGGAGATGAATTAGCCTCCATCTCCCAATGGGCAGGGTAATAGAAAATTTGCAACCATCTTTAATCTACTGCAAACAAGCTAACTTCAGGCAAGCCCTTAAGGATCCCTAATTGAAGATCGGTGCTGGTGGTAATTCTAAAGGAATTCTAAGGGAAGTTATTTCCTAATTTTGAGATCTCCTGGGGATAAGACAGTCCTCTCTAAGAGGATTACCTAGGATTTCTGCATGATTTCAGGCCCAGTTTTATCTGATTAGTATGGTCACTGGTGCAGAAAGCAAGAAATAAAAATAATAGGGGTGGGAGAGCTCCACTTCATGCCCATGGGAAGAGTGACACAAATAAATATATCTCCTTATTTCATGGAGGGAGGCATGACAAAATGACGATTATAAAGAGCTAGGAGACAGAGGTGTGCAGATGCCCCTATGAGGCATTACTGTTGGGATTGTATCCCATTTGTTTTCTAAACCACATGCTTTCTAAACATATATTTGCATTTGGATATAATGAGTGTAATTTTCTCTTACTGACTGAAATCACTTTAAATGTGAAAATGATGAAGCTTAAAAGTGAATAACTCAGCTGATCAATCACCAGCATGCTAAAAGCTCCAGATTTAACCAAGAGTGCTTTCCCCCATCCCCCAACCTGGTACCGGCTAGCTAAGAGCTAAATCCTATGCCAAGAGTGTATTTAGTATTCTTGGGTTCACTCAATCTCTGATGAAAATGTTGTCACCACCAAAGAAGAGGGATGAAAAATGCAAAAGGCGTGTTTTACTCTTCTTTAGCCTCAATGACAAAGGACATTTAGATGTGCAATTAAGCATTTTTTAAAATACTGTGCCTGTTTATTTTTCTATCAACATGGGATAAAATATGAATACACCCTGAATCTATCTAATTACATAAAGAATATTGCAGAAGCAACTTCCTTACATTTCATTGAAAAAGAGCAGTCATACTGCTGGACTACATTCAAGAAGTCATTGCTTTCCTATCACCAGGCAATTGTATTACTTTACATAATCAGTATTCAGGGGATGGTATTTTGCTAATAGGCAAAATCCTACAATGACAATTTAAATGGTTTGAAACATGCATGAGATAATTTGGAGTCACAGCTCTGCCAACTGCTAAACAAGTGCAGCAGGAATGTAGACTCTCTGAGCATGAAGAATGCTGTTGGGGGAACATCCTGTCCTGTTTGATCAAGGAGACTTTGCTCACATCAAGTCAGGAGCTCAAGCCAGCTAATATCATCATTTCAGACTCTTACTAGGGGAGATTAAGTGTCTTCACTGGATAACTCCATCGCTTACCATGGGTGGAAACAGAGAACGGGCAGATGGTTTTCAGTGGTTAGGAGTGCAGACTCAGGCTAGAATAAAAAAAAAAAAATCTCGGTTTGAGCCCTGGCTCTGCTACTAATTAGCTCTGTGAGTTTGGGTAAGTCAGTCAGTCTCTCTCAAATTGACTCTTCATCTGTTTAAAAAGTAAAAACAGGACTTACCTCCTAGAGCTATAAGGATTAACTGAAATATTATATGCTCAACAGCTCAAAGTCTGACAAGTAAGTACTCTGTAAAAGTTCACATCTGCTGTTTAAAATGGGAAATTAACATAATTTGGAAATGACGAACCCCACATGAATGGGCTTTAGGGGGTCAATGAATCCACAGAAAATGTGACAAAATTCTGAATTTTTCTGGGAAGAAGTTTCATAGCTTTCATTAAAGTCCCAAGTGGGCTCACAACAACAACAAAATAGTAACTATCACTACCTTATGTATTTGACAGTATAGAAAATGTATGTTTATGAACCTTCAACAAATATTCTTCAAGTTTTACTAAGTACAGGCACCATGCTAAGTTCTGAGGATGTCACGATGAGTCTAAGTACCTTCCCCATAGAGAGGTGTGTGTGGAGGAAGGGAGAATGAACATCAGTGACTAATCCATAAATAAATGTGAAATGTGATACATATTATGAAAATGAAGAGCAGGGTACACATGGCAGGAGAAAACAATCTAGGTAACTTTTTAGACTGTTGCACCCAAGCCTTATGTTTGAGTAGATCTGGCTTCCAGGGTTGGGGGGGCTCAGACTCCTTGCACTTGGCTGGAATGCATTAGGGCTGATGGCTACAGCCCTAGGCCATGTGGGTGGGGCTGTGTGTGTACCTACTGTGTCTCTTCAGGGGTCCTACTCTGTGCCCACCTCCTCCCAAAGTAATCCAGCGCTCCTACTGGTGTGGCTGAAGTCTAGATGTACCACACAGCGGGCCCTTTCTTCCTCTTAGAACTGATTTACTGCAAAACCTTAGCATACTGGGACCATAACATACATTTATTTTTTCAGGACAACAGCCTCCTACAATATTATTTCAAGCCCCCTTTCCTGCTTGAAAGCCATTTCCTAAACAACAACATCAACAAATTTGTAGTTGTATATGGTAACAGATGTTAGCTAGAATTATTGCGGTAATCACTGCACAATATATATAAATATCAAATCATCATGCTGTACTCCTGAAACTAATATAATGTTATATGTCAATTTTACCTTGATTAAAAAAAGAAAAAAGCATTTTTGTATTTATTCTTTTTAAATGTCTATAAATATATCTATATACAAATATAAATTTACATAAATGCATTAATCAATTATAACATATTTGCCTTTGTGGTCTTTTTTTTTTTTTTTTTTTTGCGGTACGTGGGCCTCTCACTGTTGTGGCCTCTCCCGTTGCGGAGCACAGGCTCAGCAGCCATGGCTCACGGACCCAGCCGCTCCGCGGCATGTGGGATCCTCCCGGACCGGGGCACAAACCCGTGTCCCCTGCATTGGCAGGCGGACTCTCAACCACTGCGCCACCAGGGAAGCCCCAGCCTTTGTGGTCTTTTATTTTCTTTTGCTCTGTTTCACTTCCACCTCTCCCTCCCAACTACATCAGTGCCCCTATAACACTGCCCTTATTAATAATTCAGCTAGTATTAAATATGTATCTATATGAAACTGTGTTATTATCCATACTCATAGAGTCATTTGTGTGTATATTTATGTATATATAGAAAAAGAATCATATAACAAACACCCTTCCACATCTTGCTCACCTGAATTAGCAGTATCTCTTGGCTATTCTTCCAAGTCAATTATTATAGCTGTATTTAAATTTTTAATGGCTGCATAATATTCCATAGTATGGATATGCCATGATTGTTTCTGTCATTTTTCTAAAGTTAGGCATTTACTTTTTCCAGGATTTTATACTATGAACGAACTTGCAATAATTATCCCTGTTCATACATTCTTACATACTGGTAATTCCCAAGAAGGGATCTCCTCAATCAAAAGTTATATATGTTTGTAATTTTAACAGCGATAGGCAGTTGGTTTTCCAAAATGACTAAGCAATTCACATTTTGTTACCACCTATCTTCACAGGTACATGTAGGATACACAGTGTTAACTGCTGTACCCTATTCCCAATCTGTATCCTGCTCAAAAGAACTTTATCCTACCAGGTGCATAAGCCACACCCCAACTTTCACCACCCTAATGATTCTATGCCTTGAATTCCATTTGATCATTTAACAAATATTTATTGAACACCTACTGTGTGCCAGTTACTTTTCTGGGCACCTTGGGATATACAGGTAAACAAGACAGCTGAAAGAAACAATGAACAACTGTTACCAAAAGTAAATTTGAGGTGCTGGGAAGTATGTGTTAGGGAAAGGTCACATAGTCTGGGGAGAGTTTACTGAAAGAAGAAATATTCAACTTTTTTTCCTCTTTTTAAACCCATTGCATTAGTTTCTTATGGCTACTATAACATGTTACCACAAATGTAGTGCCTTAAAACACTTTGCTCCCCTTTTAACTGTGTGTATTAGTTTCCTGATGTGGTGCTGATAAATTGCCACAAACTTGGTGCTTTAAAACAACTGGCATTCAATCAAAACTACAATGAGGTACCACCTCACACCCATCAGAATGGCTATCATCAAAAATTCTACAAACAACAAATGTTGGAGAGGGTGTGGAGAAAAGGGAACCCTCCTACACTGCTGGTGGTAACATAAGTTGGTGCAGCCCCTGTGGAAAACAGTGTGGAGGTTCCTCAGAAAACTGAAAATAGTATTACTGTGATATAGCAATCCCACTCCTGGGCATATACCCAGATAAAACTATAATTCAAAAAGGTACATGTACCCCTATGTTCATAGTAGCACTATTCGCAATAGCTGAAACATAGAAACAACCTAAATGTCCATCAACAGGTGAATGGATAAAGAAGATGTGGTACATATATACAATGGAATACTACTCAGCCATAAAAAGGAATGAAATAATGCCATTTGTAGCAACATGAATGCAACTAGGGATTATCATACTAAGTAAGTCAGAAAGAGAAAGACAAATATCATATGCTATCACTTATATGTAGCATCTAAAATATGGCACAAATGAACCTATCTACAAAACAGAAACAGACTCACAGATATAGAGAACAGACTTGTGGTTGTCAAGGGGGTGGGGAGTGGGGGAGGGAAGGACTAGGAGTTTGGGATTAGCAGATGCAAACTAGTATAGAGAGGATGGATAAAAAAATAAGGTGGTACTGTATAGCACGAGAAACTATATTCAATATCCTGTGATAAACCATAATGGAAAATAATACAAAATAAAGGAATGTCAAAAAAAAATGTAAAAGAGTTGACATTCACTATCTCACAGTTCTGGAGGCCAGAAATCTGAAATCCTTTTCACTGGGCTGATATCAGGGTGTCAGCAGAGCTGTGCTCCCTTCGAATTCTCTAGGGGAGAAGCTGATCCTTCTCTCTTCCAACTTCTGGTGGATGCTGGCATTCCTTGGCTTGTAGCTGCATCACTCCACCTTCTGCCTCTCTGTTCACATTGCCTTCTCCACGTCTGTCTGTGTCAAATCTCCCTCTGCCTCTTTCTCATAAGAATACATGTGATTACATTTAGGGGTCACATGGATAAACCAGGATGGTTTCCTCACCTCATAATCCTTAACTTAAATCTGCAAAGGCATTATTTGCCATATAAAATAACATTCACAAGTTCCAGGTAATAGGACATAAATATCTCTAGGGGGAGGTAGAGGGGCATTATTCAGCCTACTACACTCATTTATTTATTTTATTTTTGCACTGAATTCACATTCAGAAATTTTTATTTTGGATGTGAAAAATTCAGCATATACCTTCCTTACCCATGATTTTGGAAAACTAATATAAATAGTGACTAATATGTATTTATATATAATACATTTATATTACATTATTATAATATATATAAATATATAAGACAAATTCATGCAGAGAAAGTTATCTACCATCATTAAATTTTCCCACAAAACATAACAGATTAAGAAGCAGTTCTATCTGTTAATCCCATACTCCTAATTGTCCCTCCCCTTCCACTTTCTCCCCTTTGGAAACTATCACCATATTGTAAATCAACTATACTTTAATAAAAAATAAATAAATAAAAAGGAAAGAAGCAGTTCTATATCTCTGGTCCATTCTGAGCACTAAATCATTAGGTGCTCCTAGTTAAATCATTTTTTCTTGCAATAGTTTGAGTTCTAAGTATTAGCATGTACTACTTTCCTCCTCACAGTTTAAAAAATGATTTTCCATTGTCTGTACCCCTTTTTTTGATTCCAACCTTTTCAGTCTTTTATTTTCTCCAGTTTATCCATTATGTTCCCAGCTTTGCCCCAAGAACTACACAAACAAGTTTCCAGTTTGCTTTGTACTCAAGCACAGTTGAATGAGGTTGCTGTCGGTTTCTTAATTTGTTTCTATATTTGTTTATTTATCAACTACTATAAAATTTTTATAAAGTATATCAATTATTTAGAGCCCAAGAATGACCAGAATTTATTTTTCTACCTTTTATACTAAGGAGAAAGATAAGTTCTTCGCAAACTTATTCTTTAAAAGTACATGGTAAAAAAAAAAGTTTGAAATAATTTATTAAACATTGCATGTGTGTATGCCTTTACATTGGCAGAGACTTATCCAATCTTTTATAATACCCAGTTTATAGCTGACATTCACATTCGACAAGAAACAATCCATCATTTAGCCATGACAGACATTGCTGGCCAATCCTGATGCATTCTTTTTAGCTGAGATTTGGCTTCAGAATTCTGAATGAGACACTCTGCCAATCAGGTGTCAGAGCTGGCACCTGAGAGGACACCTCTTTACTGTCCCTGGATAGACTCACTTTTCCAGATTTTACTCTGCATTTAAAATGTGGTCATAAATTTACTCCAGTAAACTCTGCGGGCAGTATATCCACATCTCATGGTAATTTTGGGAACTCACAATTTCAAGCAGCTCTTTATTGGAAATATAATCCTATGTGCTACTTCATTCAACAAGTTACTTTTCTTGATTAACTTTTAAGGATAATAATAGCCAGAAATCATTAGAAGAAAAAAATCCCTTTCTATTTTCGCTTTCATACACACGTTCTTTTCTCTTCAACTGTCTGGCATTTTCTATTTTTCTCTTTCTTCCTGAACATAATAATAATAGTAATAGATATCCATTGTTTTGAAATAATATGTAGCATTTAAAATTCTTTGCTCAACACTTTGAAATGTTCTAACAAAACGTGCAAATGTGTTTTGAAGCACTTTATAGTCAGTCATAAATTAATGATATTGTTTATCCCATCACTACAAGAAATCCAATAGATCTTGCGGTGAAAGACAAAACTCTCCTACTGGATAGCAGATGACTGACACCTCAGAGGAGTACAGGAAATTAAAAACTTCACAGGTGAAATTGACAACTTGTTTTAAAACTTAAATGTTAATTCCCTTACAAGTGAGTCACAAGAAGGTGACTGAAGACTGAAAGTGAAAAAGACTGAAATATTATCTATAAAACACAAACCAAAATCACTTTTGGTTACTCACCCTCTTAAACAGTAGCAATACACTTCAGACCAGTCCTCCTTCAAACAGTGACATGCGCTTTGGTTGGAGGAGGTCATGGAAGCATGTGACTGACAGTTGATCTCATGCTAGACCCAGGGGATCGGAGGCTCCTAGTCCCCTCCCTTGTCTTTGGAATGCACATTCTGCCCATTGTCCCCACAGTGGGAGCTGATTTCAAGGATTCAGCCCTGAGGGAGCAATGTGTTACTGAGATCATGTGGATGGAATACATGATGGAGCCCCATTAAGGCCTCTGTATAAACATTTTTTAAGATTCTGGCAGGTGGGTGTAGAGACCTATTTGTCTTATAGCTGACCAAGGCAAGCCTCCTTGTATGTTAAACCTTCCACCTACCAATCTGGAGTGGCTGCCTCTCTCTCTTGTCTCTCCTTAACCTCCACGTACGGGGGCCAGTTTCTGAACCAATAGCTTTGCAGTCAAGCAAGTCTGAACTCAAATCTGTCCCCATGCCCAATTAAATGGTAACCTTAGACAAGTCACTTTGTCTCTCTGAGCTTCCTGTTTTCATTTGTAAGAGGGAGACTTTGACATTATGTAAAGCACCCAGTGTGTACCTGGTGCCATATTACAAGCTCATGAAATGTTAGCTTCCTTCCTCCTTAGGGATGACTTGCCTTGAGCTGGGGAAGGTCAAGGAGACTCTCTTTGGATTTCAAATACTCTAATGCTTGTAGTGGCCAATGACTGATTTCCTATCAGAGATGACTTGGAGGTGCTAATTTTAAAAGTGTTAAACTGATTTGAACGTACTTTGATCAGTGCAAACACAAAGTGCTGGGTTGATTTTCTGTAATTCAAACTATCTTAATTGTAGAGGTAAATTTAGAAACTTCCCATTTCTAGCCAGTGAATTTTTAGGACTGATGCTTTTAAAATGAACATTAAACTTTGTATAAGTTATTTCCCCTCTCTGGGTATCAATTTCAGGGAGCACTCTGGTCTAATACCTCACACCATTTAGTCCCATTGAGGGATGCTACTGAAGGGGGTGAAAACTACTGAGCAAACTGAGGGGTCTAGACCTTCCAAATACCCCATATCCCCACCCTTCAAGCAGAGTAGCTTCAATCTTATATGTTATATGCTACAAGTTTCTGTGTAAGATGATTTGAAAATGATTTTATAAATGAAAATTTTAAATCGCTGTTTTGAGTGAGCATACTTTCTGCCTGGTCTCCCCCTGCCTGTCCCTGGGATCCCATTCCAGGCCATTCTCTTCCATATTCACTTTAGCCACACTAACATTCTTTTCCTGCATAACAATTACATTGCATTGATTATTTATTTAACATATCTCTGTTCCACTGGACCGTAAAGCTCCAGTGGGCAGGATCTAGCCTGTTTATTCTCTGCTCCATACTTACCAATAAGTACAATTGTCAGCCATACATACCCCAGGGAGCTGAAAGATCTCTGATTTAACCTATTTCTATTCTTGTTCCAAAACACCTGATGTTTGTCAAAGATGTTTTTAGTTTCCTCAAAGGAAACGTGACAGTCAACCACCCTGAACCAGTTCCAGTCTAACTGCAAGAACAGCGCCTGTGCAGAGGAAACCTAGAAGTGTCCGAAAGTTGCCTTAGCTTCATATTATCATGCTAAGATCTCGGCCCCGAAATGGAGACATATACCTTGCTATGCCCAATCAGTGCTGTGTCCAAGGGAGCCTAAGGGGCTGCACATGTGCTAGCTATTCCTAGATATGTCTACCCTTTTCCCCAGTTTCTGATGATACCTTCCTCTTACCCCTTAGAAGTCCCCCACTTTCCTCCCTTTGGGGAGAAGGTGTCTTTAGAGCACGAGCTCTCCCTTCTCCATTCTTTGATCAACAAATACAGTTTCTGCTCCTCTTTGCCCAACTTGGTCTCATTCAATTGGCACAATGGAACTGGGCAAGGTTGGAGTCCACCCAACTGGAGAGGGTCAGTAACACAATGTCTGGCACAATAGGTGGTAAAAACAATCTGGAGCTGAGGAATTAATGAATGTGTAAATACATAAATGTACACACATAAATGTGTAAATACATAAGTGGAGGGAGGCATGAGTTTGAGTCCCAATATTTATAAATTGCAATGTTACTTACTATAATTTATCCCTAAAACTAGTGTTTGGGCTTTACAATCGCTACAGATTATCCTGAAGTGAAAATTCTTTGATTACATGTTTTACAATAAAGCAACTTATTAAGACTTTCAGTGTAATGATTCCTAAAGTTCTGAAATAGACATAGCCATAACAATAAATATGGTTATTTGGCCAACTACCATACACTAGATATTTTAATTACGTGACCTCTAGTCCTTAGATACCCTTCAATTTAAGTATGAGATCCATTTTGTAGAAGAGAAAAGTAAAATTCAAATACTTCTTCTCCCAGATCACCCAGAGAGGGGGAAATGGCTAGATTGTGTCAGTCAACCCCCACTGGACCATGTCAAACTCAAATGAACATTTCTCAGACTCTTCAAGCTAGGATTTGAGATGTGAATTGGCTTCTATCACTTACAGACATTAAGGCAAGATTTGGAGAAATGGATGTGAGGCAGAAGCTAACTTCCTGTGGCTCTTGGCTTTTGTTTCTGGCAAGCAAGACCATGAAAATGTGAGGTTTCACTATAGCAGCAGTCCAGTGTCATTGCCCAATCTGTTGGATGATGGAAGCAGTTGCACTGGCAGTGCTCAAAGAGCCTTTTGCTTCCAGCATAGCACCAGAGCAGCATCAAAAGTAGTACTTTCCTAGGGAAGGTGTTCTGTGTAACTCTTAAGAGTTACTCCAGGGGTACAGCCCAGAACCTGTTTCTCCAGCCTCTTTAACAATTTTGTATGTAGCGAAGCCCCTATATTAAATTCCCAAATGCTTTAAGTACCTACAGTGGATTT
Organism: Monodon monoceros; assembly: GCF_005190385.1. Classification (NCBI taxonomy): domain Eukaryota; kingdom Metazoa; phylum Chordata; class Mammalia; order Artiodactyla; family Monodontidae; genus Monodon; species Monodon monoceros. The sequence goes on along the minus strand of NW_021703778.1, from coordinate 153,491,334 downwards.
TATTTACTGTACAGTCCTGATGCATGCAGCAAGCAATCAGCAGACCTCAAATTTGAGTCTAGGTCTATTTAGCTCTCAGTCTTGTTTTTTCCACCAGACCATGCTGTACATAATTTTTATGTTTAAAATAAGTTAAAATTTGCTGTTATAGCTAGATTCCACAAGGATTGTAAGAAAGAGTCTGACTTCATTTTTTGATGTTTGACTGCTGTTAGCTTTTAAGCACCACCACCCCCCCCATACTTCTTATTCTTCCCCCAGCTGGTGAAGCTGACACTAAAGCCCCAAGTGCTCCTTCCTTTGATTCTGGTAGGAAGTTCAAACCACTGGCAGGAGCCCTCACTCTGGCCCTACACCTCTAATTACTATAGAAACCCAAGCCAGTCTCCTTTCCTGGTTCTCCTAAGCCATTTTTGGACCAGCTTGGGGTCCTGCCCTGAAATCCCCAGAAAGTCCCATTATGTGACCTTTTCATACCCTGGTATACATGTGGCATCATCATCTTGATATTCAAACCAAATTTTGGATGGGGGTTCAGCTTGCTTTACAGAGTGACCACAGCAATGACTACAGGTGCTTATCTTAGTTCAGACTGCTATAACAAAATACCATAGACTGAGTAGCTTAAACAACAGAAATGTATTTCTCACAGTTCTGGAGGCTAAGTCCAAGACCATGGTGCTGGTAGATCTTGTGTCTGGTGAAGGCTCTCTTCCTGGTTTTCAGATGGACACCTACTTGCTTCGTCTTCACGTGATGGACAGAGACCTCATCTCTCTTGTGTCTCTTCTTTTAAATGCACTATTTCTATTCATGAGGGCTCTACCCTCATGACCTACTCACCAAAGTCCCTACCTCCAAATACCATCATATTGGGGATAAAGACTCCACCATATGAATTTGAAGGGGGCAGGGGGACACAAACATTCAGTCCACAGCAGTGTTATAGCATTTCTAGAAATAATTGAAGTAGCAAATGAAAAACAAAAAGGAAAGAAAAAGCAAGAATATCTGATCTAATTGGAGGTAAAGCTGACTCACAGATAAAATTTCTTGAGGACAAAAGAGCTTTATTTGAAGAATCCTTGCCTAGGAACATTTTATGTGAAATATCTATGCATTAAGAATGTTTTATGTGAAATCCAATTGTGATTCATTCTAATAGCTTCAATAGAAATGCAATTATTTCCCACATCCAAGCATTTTCAGAAACAGCCATGTGTTAAAGAGCAGTTTTAATGCACAACCAATATGAGGTTGTTAAATATTTTAACTACTGAGTGACTAAGAATTAATATTTCAGGATTAAAATTCATTGATTATTGGATTCCTGCTATCTAGTCATTATAAATCAATGATTAATGTGATTTCCATGGAACATCTTTTAGTTAAGAAATTGATAAATCTAACAGCCTAAGCAGGGGCACAAATACCACTTAGAGAGATATAAGGGCATTTCAACGTGGCTTTGAAAGAAGACAGCATCTCTTCATTGGAGGACTATTCATGTTTCAACAAAATGAACCAAATCACAAAATTTCAGACCTAGGTAGACCATTTGAAACCTTAATCTTTAAGCTCTTCACAACAAAAGAGGAAATGATTCATACAAGTTAGGAGTTGAGCAGTCTAAGGGTGAATGGGCTAGTGCTATATGGGTACCATATAAAAATTAGCCAATGCTAGTATCCCTTAAATACTTCCCTTGGAATTCTGATGGGAAGCAAGCAGTCCCGATGCTAGAAAACATATTTCTGGAATCTTTTAGTATACTATCTATTGGATAAATCCACTTCTCTAGTCAAAAAACAAAATTTGCTCATATACACTCACCAGATTGTAAACATGGCTGCTGCTGGCCTATATGGCACCTTTGTGCAAGAGGGAAAAGATATCCCCTCTGGGTTTATTCAGCAGGATGCAAATTAGCCACACTGCCAGCCCCCAGGAACCCCTCAATGGGTGCCTTTGTGCAATATGCAAAGTGCCTCTCATACCCAGTGGCCCTCTCTTCCCTATGTGTGTATGCATGCTCACTCTTTCTTCAAATCTTCCCCTAACTCCCCCTCCCACTCTCTATCTCTTCAGTATCATTTTCAGTTTAGTATAGTAGTGTTTGTGTTTTTAATTTAAACTTTTGTTACATGCACTGTGAGAGGCAATGTGCAGTGTAGTGATTTAAAGCATGCACTCCAAAGCCAGACAGAATGAGTTTTAAATCCCATCTCTGTTGTTTACTAGGTAGACTTTGTTGATTTTTCTTAACCTCTGTGGTCCTCAGTTTTCTTATCTGCGAAATGTCAATAATAATAGCACTCTCTGAGTGAAGTCAGACAGAGAAAGACAGATATCATATGATATCACTTATATGTGGAATCTAAAAAAAGGCTACAAATGAACTTACCTACAAAACAGAAGTAGAGTTACAGATGTAGAAAATAAACATGGTTATTGGTGGGTAAAGGGAGGAGAGAGATAAACTGAAGATTGGGATTGACACATACACACTACTATATATAAAACAGATGACTAATAAGGACCTACTGTATAGCACAGGGAACTCTACTCAATATTCTGTAATAGCCTGTATGGGAAAAGAATCTAAAAAAGAGTGGATATATGTATAATAGATTCACTTTGCTGTATACCTGAAACTAACACAACATTGTAAATCAACTATACCCCAATAAAAATTTTTAAAAATATAAATAATAGAACTCTGCTCATAAGAGTGTTGTGAAGATTAAATGAGTTAATATACATAAAGCATTTTAAACAGTCCCTATTATACAGTAATCTTTATGCAAATGTTTACCCACAATTATTCTCATGCTTTCTAAACCTGAAAGTCACCGTAAAAATCAAGCAGGATGTCTAATCTATAAGTTGTGAATGTGGCAAACACAGTGGCTCCCAGGAACTCAATGACCAAGAACCTGTTCCTGCATTGGACAGAATGCAGGGAAACGACCTCCATTAGAACATGAACCCTAATGTGAAAAGGGATCTAAGGAGGCTAGAGGCAGGAGACTACTCCAGAGAGGGGGGTGAATGTCCTGTCACAGGTTTTAAAGTTATGGTACCTTGTTAGGGACCTGCAGGGTCTTTCCAGAGAAGGCCCACCCCCTTGCAGCCTCCTAGGCCTTTCCTGAGTTCCAAAGATCAAATTTAACCAGAGAAGTGAGAAAATGAAGAAACAAAGGAAAACAGTCAAGCAAGACAAAATAACAATAGTTTAGCCATAAACCAAAGTCAAGAACCCTTAGTTCCTCCTCAAGGGCTATAGATAATATTCTCAGACATATTCTTGAGTTGTTTTGCAGATACTACAACTCCCACCAGATGGAAGAAGTTAGCTGCATGCTGACCACCAGCAGGCAGACCCCAGATTGGGTGGAACCAGAGGGTTGATGATTGAGAGTCCCAAAACGTCACCACCAACCAACCAGAAAAATGTCCATGAGCTGAGGCATCCTGTAACCCTCACCCTAATGTTGCCTTTTAAAACTCTTCCCCAAAAGCCATCAGGGAGTTCAGGTCTTTTGAGCATGAGCTGTCCATTCTCCTTTCTTGGCACCCTGCAATAAATGCTGTACTTTCCTTCCTAGTCATTATAAATCAATGATTAATGTGATTTCCATGGAACATCTTTTAGTTAAGAAATTGATTGGTGTCAGTAGATTAACTTTGCTGCACATCAGGCAAGCGGACCCAAGTTCAGTTCAGTAACAAGTTTAGTACTCCAGAGTCAGATGGACAATCAGTTGCTGTGGTCAGCAGAATAATGTCCCTCTCAAATGTCCACATCCTACTTCCATACCTGTAAATGTGTTACCCTACATGGCAAAAGGGACATTGAAGATTGATTTAAAGATTCTGGCTTTGAAGATGGAGGAATGTGGGTGATCTCTAGAAACTGGAAAAGGTAAGAAAACCATTCACCCCTAGAGCCTGCATAGAAAGAATGCAGTCCTTTCAATGCCTTGATTTTTATCCCACGAGGCATGTGTTGGACTTTTGACCTACTGAACTGTAAAATAATAAATTTTGTTTTTTAAGTCAGTAATATGTTATAACATCACTAGGAAATTAATACAGTCACTCAGTGCTTCTACGTCCTGTGATTTTATTTTGTCGTTGTTCCACCAAGAAACACAATTAAGTACCGTTACTGTATATGACTACTATGACTGTATATGCTAAGAAACCAAGATATGCAGCCATGTGAGAGCTCTCAATATTTGCCCAGCCAGAACTTCTACCAACATTATACATGTAATTTTAGTCCCCTCCCCTTAAACAATCCAAGAAAAGATTTGGTCCCATTTTCAAGATTTGGTTGAAACTTACTTATACAAATGTTTTCTGTGAGGTATTTGAATTCTTATTTTTCTCAGATTGTAGAAAGAAAGATCTGCCCTCCTGCCAACAGAAGAAGAGGAAATATTTGAAATCAAGGGAATTCTTCTCTTAACTCTAGTGTCATTCAAGGGCAAGATTACCCTACAGATAAATTGCCTTTATCCTACATTAGGTTCCAATGATGATTGGTTCAGATGGTATTGCAGGTTTTTAAATCATCAAATTTCTTCCCAGGCCTCTTTTGATCTTGACTCAATAGTTTGGTGAACTAAATTAATCTCTTAGCTCATTTCTCATCCCAACATAGAAAAATGCTTAGTACTGAGAATACATTGTCATTGTTCCCCTCCCTTTCATGTTCAGCTCTATCTTTGACCCAATTTCCTGATCTCTGAGCTATACAGCAGGTAAGAAATTAATGGCCACCACTTTCTGCTCCAGCCAGCATTTCCTGACCCGCATTTCATTAAGTCCTGAAACTCAAGGTTCTTTCAAGAGGGGAGTAAGGAGACTAAGCGTATGGAGTGGAGGAGAGAGCATTCGACCCTGAGAAATGCACAGAGGCCCTCACCTCTGAAGAGCAAATCCAAGTTTTCTGCCTTATAACATAGCAAATGTTAGCTGCTGTGTGATGAGTTTATTCAATTCAATCCAACAAAGATTGATTGAGATCTCATTCTGGGCAAAGAATAATGATAATTAAGTCACACATGACATTAGGGAAACGGCTGACATTTGTGTTGATGATAGATACTAAAGAATTAACAAAATTAGAAGGGAAAACCTAAAAAAACAAATGGCTGTGGTGGTGTAAAAGTAATACTAATTACAGTAATTTATGGGAACTGCTTATCACTAATGCCTAATTATTATGCAGCACAATCATGATTATGCATGCCATTAAATGTGTGTATGAGGGACTTTGGTGTGTGCTGTATTAGATTAGATTAAAACAATGAAATATAAACATGCATGCTCAGTCCTCATAATGTGTTTCTCATGCATTAATTTGTCATCTGCTCACAATTTTTAAAAATTAGAGAAAAATTCTTAACCCATGTATAAGAGAGTTTGGTTCTTTTATATCAGGGAAGCTATAAATTGATTAGGGCACTTGATTTTTTTAAATGAATTCCCTATCATTGCCATCAAGAATTGTGTGTGTACTTTTCTCCCAGGCCTTCTTATAAATAACTTTAATTTCCCTTTTACAGCATTCTATTCTAGAATAAATACAACTCTGAGAGGCTCATTTTCTTGACAGTCTGCAGAGGGAATGAGATAGATAGAATGACTCTGACCAGCTCTGTGTGGTCATACCAATCCATTCAGCTGTTTGCAGATTACTCTTCAGTCAGACAAGAAGACCAGGTCCCAATTACTTCAGGTTCAGTTAAAATAACAGAGTAAGACGGTGTTAGTGTTGATGTGGTTGAAACATGCACATGGTGACATTTATGTTCCACCCCCAAAATTCAATGATAACTTCTGACATAAAAGGATTTAGAGGTAAACAATAGCCTCCAATTCTGTAAGACTGCATTCTGACTCAATTTATTTATTTTTTCAACCAAAAAGTATTACAGATCTACTATGTGTCAGACTCTGCTACACACTGGGAATGCAGAGATTCATAACACTTAGACCCCCACCAGGAAATTCATGGTCTAGTAGTAGGAGTTTCTGTGAGGTCTATAGAACTGGAGTAACAAAGCTGTGGGTACTTCTTTTGCATACATGACCCTACTAGTATAAACAAGAAAATAAGTATGAATTATTAACTTCTCAAGGCTGTAAAAGAAAATGAAGCTGTATATATATTAAAACCAGATATATAATTATTTGCATCTGCTAATCCCAAACTCCCAATCCATCCCTCCCCAACTCCCTCTACCCCTTGGCAACCACAAGTCTGTTTTCAATGTCTGCGAGTCTGTTTCTATTTCATAGATAAGTTCATTTGTGTCATATTTTCTGAGCTCACACTCCTATTCCACTGCTATTTCTCACTGGAATCTCAGTCCTAGAAACTCCAGCCCATTCCCCCTTACCCTACCTAGGTCTTTCCTTCAGCTGGCCCTGACTTTAGGACTTTCAGACCTATACTTTAGCCTCTCCTATAAACACTACTCCAACTTCCCTCCTAAGTGATACCTGGCTTTCACATTTGGGGAGGGGATGGACCCTTTCTTGCAATCCACTGCAATAAAAGCCGTTTCTCCCACCTGGCACTCAGGGTAAGCAGAATTGATCGCTCTATTTAATTCTCATCACTGTTTTTGCGGGCAGTCATGTCTCTAGGATGATTACATCGTCTCTAATCATGGGAGAATGTATACACATGATCTGATATCATTATTGTAAGAATTTGTGGGATATGGTTGGGCATCTGCAAAGACTTGGCTGACCACTGATGTTCTACCATCTTTCAATGCCTCTTCTCATTTAAAGTTCATACCATCTCTAAATATGGCTGTGATTCTGCAGGTTGTGCCATGTTCAAAAGATGCCCATAGGTAGGAGCTGAAATCCAATTAAAGCACCACTACCTAAAATCTGAGACCTAGCCCAGGGCAGCATCAAGATTTTCTAATCACATGAAGGTAACATAGGGTAGCTGTCATCCTGTTTTTAAACCACCCTGTTCTCAATCTTATTACAATCTTCCGAGCTACTGTAACTTACCCACCAATGCATAAGCTTCCAGTCTACCACTTCCTCTGTGACCACTGGTGGTAACTTCACCACCGTGTCAATGATCCTTAAAATGCCAATCTCACAGATCCTTGACTTCCTGAACTCCAGCAACCCTCAAGTCCATTTCTTTTGGTCCGCCATACCTTGAGGTTTTCACTATTTGAAATTTCTCCACTTCCAAGATCTAAAATTCTGAATTTCCCAACCTTTACCATACCTCTTATCTTTCCACTTCTTCTACTCATTCTCTGTGTTGTACATATTTTTCTTCCCTTTTATTACCTCTAGCCCCTCAGTCTCTATCTGTCCCTACAATGCATGTGACTCTTTTCCAGAGTCACTTGCCTCTCTACCTGGTCTTGGTCAGTTACTCTACTCATTGTCACAATACTCACTTGAACAGTCATATCACTTACTCATATTTGTTCATTAAATCCAAACCCTGAATAGACTGCACTACTCACATTCTTCATTCATGCTCACAGGCAGCCAAGTATTAGTGGGAAGAATTTCACAGGCAGTCTTATTTAATTTTACTTCCATCCATTATCAATCAGGCCTTTGGTTCTGCTGCTCAGCAAAACATCATTCACTATATTTTACCAAGAGGACATATTTAAAATTTGTATCTCTATTTCCTCAATCATAAAATGGGGATAATAATATGTATACATGAAATACATAGTCAAATAATATAAATTAACTCAGCCAATGTTTTATACCTGTTTGAGTGTTAGGATATTAATAAATATTAGTTCCTGTCTTCTGCTGTAAGAATGAACCCCAGACAAATCTAAAACTTGGGCCTCCTGGTAGATGCTCCTGATAAACTGGCCTTTGACTCACCAAATACCATTGAAACACTCAGAAAATCTATGTGATTTTAACCAATGGGTGGACAAGCAGGCATGTGGATTGAGACTTGAAGAGTTTGGAGGATCTACAAGAGTGTAAAAAAGACTGATGAAAATGGCATATGTTTCCTTCTTCTCTGCCAAATAGAAACGTGCAAACTGTTTTCTCTCACTACAAAGCAATAAACCTAGAAAATAACATTTAGAGGGAGAAAATGGGAGGGGGTGTACACTGGGTGTGTTCATTTTGGGAAAATTCATCTAGCCATGCAGTCATGATTTATTCACTTTTATGTGTGTGTTTTATTTCAAGTAAAATTTCATCAACATACTCAAGTACCAAAGTATCAAAATATAAATCAAAATCCAAGATTTAGAACATGAATTATCAAAATTTTAAACATGAACTTGGCTATATTTAGAGGCAAATGTACAGCTGTAGATGCTTTTACTTTAAGGAAGAAAGAATAAGCATTTAATGTAAGAAGTTATAAAAAGAACGCCAGACAAAAAATCTAGCAGAAATAGAAGGTAGGGACTTCCCTGGTGGCGTAGTGGTTAAGAATACACCTGCCAACGCAGGGGACAAGGGTTTGATCCCTAGGCCCAGAAGATCCCACATGCCGTGGAGCAACTAAACCCATGTGCCACAACTACTGAGCCTGCGCTCTAGAGCCCGCGAGCCACAACTACTGAGCCTGCACCCTAGAGCCCGCGCACCACAACGAAGAGTAGCCCCCACTCACTGCAACTAGAGAAAGCCTGTGCACAGCAACAAAGACCCAACACAGCTCAAAAAAAAAAAAGGGTAGGAATTAATAAAATATTGGCATATAAATAAATGAATTAAAAAATTACAAACAGAATAGCCAAAACATTTATCTCAAAGTTATTTCCTTGAAAAAATCAAAATAAAAAATCAGATAAACCACAATCTGGCCTAATCAAGATAAAGGGGGAAATACAGAAACAATAACAACAAAAAATTAGGAATCAGGAAGCATTTTAAAAGACAAAGATATTGTTTTAAATTACACAAAATATTATATATGTGTATTTATTAGAGAATTATTTACAATGGTAGAAATATGGAAACAATCTAAATTTCCAGTAGGATGGAACTGACCACATAATGTTGGTATTTTTCTACAATAGAATACAACTATTGAACAGTTTTTTTCTAATTAATTTATTTTATTTTTATTTATTTTTGGCTGTGCTGGGTCACTGTTGCTGTGTGTGGGCTATATCTCCTTGCGGCGAGCAGGGGTTACTCTTCATTGCGATGCACAGGCTTCTCATTGTGGTGGCTTCTCTTGTTGCAGAGCATGGGCTCTAGGCATGCGGGCTTCAGTATTTGTGGCACATGGGCTCAGTAGTTGTGGCTCGCAGGCACTAGAGCACAGGCTCAGTACTTGTGGCGCACAGGCTTAGTTGCTCCGCAGCATGTGGGATCTTCCTGGACCAGGGCTCGAGCCCATGTCCCCTGCACTGGCAGGCAGATTCTTAACCATTGTGCCACCAGGGAAGCCCTACTGAACAGTTTTATGTAGACATAGTTTTATTTGTCCACAAGACTTTTATATGTGTCATGAAACAAAATGTTAGCTTTATTTCTGGGTGGTGGTATTATCTGTGAAATACTACTCTTGATGGGATTAATAAAACTATCAAATGAAATAACATATGTTCATCTTTTACATTCAAAAATTTTATTCCAACACTTTCTACATATTAAACACAGTGCCAGGTAGTAAGTTAAAGAAAAAATAAAAATCCCTGCTTTCATTTTACTGATTATCTACTTGTAGAATTAGACATTAATCAAATTATCATATAAATTAACTGCAATAAGTATAAGAGATATCCACAGTGTAGTATGGGAGCATATAACAAGTGCCTAAAAATCTAGCACACAGAAGATGTGCAATCCATGTTTGTGTTGGCGTTTCTTTCCCTCTTTCTGACACACAATCTACTTCTCTTTCTAGGAACTGTATTACTTCTCAAAGGAATCCAGAATAGATTAGTTAAAGTTTCCTAAAGTAATTACAAAAAAATAAAATAAAATAGGGGAATAATAAAATGAGTTTCAAGTCAAGACATTGGAACAATCTTGTCTATTGTGTGCTAATGATATCCAGTTTCTAAATCTCAACAATTTAGTCTTGTAATTAGTGCACAGCTCAGGTGAATGAGTAATAAAATACCTGCTCCTGGTACCTTATTATCTATAAAGAATAGGTCAAAGCGCCAAACTAATGAATATGCAAATATGGCTTACAAATCTGTGTGAAAGCCTGGTTTTAGACTGTTCCTGACCACTCACAGGCCACTAACCCACTTGAGTCAATATCAACGCAAAGATGTGGGTAGCCCCATAGCTCACAGGTAGGACCACTGAGGAGTGTGTACGCACACCATAGCACTCTTCATAACACTCCATAATTCCCTTTAATACTTGCCATCATTTCTAATTACATATGCCTCGGGTTTGCTCCTATGATTATTTGACTATGCCTACTCACCTTGTTTTAATTTTCTGCATAGCACTTTTCACTAGTTGATGTTTTTTTTCTTCACCGCTGAAGGGAAGGAAGAAGAGGTGAAACAAGAAATGGGTGGGTTCTCTCAAGGAAATTTGTTCCTCTCCCATGAAGTCCCTGAAAAAGGAAAAGAGAGGGCTGCCAGGCTACTTTAGACTGTGCGGTCAGGAAGACCTAATTAACGGGTGACATTTAAGCTAAATAATCTTTAGAAGACATCCATACAAAGACTGAGAAAGCCAATTCCTGGCAGTGGAACTAGATCGTAGAAAGACCCCATGGTGATGAATGGGCTTAACTTGTTTTAGGAATTTAAGAAGCATCATTAAATGAGAGCCTAGAGGGAAAAGGGAAAATTGGTGTTAAGTGAGTTCAAAGAAATGGCTCTTATAGGGTTATATAAAGTTATATAAAAGAAATTCATTTGCTTGCTTTATACTAAGTGCAATGAGAAGCCCTGCACTATTTCTCATCAAAGGAGTCTTATTTATATTTTGTAAAAATCACTTTTGCTGCTGTGTAGCAAACAATTTATAGAAGTGTTCAAGCAGAAGTAGGGGTCACCGATCAGAAGATTCTTCCATTTGTCAAAGCCACAGACGAAACGGGATTTGGACAAAAGCAGATGTTTTGGAATATGTTTTGGTGGAAGACTGAGCAGTATGTACTGATGCCTTTGAGATGAAAGATGTGAATAGAAATAATGTTTTTAAAAAAATCACACCTAGATTTTGGTCTCTGAACCTGGATGTCACGGGAGCTTTTTACAGAAAGGAAGAAAAACAAGAGGAGGAGGAGCTGGTCTGGATGGACAAACCATGAGTTCACTTTCACTTTGAAATGCCTGGCAGACATCCAAGTGAAGATATCAAGACACCAGCTGAGTTGAAATATATGGAAATAAGATTATAGTCTGCACTTAAAACCCTAGGAAATATTTTGCCTCTTTGAAAAAATTTCACCTATCTTTGCCCTGATTATTATATTTATGTTTTAATGCTTAATATCAGAAAACAGACATATCTCATTTCATGGTCTTGGGAGATCTGTCATTTTAGCCTCCTAATAGAAACACTGGACCATAATCTCCACAATCATTGCATATGATGAACCTTAAAAATCTAGTCTTGGGGAGAGGGGGAAGATGGCAGAAGAGTAAGATGCGGAGATCATCTTCCTCCCCACAGATACATCAGAAATACATCTACACGTGGAACAACTCCTACAGAACACCTACTGAACGCTGGCAGAAGACTTCAGACCTCCCAAAAGGCAAGAAACTCCCCATATACCTGGGTAGGACAAAACAAAAAAGAATAAACAGAGACAAAAGAATAGGGACGGGACCCGCACCAGTGGGAGGGAGCTGTGAAGGAGGAAAGGTTTCCACACACTAGGAAGCCCCTTCCCGGGTGGAGACTGCGGGTGGCGGAAGGGGAGCTTCGGAGCCGCAGAGGAGAGCACAGCCACAGGGGTTCGGAGGGCAAAGTGGAGAGATTCCTGCAGAGAGGATCAGGGCTGACCGGCACTCACCAGCCCGAGAGGCTTGTCTGCTCACCCGCCAGGGAGGGCGGGGCTGAGAGCTGAGGCTCGGGCTTCGGTTGGAGCGCAGAGAGAGGACTGGGGTTGGCGGCGTGAACACAGCCTGAAGGAGCTAATGCACCACAGCTAGCCGGAAAGGAGTCCGGGAAAAACTCTGGACCTGCCGAAGAGGCAAGAGACTTTTTATTCCCTCTTTGTTTCCTGATGCGCGAGGAGAGAGGATTAAGAGCGCTACTTAAAGGAGCTCCAGAGACGGGCGTGAGCTGCGGCTAAAAGCGCGGATCCCAGAGACAGGCATGAGACGCTAAGGCTGCTGCTGCCGCCACCAAGAAGCCTGTGTGAGAACACAGGTCACTCTCCACACCTCCCCTCCCAGGAGCCTGTGCAGCCCGCCACTGCCACGTTCCCAGGATCCAGGGACAACTTCCCTGGGAGAACGCAAGGCGCGCCTCAGGCTGGTGCAACATCACGCCGGCCTCTGCCGCCGCAGGCTCACCCCGCACTCTGTACCCCTCCCTCCTCCCAGCCTGAGTGAGCCGGAGCCCCCAAATCAGCAGCTCCTTTAACCCCGTCCTGTCTGAGCAAAGAATAGACACCCTCCAGTGACCTAAAGGCAGAGGTGGGGCCAAATCCAAAGCTGAACCCAGAGAGCTGTGCGAACAAAGAGAAAGGGAAATCTCTCCCAGCAGCCTCAGGAGCAGCGGATTAAATCTCCACAATCAACTTGATGTACCCTGCATCTGTGGAATACCTGAATAGACAATGAATCATCCCAAATTAGGGAGGTGGACTTTGGGAACAAGATATATTATTTTTTCCCCTTTTCCTCTTTTTGTGAGTGTGTATGTGTATGCTTCTGTGTGAGATTTTGTCTGTATAGATTTGCTTCCACCATTTGTCCTAGGGTTCTATCTGTCCATTTTTTTGCTGTTTGTTTTACTTAAAAATTATTTTAATAATTATTTTTTTATTTTAATAACTTTATTTTATTTTACCTTACTTTATTTTCTTTCCTTTTATCCTCTTTCTTTCTTTCCTCCTATTTTTTCTTTTATTCTGAGCCGTGTGGATGAAAGGCTCTTGGTGCCGCAGCCAGGAGTCAGTGCTGTGCCTCTGAGGTGGGAGAGCCAACTTCAGGACACTGGTCCATAAGGGACCTCCCAGCTCCACGTAATATCAAACAACGAAAATCTCCTAGAGATCTCCATCTCAACACCAACACCCAGCTTCACTCAATGACCAGCAAGTTACAGTGCTGGAAAACTTATGCCAAACAACTAGCAAGACAGGAACACAATCCCACCTCTTAGCAGAGAGGCTGCCTAAAATCATAATAAGTCCACAGACACCCCAAAGCACACCAACAGACGGGGACCTGCCCACCAGAAACGCAAGATCCAGCCTCATCCACAAGAACACAGGCACTAGTCCCCTCCACCAGGAAGCCTACACAACTCACTGAACCAACCATAGCCACTGGGGACAGACACCAAAAACAATGGGAACTACGAACCTGCAGCCTGCAAAAAGGAGACCCCAAACACAGTAAGATAAGCAAAATGAGAAGACAGAAAAACACACCACAGATGAAGGAGCAAGATTAAAAACCCACCAGACCTAACAAATGAAGAGGAAATAGGCAGTCTACCTGAAAAAGCATTCAGAATAATGATAGTAAAGATGATCCAAAATCTTGGAAACAGAACAGACAAAATGCAAGAAACATTGAACAAGGACCTAGAAGAACTAAAGACGAAACAAGAAACGATGAACAACACAATAAAAGAAATTAAAAATACTCTAGAAGGGATCAATAGCAGAATAGCTGAGGCAGAAGAACGGAAAAGTGACCTGAAAGATGAAGTAGTGGAAATAACTACTGCAGAGCAAAATAAAGAAAACAGAATGAGAATAACTGAGGACAGTCTCAGAGACTTCTGGGACAACATTAAACGCACCGACATTTGAATTATAGGGGTTCCAGAAGAAGAAGAGAAAAAGAAAGGGACTGAGAAAATATTTGAAGGGATTATAGTTGAAAACATCCCTAATATGGGAAAGGAAATAGTTACTCAAGTCCAGGAAGCACAGGGAGTCCCATACAGCATAACTCCAAGGAGAAACACGCCAAGACACATAATAATCAAACTGTCAAAAATTAAACACAAAGAAAACATATTAAAAGCAGCAAGGGAAAAACAACAAGTAACACACAAGGGAATCCCCATAAGGTTAACAGCTGATCTTTCAGCAGAAAGTCTGCAAGCCAGAAGGGACTGGCAGGACATATTTAAAGTGATGAAGGAGAAAAACCTACAACCAAGATTACTCTAACCTGCAAGGATCTCATTCAAACTTGATGGAGAAATTAAAGCCTTTACAGACAAGCAAAAGCTGAAAGAGTTCAGCACCACAAAATCAGCTTTACAACAAATGCTAAAGGAACTTCTCTAGGCCAGAAACACAAGTGAAGGAAAAGACCTAGAATAACAAACCCAAAACAATTAAGAAAATGGGAATAGGAACATACATATTGATAATTACCTTAAATGTAAATGGATTAAATGCTCCAATCAAAAGACACAGACTGGCTGAATGGATACAAAAAGAAGACCCATATATATGCTGTCTACAAGAGACCCACTTCAGAACTAGAGACACATACAGACTGAAAGTGAGGGGATGGAAAAAGATATTCCATGCAAATGGAAACCAAAAGAAAGCTGGAGTAGCAATTCTCATATCAGACAAAATAGACTTTAAAATAAAGACTACTAGAAGAGACAAAGAAGGACACTACATAATGATCAAGGGATCGATCCAAGAAGAAGATATAGCAATTGTAAATATTTATGCATCCAACACAGGAGCACCTCAATACATCAGGCAAATACTAACAGCCATAATAGGGGAAATCGAGAGTAACACATTCATAATAGGGGACTTTAACACCCCACTTTCACCAATGGACAGATCATCCAAAATGAAAATAAATAAGGAGACACAAGCTTTAAATGATACATTAAACAAGATGGACTTAATTGATATTTATAGAACATTCCATCCAAAAACAACAGAATACACATTGTTCCCAAGTGCTCATGGAACATTCTCCAGGATAGATCATATCTTGGGTCACAAATCAAGCCTTGGTAAATTTAAGAAAATTGAAATTGTATGAAGTATCTTTTCTGACCACAACGCCATGAGACTAGATATCAATTACAGGAAAAGATCTATAAAAAATACAAACACATGGAGGCTAAAAAATACACTACTTAATAATGAAGTGATCACTGAAGAAATCAAAGAGGAAATGAAAAATAATACTGAGAAACAAATGACAATGGAGACACAACGACCCAAAACCTATGGGATGCAGCAAAAACAGTTCTATGGGGGAAGTTTATAGCAATACAAGCCCACCTTAAGAAGCAGGAAACATCTTGAATAAACAACCTAACCTTGCACCTCAAGCAATTAGAGAAAGAAGAACAAAAAAACCCCAAAGCTAGCAGAAGGAAAGAAATCATAAAAATCAGATCAGAAATAAATGAAAAAGAAATGAAGGAAACAATAGCAAAGATCAATAAAACTAAAAGCTGGTTCTTTGAGAAGATAAACAAAATAGATAAAACACTAGCCAGACTCATCAAGAAAAGAAGGGAGACGACTCAAATCAATAGAATTAGAAATGAAAAAGGAGAAGTAACAACTGACACTGCAGAAATACAAAAGATCATGAGAGATTACTACAAGCAACTCTATGCCAATAAAATGGACAATCTGGACAAATTCTTAGAAATGCACAACCTGCCAAGACTGAATCAGGAAGAAATAGAAAGTATAAACAGATCAATCACAAGCACTGAAATTGAAACTGTGATTAAAAATCTTCCAACAAACAAAAGCCCAGGACAAGATGGCTTCACAGGCGAGTTCTATCAAACATTTAGAGAAGAGCTAACACCTATCCTTCTCAAACTCTTCCAAAATATAGCAGAGGGAGGAACACTCCCAAATTCCTTCTACGAGGCCACCATCACCTTGATACCAAAACCAGACAAGGATGTCACAAAGAAAGAAAACTACAGGCCAATATCACTGATGAACATACATGCAAAAATCCTCCACAAAATACTAGCAAACAGAATCCAACAGCACATTAAAAGGATCATACACCATGATCAAGTGGGGTTTATTCCAGGAATGCAAGGATTCTTCAATATATGCAAATCTATCAATGTGATAAACCATATTAACAAATTGAAGGAGAAAAACCATATGATCATCTCAATAGATGCAGAGAAAGCTTTTGACAAAATTCAGCACCCATTTATGATAAAAACCCTGCAGAAAGTAGGCATAGAGAGAACTTTCCCCAACATAATAAAGGCCATATATGAGAAGCCCACAGCCAACATCATCCTCAATGGTGAAAAACTGAAAGCATTTCCACTAAGATCAGGAACAAGATAAGGTTACCCACTCTCACCACTCTTATTCAACATAGTTTTGGAAGTTTTAGCCACAGCAATCAGAGAAGTAAAGGAAATAAAAGGAATCCAAATTGGAAAAGAAGAAGTAAAGCTGTCACTGTTTGCAGATGACATGATACTATACATAGAGAATCCTAAAGATGCTACCAGAAAACTACTAGAGCTAATCAATGAATTTGGTAAAGTAGCAGGATACAAAATTAATGCACAGAAATCTCTGGCATTCCTATATACTAATGATGAAAAATCTGAAAGTGAAATCAAGAAAACACTCCCATTTACCACTGCAACAAAAAGAATAAAATATCTAGGAATACACCGACCTAAGGAGACAAAAGACCTGTATGCAGAAAATTAGAAGACACTGATGAAAGAAATTAAAGATGATACAAATAGATGGAGAGATATACCATGTTCTTGGATGGGAAGAATCAACATTGTGAAAATGACTCTACTACCCAAAGCAATCTACAGATTCAATGCAACCCCTATCAAACTACCACTGGCATTTTTCACAGAACTAGAACAAAAAATTTTGCAATTTGTATGGAAACACAAAAGACCCCGAATAGCCAAAGCAATCTTGAGAAAGAAAAAAGGACCTGGAGGAATCAGGCTCCCTGACTTCAGACGATACTACAAAGCTACAGTAATCAAGACAGTATGGTACTGGCAGAAAAACAGAAAGATAGATCAGTGGAAAAGGATAGACAGCCCAGAGATAAACCCACACACATATGGGCACCTTATCTTTGATAAAGGAGGCAGGAATGTACAGTGGAGAAAGGACAGCCTCTTCAATAAGTGGTTCTGGGAAAACTGGACAGGTACATGTAAAAGTATGAGATTAGATCACTCCCTAACACCACACACAAAAATAAGCTCAGAATGGATTAGAGACCTAAATGTAAGGGCAGAAACTATCAAACTCTTAGAGGAAAACATAGGCAGAACACTCTATGACATAAATCACAGCAAGATCCTTTTTGACCCACCTCCTAGAGAAATGGAAATAAAAACAAAAATAAACAAATGGGACCTAATGAAACTTCAAACCTTTTGCACAGCAAAGGAAACCATAAACAAGACCAAGAGACAACCCTCAGAATGGGAGGAAATATTTGCAAATGAAGCAACTGACAAAGGATTAATCTCCAAAATTTACAAGCAGCTCATGCAGCTCAGTAACAAAAAAAAACCAACCCAAACCAAAAATGGGCAGAATACCTAAACAGACATTTCTCCAAAGAATATATACAGACTGCCAACAAACAGATGAAAGAATGTTCAACATCATTAATCATTAGAGAAATGCAAATCAAAACTACAATGAGATATCATCTCACACCAGTCAGAATGGCCATCATCAAAAAATCTGGAAACAATAAATGCTGGAGAAGGTGTGGAGAAAAGGGAACACTCTTGCACTGCTGGTGGGAATGTGAATTGGTACAGCCACTATGGAGAACAGTATGGAGGTTCCTTAAAAAACTACAAATAGAACTACCATATGACCCAGCAATCCCACTACTGGGCATATACCCTGAGAAAACCATAATTCAAAAAGAGTCATGTACCAAAATGTTCATTGCAGCTCTATTTACAATAGCCAGGAGATGGAAACAACCTAAGTGTCCATCAATAGATGAATGGATAAAGAAGATGTGGCACATATATACAATGGAATATTACTCAGCCATAAAAAGAAACAAAATTGAGCTATTTGTACTGAGGTGGATGGACCTAGAGTCTGTCATACAGAGTGAAGTAAGTCAGAAAGAGAAAGACAAATACTGTATGCTAACACATATATATGCAATTTAAGAAAAAAAAAATGTCATGAAGAACCTAGGGGTAAGACAGGAATGAAGACACAGACCTACTAGAGAATGGACTTGAGGATATGGGGAGGGGGAAGGGTAAGCTGTGACAAAGTGAGAGAGTGGCATGGACATATATACACTACCAAACGTAAAATAGATAGCTAGTGGGAATAGACAGCCACATAGCACAGGGAGATTAGCTGGGTGGTTTGTGGCCACCTAGAGGGGTGGGATAGGGAGGGTGGGAGGGAGGGAGACGCAAGAGGGAAGAGATGTGGGAACATATGTATATGTATAACTGATTCACTTTGTTATAAAGCAGAAACTAACACACCATTGTAAAGCAATTATACTCCAATAAAGATGTTAAAAAAAAAGAATCCTAGTCTTGACTGATAAGTTTCTCAAAGGCGAAATACCTAAACAGTGAGAATAAGCGAGACAGCTAATAGATATACACACGTCCTTTTCTGAATGGCATATTTAAAGGGCTCATTCACGGTGACAATGACTCTTACTCACTGGGAATCTTATTTTCTCTTACAAACAACTGCTTTAAATATAGGAACATGGCTATTTTAGTCCAACTTAAAATAAAAAGATGCTAGGAACTTGTATTCATTGTTGGCCTCCATCTGTAGTCATATGCATGATCACAGTCAAGTTATAACATTCCAGTTTCCTCTACCATAAAATGAAAGTCCCCAACAAGATCATCTCTGGGTCGCTTCCATTCGCAAAATTTAACGTAAAAGAAATCCACAATTTTCCCAGCACCAGGCACCCTTAACTGTGCCTCATAAATAATAATAATAATGTTTCACACAGTGTATGGTACAAAGTAAGGACTATCTGCAAAATGCAATTTAAACAGATGGCACTTTATGGCTTGCCATTTACTGTAGTAGTAAATTGCAAATAGGCAATTGTGCCTATGTGTATCTGCTGATCTGTCAGACATTGGAAATAAAGCCAGTGTATTATCCCTTTATAATTCAGGGCACGCATTCATTCTCTGGGAGAGGCATTAAGTTTTTATTGAAAATGAGAAACACTGCAGCTGGGGTGAACCACAGAGGGGGCTCCTTCCATTACCATTTAGCGTATGCATACACGATTTTCAGAGCGAGTGTCAGGGTTTTCTCAGCCTTGTTCTGCCATGCGCTGGAGTCAGCATTCCCATCTATTTTAATGATTTTAAAGACTACCATTTTCTCATCACCTTTTACCTACCCGTGTCGGGCTCCAACTCAGCTTCATTCACCAGCTCTAATTCCATGACTTCCTTCCTCCTGATTCTTTACCTCAATGTCTCCAACGTGATTTGGTTCTACAGCTTCCTCAACACTCTTTTTAGGCCCCAGGTGGCTATTTCTGCACAGCTGAAATCTGCTAATGCTTTTAAGATAATGTCCTTCACCCTTGGAAACAGAAAAAGAATAGCAATAATCACTGATTCTCAGTATGAAACCTCTAAACATTGTATGCCTTCCTTCTTTTAAATGTCTTACATCTTTTTTTTTAATGAAGTAAAAAGAACCTGGGTCTCATAGTATTAGCTCTCTCATACATGCATGAAATAATCAGACTGTAAGTGACTTATACAGTTAAAGACTTGTGGCTTGGGATTGTGTCTACTGTATCCCCATCTCTTTTATTACTATAAAGAATTTACAATTGGTACAGTACACTATAACCCAGCTGCCGTGTTACACACTGCCTGCAATGGGAAACACTGATCTGAACTACAATATAAAGATCAGAGAAAATTTCATTCAGGCTCTTCATACAGGTCAGAAATAAATAGGATTTATACAGTAAGTCTGACCTGGTACAGAGTCTTCACAATTTATGGGAAGCTAATCAGATGACGGAATTTTTTGTTGATATTTTAATCTGTACCTTAAAAGCACCATTTAAAACTAAAAGGACACAACTGGCTAATTTTGCTCAATAAATCCCCAGAACAGCATAGAACTCAGTGCAGAATTCAACCAAATTTTCATATACCCTGTACAGGATGGAGCATGTGGTATTTAAGTTCAGGGGAATTGACAGAGAATTCTGATTGGTTGATGGTTCCATTTGTGTTTGAGAGAAAATAATAAAGCACTTTTTCTTCACATATGCATATATTTGTTGATTAACACAGGTGCAAAACTCCCCCAAGGTCACCCTGGAGTTTACTCTGCAGCCTAATACGTTTAACAAGATTATGTTACATAACTTACTGTCTTACCATAAAATGAGAGTAGTATCCTGAAGAGAAGAAAATATCCCATTTAATAGAAATTAAATCCAGAAGCCAGTTCTACAAACACAGTATATAATCTCATAAACTCAATTTTGGATTATTCAGAATAACATGTAAATAGAATCAACTGTTCTTCTTCCCCTGAGTGGGGAGGTTTACCCAGTATTATTTACACATCACAGTAAGTATGGTTAACATGTAATTCTGAGCAAATATTAAATCTCAACCACAGTTTATGTAAACAAAATAGACAAACAAGAGTAGGTAGGAAACTTCCTTCTTTTCCTCTATTTAAAAATCCACTCACTTCAATTCACTTGAGAAGTCCAATTCAGGGCCTGTGGACTCTATCATTCCAGTCCTAAGGGTTATCCCTGCTCTTTTTTTTTACCATAAGTTAAGCACAAGATTGCACTTCTACTGTGCATTTCCCAAATAATATGAAGTGAGGCATTAATTGATTGTCTTCCTGAATATCCCCAACATTGATGTGTACACAAAATCCTGTATTTTAACAGACAGTGCATTCTTGCAGTGGTACTTGAATGTCTACAATCAATAAGCTTGCAGATTTTAAATTAAGGTTCCATTTTCAGAAAACTAAAACTTTTTATAAATTCCTTATTAAAAATATACAGGTGCATATATATACATATATATATATCCCATTATATATATATAATGGAATACTACTCAGCCATAAAAAAGAATGAAATAATGCCATGGACCTAGAGATTATCATACTAAGTGAAGTAAATAAGTCAGAAAGAGAAAGACAAATACCATATGATATCTCTTATATTTGGAATCTAAAATATGACACAAATGAATCTGACAAAACAGAAACAGACTCACAAATATAGAGAACAGACTTGTGTTTATTACAATATTCTGTAATAAACTATTTTGAAAAAGAATATGAAAAGGAATATATATATATATGAATATATATATAAATAACTAAATCACTGCTGTACAGCAGAAATTAACACTACATTGTAAATCAACTACACTTCAATAAAATAAATTAAATAAATAAATACTATTTTGGGATATTAAAAGAAAAAAATCAATGTTACCAATGATAACATTGGCTTACCAATGTTTGTTGTTGCTATTGTTTTTCTTTAGGTTATCCAATATCTAGAATTATTTCAAATGTTAACACAATGGATTTCCATTTGCTATAGACCATACAAATTAATTTTACATGTTCTAGAAAGTTAGTTTTTAAAGCTAAACTGAGGTGACATTGAGTACAAAGATGGAACTCGTTCTAATATTGGGAAAAAGATTATAATTGAAAAAATTGCAAGAGATTGAGCATGGATTAAGTCTGCAGTTGTAAAACCAGGGTTTTTTTTGTTGCTGTTGTTCTTGTTTCTGCATAGTCCACGGATAACAAAATGTAACCAGAGAAATGTGAATGGTAAACTTCTCTAAACAAAGGATTCTCTGGTGAATTCTCATCCTGTCAATAGCTAGATAGAATTATGAGCTTCCCTTTGCATTTAGATCACTAAAATGATGTTTTGATACAAATTTGTGTGACTTCAATCAAGTCACCTGAGGTGTCAAAACCTTAGTTTCTTTAAACTGGGAATAACAAAATACATGATGTTGGGAGACAATTTCCCATGGATCTTCTGCATTTCTGCATACCTTGTGAATCAAGATCCTGACAACACTTTGTTCCCAGCTATCTTTTTTAAATATTTGCATGGCAAACAACCTTGGAAGATAGAGACAGTGCCACGGTAGAAGCACTACCTTTTGCTTTCCAGAATAATAATCATAATGTCTCCATCCTGGGCAAAAATTTGGCCAGTTTGCTTATAGCGCCTTTAAAAATATGAGGTTTCCACGGGCTTCCCTGGTGGCACAGTGGTTGAGAGTCCGCCTGCCGATGCAGGGGACGCGGGTTCATGCCCCGGTCCGGGAAGATCCCACATGCCGGGGAGCGGCTGGGCCCGTGAGCCATGGCCGCTGAGCCTGCGCGTCCGGAGCCTGTGCTCCACAAAGGGAGAGGACACAACTGTAAGAGGCCCGCATACTGCAAAAAAATATATATATATATATATGAGGTTTCCTAAACTTGGGATTCCTCTCCTATAAATAGCAAGCCAGCAGTCACCTGGCTTTCACTGCATTGCCCTGTAGGAATTTGGATTTAGGGAACTGGGACAAATGCTGACATTCTGGTTTCTGCCGTTTCTGTAGTAAACGGTTCTTCATCTCTGTTCCAAGAATCTGTATCCTCTACCTGCATCCATGTATCTGTCATGTTAACATGTAGGCATGTAGAATAAAAATCTCAGCCCCTTCACAGTTCCTGACATATATTTCATATGGTTGTTGTGGAAATAAAATTACACAATACACTTATAAGCCTTAGCTCTGTGCTTGGGCAAAGAAGCATTCAAAATTTTTAGCTATAACATTATTATCACTCAAACCAAAGTTTAATATAAATTTTTCTTTAAGCCTCACCTTTCAAAAGTTGATTTAATTATAGATTTCTAGGGTTTTATATCATTTCATTTTTTATTTTCTTTCATAATCGAATTAAATTTAATGAACATTCAAATGGATTAAAAGTTTCACTTGTAATATGCTTAATAATTCCATCATTTTAGCACTTTCAATTTTCTACTCATTTCAAAAGACATTATGACATAAAATAGTCAAATAATTGCACAAACACTGTTATACAAAGATGTTATTATTTCCAAAATCAAACAGCTGGCAGAAATTCCAAGCCTGAGATAGTGGCAAATATTTGCCAACTGACGTATGAAAGCAGATTCAGTATAAGGAGGAAAGTTGAGGGGTGGGATTAATTATTTTAAGGCTGTGGCCTTAAGTACCACCTGTGGACATGACATAAATTTAAAAACTTAAAATTTCATACATCTATTTACTTATCTTACAGCTATGACTCTATGTCTCTCATTTTATAAGCTTTTCCATTACTATGTCTGCCTGTGGCTAAACTACCACGCAGGTAAGTGAAAGACGTTAGTCAAGCTAGCACTAACATAAAAACAAATAAATAATCAAGCAAACAATTAACATTAAAAATAAAGAGTTATTAATGATATCAATTTTCTGAATTTTGGGTTTGTAGTATATAGAAAATGCCCTTTTCTTTTCAGTTTAAACTATACAGAAATGTCTCACACATAGGGAAATCAGAATTATTTTCCTGAATTTACTCAACCCAAATACTGAGCTGAATTTAGAGAATGTAAATTTTCTCAACAAAAGAAAAGGTCACCAGTTAAGAAATAAACTTTTATAATATGCTACTTTTACGCAAATTAATAATAAGCAGGTAATCAATAAATACTGAATGAATAAATAACAATTATGAATGGACTATATAATATTTGATAGATGTTTCTCTTTGTTCAACCCTCAATGTTCATAGATTTTGTTTTCAATGAAGGAAGTCATTTTGTTAATTAGAGAGAAATGTATTATTACAGTTAAACGTAATTAATATTGGTATTCTTCAGTAGCCAAGTAAAAGCATCATAAAACAAATAAAATGAATAATGGAAGCAGTCTTATTGGAGACAAAGCTCATTATCAAATTGAAGGTTTGTTTCATATGAACAAAAAATTTTTCCAACAACTGATATGAACATGTTCAATGAAAATTTTTTAGAATGAAGGAAATGAGGAATTTCACATTCCTAATATTTAATAATCTCCTTGCAGCTACTTTAGCTTTCAAAATAAGAGAATGTATAGACCAAGGAGAGGAAGGATAATTAAACTTTATAACAAGATAACAGTAAAGATAATTTTTAAACTTCAAATAAAAGTTACCAAAATGGTACATTAAATTTTATTTCAAAATATTATTTACATCCTTCTAGATTAGAGTAAAATAATGATCCAACAATAGAATTACGATGTACTCATATTTATGTCGTTCTTTAAAAAAGCACAACTCAGAAGTCAATAGGAGTTTTAACACCACAAGGAAAATATACAGTGGGAAAATTCAGCCCGTTAGGATTAAGGAAGATTGATCGGTTCTATAAGTATACATGAACTCATGCTTAATGACCCCAATAACAAGACTAGTCTTTATATAACACTGTTCATCTTTAGAGTGCTTTACCAACCTTCTCTAATTAATAAGGATAGACAAATCCTGCTGTGTCCTTCAAGGCTTTCAAGTGGCATTTCTAACGTTTGGAGCCTCACTAAAATCCAAAATGCACTTGCTTCTTCTCTATAAGAATTTAGCAACAAGTTTTAAACCGTATAAAATTTTAGGGGCATATCATCTGAATAACTTTAGTTCCCATGAAATTCTCTGTGTTTAAGATTTGCTTCCTAATACTACCCAAACACTTTTTTCCTCTTCATAAGTTTTCCTAACTTATTTTACATTGATAGTTAATAGTCTAAACTTATTTGACCTATGTAAAAAGAAGGATATAGAAGTTATAGCTATAGCTCACACCCAGATTTTAATCTATAATAAATTAAAAATGTAGCCAGATTTTTAAAAACTTTAGTGCTAAAATACTCAATGGATATTACACCTCCCAAATAATGATCTAACTCAAATGGTTAAGAAATGACATACTTGAGGGAAAAAATAGTTTACATGTATTCTTTTTTTTTTTTCTTTTGGGAGAGTACTCATGATTCCCTAGGCTTCCTTGTTTGTTTGTTTTGAACGTTATTCAATCTCTCTCTAAGCTCTTGTTTTCTCAGTCAACAATCTGATTAGAACCAGACCATGTCTGTCCCAGAAAGATAAGAAATCTGCCTAGGAGAAAATTAAGGACTCCTAAAGTTCCAGGTGTAGCTGTCTTACTCATTGATCTAAACTAATGACTAAGAGGAAAGAAATTGTAAGTGCTAGGACAAATCGAGATTTCCAGATGTCTTTTCCCATCTCTATGATTACAAAAGGAACCTTTACCTTTTCGCCTAAATTACTGGATAATATTTGTGGTGTGATATATATTCATAATGGCCAAAGGCATCATAGAAGTAGAAAAATAGCTTATAATAATCAGAGGAGATAATATAAACCAACAAAGAAATAAGTCAAAGGTGTCTTTCTTCAATGTTCTAAACAAAGAAGAAAAACATTTTGCAGACCAAGGAGCTTACAAAAGGTTTACTCTTTCCTCAGAAGACGTAGTGGGTGCTCTGTTACCTCCATACGTCTTAATTCCCAAAGAAATTAGAAAGGGATTTCAAGACAATTCTGCTATTTATTCCACCAAAATAGTGTTACTTCTGGTCTCACTAGTATTTTCAGCAAAGAGAAGCAGTAGAGGGTATTTGGCATACATATTCTGGCTTCAGTAAAGAAAAATCTAAAGCCCATACTTTACAGAGGTTTTTCCAAGTGAAACGGAGCAGGACCCTGTGGGGCTCCTTGGAACAGAAGTTTTTCTGTGTCCCCCATTTCTTGCTTGTAGGGAATAGACTACAGCCTCTATGACCTTCCCTGAGTTCCAAAGGGCAGGTTCAAACAGTTGCTAATCAGGGAAGGGAGGGAATGCAGAGACAAGGGAGGAGCAGTCAAGAAACAATAGTGCAGCCTTGGGGCAGGGTCCTCGTTCTGCCTCAAGGGATATACACAGCAATATCTTTGAGCTCTTCTGCAGAACTAAAACCCCCAACAAATGGAAGATGTTAACTACTTGATGAAGCATTCTTAATTCCAGAGAAGGTCACAGTTTGATAATCTCAAGAACCAGAGAAGCTCATCAGGAGACCACCTGAGACCAGATTAAAGGAGTGCAGGCTCTGCACACACCCTAATCTTATCAGCAACCCACCCTTGAACTATTGCTATAAAACTCCTCACCAAACAGCTGGGACACACAGTTTTGAGGGGCATGAGCCCACTGTGTCCCCCTTTGCCTGGCAAAGCAATAAAACTATTCTTTTCTACTTCACCCAAAACTCTGTCTCTGAGATTCAAGTCGGCACTGGTGCACAGAGGCTGAGGTTTTGGCATCATAAGGACCACCCTACTCTCTTCTATCCTTGCTCACAGGGCTTTATAATATTTGCTTAATCCAGTAAAAGTCCATGTCAGAGAACAACTAGCAAGGATCTCTAACTTGATTCCAATATCAGTTCCTTGGCTGACACAAATTTACTTGATTTTTGTGGATTTATTTTGTTTTCTTTTCTTTCTTTTTTTTTTTTTTGAGATAGGAATTTAGTTTTTTTAAGGAAGCTCTGGAGATATGTTAAGCTGTTTCCTTATTGAGACTAGTGTTTCCTTCTCTAAGGCTGGATTTCAAAAACTCATTACAAATTTTCTTCTTTGGTAGAGCTGTCCTGTCTGCTGAAATTGATACCAAAGCAAATATTGTACAATATATAAATTTAAAAGGGTTTTTTGTTTGTTTGTTTGTTTTCAGACAGAATTAGGTTTTGATCCTGGCTCTACCAAACATTATCGGTGGTGTCTTAGAAAAGCTATTTAACATCTATCTATGAGCCTTCATTTTCTCATGTGTCAAATGGAATAATAAAGACTAGCTTTCAGTGACTTTGAGGATTAAAAGCGATAAGATATAGTGCTTATCGCATTTCCTGATCATAATAAGTACTCATAAAAAAGTGTAGTTGTTTTTATTGTTGTCAGTGGTTGTGGTTCTGTGGTAAGACCTGATTCTTGTTTTTCAGGAGATGACAATCTACTTATAAATATCCATATAACAGAAACAGTAAAAAGGTAATATTAATTTAATCAAGATAAATTTCTCAGAATATACATTTAGAGAAATTCCAACAGAAGCATAATACACTGATCCAAAGATGGTCATAAGATCAGACTGTACTTTGAAGGGAGAACAGTCCAGTTATTTTGACAACCAGATGAGAGTGTAGAAAACAAAGCATGAGCAAAGGCTTGAAAAATAAGACTGAGAAATACTAAAAGATAGAATTTGAATCTTTTTAAAGATAAATGAAATTTATGGATAACTCGAATGCCATGCTGTTTAGTAAGGACTTGATCCTGACACAATGAGTATTCATATGAGAATTTTTGTTTTACCATGGAAGTGATAGTATAGAATTGGCATTTTAGAAAGTTAATTCTAAAGGCCATGTATAGGACTTCCCCGGTGGCACAGTGGTTGAGAGTCCGCCTGCCGATGCAGGGGACACGGGTTCGTGACCTGGTCCGGGAAGATCCCACGCGCCGCAGAGCGGCTGGGCCCGTGAGCCATGGCCGCTGAGCCTGCACGTCCGGAGCCTGTGCTCCACAATGGAAGAGGCCACAACAGTGAGATGCCCGCGTACTGCAAAAAAAAACAAAAACAAAAAAAAACAAACAAACAAAAAAATAAAGGCCATGTGTAGAATGAATTCAAGGTGAGAGGGAATGAACTTTGGGAGAATTACACGAACTGAGGAATATTTGGACAGGATGGAAGTTGTGGGAATAGAAAGCGAGGACCAGATACAGAAGACATTTCAGAGGATCAATCAATAGCAATTAATGGGGCTTCCCTGGTGGCGCAGTGGTTGACAATCTGCCTGCCAATGCAGGGAACACGGGTTCGAGCCCTGGTCTGGGAGGATCCCATATGCCGCGGAGCAACTGGGCCCGTGAGCCACAACTACTCAGCCTGCGCGTCTGGAGCCTGTGCTCCGCAACAAGAGAGGCCGTGATAGTGAGAGGCCCGCGCACCGCATTGAAGAGTGGCCCCCGCTTGCCACAACTAGAGAAAGCCCTCGCACAGAAACGAGGACCCAACACAGCCATAAATAAATAAATTAATTAAAAAACAACAACAACAAAAAACAAAACCCACCTTTGCTTAGAAATGATGCATTTCTGATCATTGGTTGGATTTTAAAAAAAAATTAATGGACTGAGCATCTAAAATTAATGGGCTGAATATTTCCATTGAGGCTTCTTCTTTTTTATTTCCATTCATACAACTCTTGCTTCTAACTCTTGCTTGATCTGTCTCTTTGGAGAAGGAAGAGAATAATAAAGAACTTCATCATTTATGTCTCAAGTCTCACAGCCACATCCTTGGCTCTCAAAATATAAAGGCCAGGTTTATAAATCAAGTGAGAGAGAAAAATTAGAGAGTGGGCATAAGTGCTTTTCAACTTGAGTTGCACTAGTGACAAGATAGAGTGGCTCTATCATAGGCAGTTATAAAAACAGAAAGCTTTAAAGTAAGAAGAGTTCACTGTTCAAACACCATACCTAGGACAACAGACCCAATGGTGGCCTTCTAGTCATATAAAACTAATGCATTTAATATAATTCCTCCCATAAACAGACTTGAAATATATTATCTAGTTTCTAAGACAGAGTACCAGTGAACTCATTAGAATCTTGAACTTCAGTTTATAATTTTGATAAAAAAAGAATATTTTGTTAGCAGGAAAAATATTTCTTCAAGCACAGTTTCAAGGAAAACTTAATTAAAACAAGCAAAACTGTTCTGATGAAGTCAAGGGCGTGATCTCAGAGTCCTAACAGTATGGTTCCCCCCCACCTTACAACTGCAAGATAGACATAACATCAACCCCAACATCTCCACAGAGCACAGTTTGAAAACCACTGTCTCACTGGATTTGAGGTATTGCTGTTGAACAAATATTTATGACAAGGTTGGGGATGAGGTTCTAAAATGGAATTGTTCTGTCTGCCAAACTAATTTTAGGGTTAAAATATGATCTTGGACTCATTTTATGAGTACTCGGAGCTCACTAGGCTAGTGCACCAAAAGACCAGGTGCAAAATGAAAATGCACAAAAAGAAATCACTCACCCTCTCACTTTACTTGACTTAGGTGCAAACAATCAATTTAAATAATTTTTAAACCTGCTTTTGATTGAGTTCATGTACACGCAACCTGCTGTTAACTACCTACAGTTCTGCAAAAGAATTATTTATTCATGTACATGATGACCAGCAAATATGTCTCATATTCAAGACTAGGTAACAGAAAATGATAAGAAAGACAAATGAGGAAGATAAGGAAAAATAAAAGAAAGTAACATAGAAATTTACAGTTTAAATGGTAAATTCTTTTTCTTTTTTAATTTAATATTTATTTATTTTTGGCTGTGTTGGGTCTTTGTTGCTGCATGTGGGTTTTCTCTAGTTGTGGCAAGCAGGGACTACTATTTGTTGCAGTACAAGGGCTTCTCATTGTGGTGGCTTCTCTTGCTGAAGAGCATGGCTCTAGGCATGTGGGCTTCAGTAGTTGTGGCATGCAGGCTCAGCAGTTGTGGATCGCGGGCTTTAGAGCGCAGGCTCAATAGTTGTGGCACAGGGGCTTAGTTGCTTCGCAGCACGTGGGATCTTCCCGGACCAGGGCTCGAACCCGTGTCTCCTGCATTGGCAGGCCGATTCTTAACCACTGTGCCACCAAGGAAGCCCTAAATGGTAATTTTCACTGCAGAATCTTATATAACTTTTCCAACACACTCAAAAACAAAGCAACATTATTATTTCCATTTTATACACAAAGAACCTGGAAACTAAAATTTAGAGAGGCAATGAAATTTGTCCAAGATCACGTGACTAGAAAGCGGCAAGGTCACAACTCACTCAGAAGTGCACTATGAGTTCTGAAGAAGAAAGAAAAATAGAAAGGAAGATGCAAAAAAAGAAAGATACCTAAAGCATGATTCATGAAAGAAAAAAGTCATAAATGGGACTTCATTAAAATTAAACTATTCTGTTATGTAGAAGACTATCAAGAGAATATAAAGAAAAGTCAGTGACTGGGAGAAAACATTTGCTAAACACAAAAGAACTTGTACTCAAAATATTTAAAGAACTTTTAAAAGTCAACAATAGGAAAGCAAACAACCCAATTTAAAAATGGGCAAAATATCTGAACAGATACCTCACCAAAAAAGATATATGATGGCAGATAAGCATATGACAAGATCCTCAACATTTTATGTTGTTAGAGAATTGCAAGTTAAAACAATGAAATACCACTACATACCTATTAGATAGGTTAACCAGAACACTGACACCACCAAATGCTGGTGAGGATGTGGAGCAACAGGAACTCTGACTCATTGCTGGTGGGAATGCAACATGGTACATTCACTTTGGAAGACAGTTTGACAGTTTCTTGCAAAGTTAAGCATAGTCTTACCATAAAATCCAGCAATCACACTCCTTGGTATTTACCCAAATTATGTTAAAAACTTATGTCCACATAAAATTCTGCATTTGGATGTTTATAGAAGGTTTATTCAAATTTTCCAGATCAACCAAGATGTTCTTCAGTAGGTAAATGGATAAACAAATTGTGTACATCCATAGAAGGGGATAGTATTCAGCGATAAAAAGAAATGAGCTATCAAACCACGAAAAGATATAAAGGAACAACAAATGCACATTGCGAAGTGAAAGAAGCCAGACTGAACATGCTTTACACTGTACGCTTCCGACTACATGACATTTTGGAAAAGGCACAACTATAGAGAGAGTAAAAAGATCAGTGGTTGCCGGAAGTTCTGAGGGCAGGAGTCTGAGAAGAATAAACAGGCAGAGCACAGGGGATTTTTAGGGCAGTGAAATTATTCTGTATGATACTGTAATGATGAATATATGATATATTATACTTTTATATTATACACTATACATTTGTCATAACCTACAAAATGTACAACATCAAGGGTGAACACTAGCGTAAACTATGTATTATACTTTAGTTAATAGAAAGAAAAAGGAAAGAAAAAAAAGAAAGAGAATACAGAGGGAATAAGTAGAACAAAAGACAAGTTGGAACAAAGCCAAAATAGCAAGGGCTAGAAGCATCAACACTGACCACATAAATTTCTTGGCATTAACTTAGTGACTGTCATTACACTTGTTCAATTAATTATTGCCATGTCATACTTTTCTTTATATTTTCCCCTTCCTGTTTATGAATCTTCATACCAAGTCTTCTGCAAACTAATCTTAATCCACCTCTGAATCAATCCTTGTCTCAATATATCAGCTAATGAGGCAGATTATTCTTTGTTACAAGGACTTAATGACCTCCCACTTAATTAACTTATATTTTTCATAAGTAATGATTTATCTATTGGCTCTCTTAACAAGAAAAATACACAAACAGACTTAAGAGGCACATACACATATACACACATAAACTCAAACACATGAACACATACACTCAACAAGAACAAGTCTTCCACTTTTTAGTATAAAACCCTGACTAAACCTGACAGCAACATCCCTAGAGAACTCTACCTAAGGAACAGGAAAAGAATGAAAATCCAAAAATTTCAAAATACAGAAATAAAAAAGCGACAGATGACAAGTCACTCATCATGACATGATTATCACAATCATGCTGAAAAATAAATTGAAAATCTGAGTAGGGAAATATGGCATTCTGTGGAGTTTTCAAGTAAACAACTAGCTAGCCCTTGAACTTAATTCTCAGTTTAATGGACCTCCAAATAATTGAATAAACAATAAATGGCTCAGGAGTATCAGGGATGGAAGAACTAAGGGAGAGCCATGATTTTGGATAACCGATCTACAGAATGGAGGAGGGGGAAGAGGGAGTTAAGAATAAAGGTGAAAGGATTAATATTCAGTGTTATTTTCACTGCAAACATCTACAGGAAGAAAATGAATTCTGGGCCTGGCTCCTGAGATGCAGGTTACCTCCATCCAGGCAAAGGAGGCATGAGTAATTAATAATCCACTTCAAAGTTCATAACCTCGATCTCCTCCCCAAAGTAGTCATCAAGAGAGGCAACAGACAGCTAATGGGAGGATTGCTTAGTACATCTCATGTAGATTGAAGCACCTCTGCCTCAAGGTTTTCTCTTCTTTGCCAACTCAGGAAGCAGCTGGTTCCCTGAACTCCTGGAGGGAACATTAAGTCCCTTTCAACCACAAATCAGCCACCCAGTATTAGCTTCTTTAAAAGTTAAAAACAACATAGGGGTCTGGCCATCAATCAGTGATTGTATTTTTCACTCAACCCCACAGTAGCTGGAAAGTTATTTTTGCTAGAGAACCGAGTCTGTTACCAAAAATTCAGTGCACAATATACACAATGACCTAACTCACCTGTTCATCTAAATCCAAGAAAGACAGTCATTGCCTTTGGGGAAAACATTTAAAAAGCTAGCTTTCATCAATACTGACCAAACAAATATCAGGCTGAATGCACTGGTTAATTCTGATGTATTTTCAAAGTTCTTCTTCCCAGTATAACAGTTTCAGACTTGGGTGTACATAAAAGTTGTTTCAGAAAATTTTTTAAAAAGGAAGGATCCTGGACCCCACTCCTAGTTCTGATTAAGTAAGTCTTAGGAGAGGCTGAAGAAACTGTGTGATAACTAAAAAGAACTCAAGTGATTTGTGATACAGAAATTACTTGAACTAGATTTTCAGGAACAAACAACTGGACTTACACATTTAACATCCATGGACTAAACAGTCTCCATTTTGACTCTTTTTATCAAATCTCAATTGTGAATGTCATATGGAACATATCTGATGCACGAATTGAAATTTATGCACACTATAAACAGTTGATTTGCAGGAGTAAGCCAATAAGCTATGTTGCACATCTCAAGATAGCTTTATTTTTGTCAGCTCATTCTTTTTGCAAGGATACTCACAAGATGGCTTCCCCTTCCTTGCCCCCAAGAAGGAAAAAAAAAAAAATCTTCCCTGGAAAACAGTCATCAAAGAAATGAGAAAGTTTATGAGATGTTGAAAAGGTAGTGATATATAACAGCTTGATAGAAAAACAATCCAGAGCAATTGAGATGAACTCATGGAGCCACTTGTATAAGATTCTCAGCTACTGATCAGAGACAAATAAGAGAAGACATTCACAGAAAGACAGACAAAATGAAAAGGCAGAGGGCTATGTACCAGATGAAGGAACAAGATAAAACCTCAGAAAAACAACTAAATGAGGTGGAGATAGGCAACCTTCCAGAAAAAGAATTCAGAATAATGATAGTGAAGATGATCCAAGACCTCTGAAAAAGAATGGAGGCAAAGATCAGGAAGATGCAAGAAATGTTTAACAAAATCTAGAAGAATTAAAGAACAAACAGAGATAAACAATACAATAACTGACAAGAAAACTACACTAGAAGGAATGAATAACAGAATAACTGAGGCAGAAGAATGGATAAGTGACCTGGAAGACAGAATGGTGGAATTCACTCTGCGGAACGGAAAAAAGAAAAACGAATGAAAAGAAATGAAGACAGCCTAAGAGGCTTCTAGGACAACATTAAAAGCAACAACATTCGCATTCTAGGGGTCCCAGAAGGAGAAAAGAGAGAGGAAGGACCAGAGTAAATATTTGAAGAGATTATAGTCAGAAACTCCCTAACATGGGAAAGGAAATAGCCACCCAACTCCAGGAAGCACAGAGAGTCCCATACAGGATAAAGCCAAGGAGAAACATGCTGAGACACATAGTAATCAAATTGGCAAAAATTAAAGACAAAGAAAAATTATTGAAAGCAGCAAGGGAAAAACGACAAATAACATACAAGGGAACTCCCATAAGGTTAACAGCTGATTTCTCAGCAGAAACTCTACAAGCCAGAAGGGAGTAATATACTTAAAGTGATAAAAGGTAAGAACCTACAACCAAGATTACTCTACCCGGCAAGGATCTCATTCAGATTCGATGAAGAAATCAAAAGCTTTACAGACAAGCAAAAGCTAAGAGAATTCAGCACCACCAAACCAGCTCGACAACAAATGCTAAAGGAACTTCTCTAAGTGAGAAACACAAGAGAAGAAAAGGACCTACAAAAACAAACCCAAAACAATTAAGAAAATGGTCATAGGAGCATATGTATCGATAATTACCTTAAATGTGAATGGAGTAAATGCTCCAACCAAAAGACACAGGCTTGCTGAGTGGATACAAAAACAAGACCCATATATATGCTGTCTACAAGAGATCCACTTCAGGCCTAGGGACACACTCAGGCTGAAAGTGAGGGGATGGAAAAAGATATTCCATGCAAATGGAAATCAACAGAAAGCTGGAGTAGCAATACTCATATCAGATAAAATAGACTATGTTACAAGAGACAAGGAAGGACACTACATAATGATGAAGAGATCAATCCAAGAAGAATATATAACAATTAAAAATATATATGCACTCAACATAGGAGCACTTCAATACATAAGGCACTGCCAACAGCTATAAAAGAGGAAATCGAAAGTAACACGATAATAGTGGGGGACTTTAACACCTCACTTACACCAATGGAGAGATCATCCAAGCAGAAAATAAATAAGGAAACAGAAGCTTTAAATGACACAATAGACCAGATACATTTAATTGATATTTATATGACATTCAATCCCAAAACAGCAGATTACACTTTCCTCTCAAGTGTGCATGGAACATTCTCCAGGATAGAGCATATCTTGGGTCACAAATCAAGCCTCAGTAAATTTAAAAAAACTGAAATCATTTCAAGCATCTTTTCTGACCACAAAGCTATGAGATTAGAACTGAATTATAAGGAAAAAAACGTAAAAAACACATACACATGGAGGCTAAACAATATGTCATAAATAACCAAGAGATCACTGAAGAAATCAAAGAGGATATCAAAAAATAACTAGAGACAAACGACAATGAAAACACGATGATCCAAAAACTACTGGATGCAGCAAAAGCAGTTCAAAGAAGGAAGTTTATAGCTATACGAGTCTACCTCAAAAAACAAGAAAAATCTCAAATAAACAATCTAACCTTACACCTAAAGGAACTAGAGAAAGAAGAACAAACAAAACCCAAAGTTAGCAGAAGGAAAGAAATAATAAAGATCAGAACAGAAATAAATGACCTACAAACAAAGAAAACAATAGTAAAGATCAATAAAACTAAAAGCTGGTTCTTTGAGAAGATAAACAAAATTCATCAAACATTAGCCAGACTCATCAAGAAAAAGAGGGAGAGGATTCAAATCCATAAAAATAAAAATGAAACAGGAGAAGTTACAAGAGACACCGCAGAAATACAAAGCATCCTAAGACACTACTACAAGCAACTCTATGCCAATAAAATGGACAACCTGGAAGAAATGGACTAATTCTTAGAAAGGTATAAACTTCCAAGACTGAACCAGGAAGAAATACAAAATATGAACAGAACAATCACAAGTAATGAAATTGAAATTGATTAAATATCTTCCAACAAACAAAAGTCCAGGACCAGATGGTTTCACAGGTGAATTCTATCAAACATTTAGAGAAGAGCTAACACCCATCCTTCTCAAACTCTTCCAAAAAATTGCAGAGGAAGGAACACTCCCAAACTCATTCTACGAGGCCAAAATCACCCAGATACCAAAACCAGACAAAGATACTACAAAAAAAGAAAATTACAGACCAATATCACTGATGAATATAGAAGCAAAAATCCTCAATAAAGTACTAGCAAAAAGAATCCTACAACACATTAAAAGGATCACACACCATGATCAAGATGGATTTATCCCAGGGATGCAAGGATTCTTCAATATACGCAAAACAATCAATGTGATACACCATATTAACAAATTGAAGGAGAAAAACCATATGATCATCTCAATAGATGCAGAACAAGCTTCTGACAAAATTCCACACCCATTTATGATAAAAACTCTCCAGAAAGTGGGCAAAGAGGGAACCTACTTCAACATAATAAAGGCCATATACGACAAACCCACAGCAAACATCATTCTCAATGGTGAAAAACTGAAAGCATTTCCTCTAAGATCAGGAACAAGAAAAGGATTTCCACTCTCACCACTATTATTCAACATAGTTTTGGAAGTCCTAGCCATAGCAATCAGAGAAGAAAAAGAAATAAAAATAATACAAATTGGAAAAGAAGTAAAACTGTCACTGCTTACAGATGACATGATACTATACATAGAGAATCCTAAAGATGCCACTAGAAAACTACTAGAGCTAATCAATGAATTTGGTAAAGTTGCAGGATACAAAATTAATGCACAGAAATCTCTTGCATTCCTATACACTAATGATGAAAAATCTGAAAGAGAAATTAAGGAAACACTCCCATTTACCACTGCAACAGAAAGAATAAAATACCTAGGAATAAACTTACCTAGGGAGACAAAAGATCTGGATGCAGAAAACAATAAGACATTGATGAAAGAAATTAAAGATGATACCAACAGATGGAGAGATATACCATGTTCTTGGATTGGAAGAATCAATACTGTGAAAATGACTATAATACCCAAAGCAATCTACAGATTCAATGCAATCCCTATCAAATTACCAATGACATTTTTTACAGAACCAGAACAAAAAATCTTAAGATTTGTATGGAGACACAAAAGGCCCCGAATAGCCAAAGCAGTTTTCATGGAAAAAAATGAAGCTGGAGGGATCAGACTCCCTGACTTCAGACTATACTGCAAAGCTATAGTAATCAAGACAATATGATACTGGTGCAAAAGTAGAAACACAGAACAATGGAACAAGATAGAAAGCCCAGATGTAAACCCACACACCTATGGTCAACTGATCTATGACAAAGAAGGCAAGGATATACAATGGAAAAAAAGGCAGTCTCTTCAATAAGTGATGTTGGGAAAACTAGACAGCTACATGTAAAAGAATGAAAGTAGAACACTCCCTAACACCATACACAAAAGTAAACTCAAAATGGATTAGAGACCTAAATGTCAGACCGGACACTATAAAACTCTTAGAGGAAAACATAGGAAGAACACTCTATGACATAAATCACAGCAAGTCCTTTCTGACCCACCTCCTAGAGTAATGGAAATAAAAACAAAAATAAACAAATGGGACCTAATGAAACTTCAAAGCTTTTGCACAGCAAAGGAAACCATAATCAAGACCAAAAGACAACCCTCAGAATGGGAGAAAATATTTGCAAATGAAGCAACTGACAAAGGATTAATCTCCAAAATTTACAAGCAGCTCTTGCAGCTCAATAACAAAAAAACAAACAACCCAATCAAGAAATGGGCAGAAGACCTAAACAGACATTTCTCCAAAGATGACATACAGATGGCCAAGAGGCACATGAAAAGCTGCTCAACGTCACTAATTATTAGAGAAATGCAAATCAGAACTACAATAAGGTACCACCTCATACCACTTAGAATGGGCGTCATCAGAAAATCTAGAAACAACAAATGCAGGAGAGGGTGTGGAGAAAAGGGAACCCTCTTGCACTGTTGGTGGGAATGTAAATTGATACAGCCACTATGGAGAACAGTGTGGAGGTTCCTTAAAAAACTACAAATAGAACTACCATATGACCCAGCAATCCCACTACTGGGCATATACCCTGAGAAAACCATAATTCAAAAAGAGTCATGTACCAAAATGTTCATTGCAGCTCTATTTACAATACCAGGACACGGAAGCAACCTAATTGTCCACTGACAGATGAATGGATAAAGAAGATGTGGCACATATATACAATGGAATATTACTCAGCCATAAAAAGAAACGAAATTCAGTTATTTGTAGTGAGTTGGATGGACCTAGAGTATGTCATACAGAGTGAAGTCAGAAAGAGAAAAACAAATACCGGATGCTAACACATATATATGGAATCTAAGAAAAAACAAAGGTCATGAAGAACCGAGGGGTGAGATGGGACTAAAGACACAGACCTACTAGCGCATGGACTTGAGGATATGGGGAGGGGGAAGGGTAAGCTGTGACAAAGTGAGAGAGCGGCATGGACATACATACACTACCAAACGTAAAACAGATAGCTAGTGGGAAGTAGCCATATAGCACAGGGAGATCAGCTAGGTGGTTTGTGACTACCTAGAGGGGTGGGATAGGGAGGGTGGGAGGGAGGGAGATGCAAGAGGGAAGAGATATGGGAACATATGTATATGTATAACTGACTCACTTTGTTATAAAGCAGAAACTAACACACCATTGTAAAGCAATTATACTCCAATAAAGATGTTAAAAAAAAAAAAAACTACAATGAGGTATCACCTCACACCACTTAGAATGGGCGTCATCAGAAAATCTAGAAACAACAAATGCTGGTGAGGGTGTGGAGAAAAGGGAACCCTCTTGCACTGTTGATGGGAATGTAAATTGATACAGCCGCTATGGAGAACACTACGGAGGTTCCTTAAAAAACCAAAAATAAAATTACCATATGACCCAGCAATCCCACTACTGGACATATACCCAGAGAAAACCATAATTCAAAAGAAGATATGGTACATATATACAATGGAATATTACTCAGCCATAAAAAGGAATGAAATTGGGTCATTTGTTGAGACGTGGATGGATCTAGAGACTTGTCATACAGAGTGAAGTAAGTCAGAAAGAGAAAAACAAATATCGTATATTAATGCATATATGTGGAACCTAGAAAAATGATACAGATGAACTGGTTTGCAGGGCAGAAATTGAGACACAGATGTAGAGAACAAACGTATGGACACCAAGGGGGGAAAGCGGTGGGGGCTGGGGGTGGTGGTGTGATGAATTGGGCGATTGGGATTGACATGTATACACTGATGTATATAAAATTGATGACTAATAAGAACCTGCTATATAAAAAAATAAATAAAATAAAAATCAAAAATGAAAGAAAGAAAGAAAAAATTTTAAAAAGACACATGCACCCCAATGTTCATTGCAGCACTATTTACAATAGCCAGGTCATGGAAGCAACCTAAATGCCCATCGACAGACATGCCCATCGACAGACAGGCATTTATTGAGATGACTAATAAGAACCTGCTGTATAAAAAAATAAATAAAATAAAATTCTAAATAAATAAATAAGTAAATAGCCAAACAAACATAAATTGAATTTCTGCAGAAATAACTAGCTAGTACTCTTCTAAAATATCAATGTCATAAAAGATAATGAAAAGCTGAGAAAGTAGTTCAGAGGAAAGAAGACTAAAGAGGCATAATGACTAAATAAAATACTTGTTATTGGATTTGCTCCTTGAAGAAAAACAAACAAAAATCTATAAAGGACACTATTTAAAAATTGGCAAAATGGCCTATATTTAGATAAGGGTATTATATAAAAATTAAATATCCTGACTTTAGTAGTTTTATTGTGGTTATTTCCCAGAATGCCCTAGTTCTTAGAAGATGAATGCATAGTAATTTGCATATGAAAGGTTATGACATCTGCGGCTTGCTCTCAAATATTTCAGACAAAAAAAAATAGGTAAAAATAAATAAATAAATAAATAAGAGAATATGAGAATGTGCATACACAGACACACACACATATACACACTCATACACATTTAGACATACTCATATTCCACCACTAAAAAACAGGGTAACTGAGCAAATCAGTTTCTTCCTGGAAGGTCTATGTTTCTCATCTACAAAATAAGGTTATAGAACTAATTCCCTGTGACACAAATATCTATGATTTTATTTGCCAAGAACTTTGCTGAACTCATTGTAGTGCCTGTTATAGTGTTATTCACTTTATCTTCATACTGAGTACCAATTATTTTTTATTTCTGAGTTATTTATCCTTTGTATCTTTCTTTTATTTTTGTGTTTCCATACTGCTTATCAGTATTTAGATAGGACTCACTTAAAGTATATGTAAGTATCCATCTTTTATACCTATACTAGTCAGGCTTCCAAAAGTAAACAGTTGGCACATTTAAAGTAGGTATCCAGGAGAGTTTAATAAACTATTTTATAAGTGCGGGCATTTGTTAGGAAATCACAAGGAGCAGTGCAGTACCCTGGGGCTAGTAACTGCAGGGGAGCTTTTGTCATCATTAGGAATGAAGGGACCATGGGACGGTCAAACAAGACCTTCTGCCAAGACCCTGCGCTCATTGGAGACAGA
This sequence comes from Monodon monoceros, assembly GCF_005190385.1. Taxonomy (NCBI): domain Eukaryota; kingdom Metazoa; phylum Chordata; class Mammalia; order Artiodactyla; family Monodontidae; genus Monodon; species Monodon monoceros. The sequence continues at coordinate 153,450,883 of NW_021703778.1, read as the reverse complement.
GGCAAACAACCCATGGAACTCTGCAGAAAGGAAATCCGGGAACTAAATTCCCCATCTCATTTTTCTCCCTCCTCCCACCCGCCTGCTAGTGCTTCCCATTGTTCAAACCAAATCAGAGTTCAGAGGGCAAGACAGCCCTTGGATAAAATCCATAAGGATTATTAGCTTCTTGGGGCACAGAGCATGGTGAAAATGCATGAAGAGTGTGATTCTAGAGAGAAAAAAAAAATGGAAAATTTTCCAGCACAATTATTCTTATTTCTTCTGTAGAAACCAATGGCAGTCCAACATGAGGTTACTGCAAATTCCCACCTGCTTAACAATTCTCAGAGTCACCTCTGGATTCAGTATCCTGTTTAAGTTTAAATCTAAGGTCCATGTTGCCTTATGAATGTTACTTTTTCTCTGCTTCATATCAGACTTGGAACTTGGCTGCTTTCCCTTGATTCCTATAAAGCAACCATTTGCATGAGGCTGGTGTACACAGAGCAGACTTTACTAAATGGTTAGAGAAGTAGGGAGATTTAGACACAACAATGAATAAAAGTTGGATGTTCATAGTCTCCAAAGACTCAGTCATCCCCACCAGTTTGGGCTCCCATTTCTTGCCATGTTTTGGGCCCTTTTCCTACCCACCATCAAATCCTAAATAAGGATCCGTCTTAAAAAGTAGTTGGAGGAAACTTAGAAATCATGCAGTCCTCAAGCTCTCCTTCTCACAGAACCCTATACATTTCACTGGCTTCTGTATCCTCCCCCTATCATGCTGTCCTGTAATTTCTTTAGTTACCATCTTGCTGCCCCACTAGACTTCAGATGCTTTTTGAGGGCTAAGTCATTATCACATCTGGATCTCCAGGGTCTACCATCATACTTTAATGAAGTAGGCACTCAATTAATGCTCCTTGAATAAATGTGTGATCTTCCAGGATATGACATCCCCGCTGTGCATGCACCCACACTTTTCACCACGTACAGGTTTATAAAAACTGAGGCTCTCAGAAGAGAAATAACACACCTCAGAATCCAGGTATCCTACCTCTTCAAATTGATATTCTCCATAATACTCTGCTACTTCAGTTGTTTACATATAAGTGTGCTCAATGAATTTTCTTATCCTAGTTCTGCTATAAAACATCTTTACAACTTTTTCTCAACAAGTTATATTTAAGAGGGACAAGTTATAGAAAGAAATTTTCTCCTTATGGAAAAATTCCCTGCATCAATAGCCTAGCATTTTCATCAACGTGTATAAATTTGTTGTGTTTACAATATTAATTAATATTGAAAACTGCAAGTAGAATCAATCTTTGAAATCATTATTAAACTGAAAAAAAAGAGGAAAGGAATTAACACTTGGTGATGGAGATCTGGACCCTTTTATTTCTAACATTCTGCCTAATACTTTGTACCCAAAGATTTTCTCTGGTTAAGACAGCAAAGAAACAGTTCTTGCAAATGGTGTATTTTGTTTTCCTAATGAAAATCCATGAGGGAAATTTTAAAAATATTTCAAGACATCTCATTGCAAATCTGTTAACTTTCTTTTAAGAGATTTTTGTTGTTTCATCAGAGAATGTTGCTTATAATTTCATTATTGCTTATCATCCTTCTTTCATGACTCAATAATTAGCTTTATATCCAAAATGAACTGAATATTTTTACTCAACTATTCACAGTGTCTAAAACCTGACAAAGTGAAAACACAGTATCATCTTCCAGAAGTCTCTGTGCCTCCAGGTTGATCAGTTTCCCAGGTACTTCCTAGACGCTACCAACAGTGGAAAGAAAAACTTCCCCTCTGTTCTATATCCTGCAAACCTTTCCTCCCCATACCATATTCTGCACACCCTTTCTATGCCCATAGCTTTCCATTATGTATTTTCATGACCATTATGGACAAAATGAAAGTAAAGTTTTTATGATAAAGTCACTCCAGAAATGTATTTTTCAAACAGCCACCTGACTTATTTGCACAATTCTCCACTGATCTATGTTCGACAGTGTAAAAACAGCCTTTAACTACTTTGCTTGTCATATCTGTTGACTTTTGTCTTCCTTTGATCTCATCTTATATTTAAGGAAATGATTCAAGTATATAAGGCTTTTCCCCAAACTTATCAATCAGAATCTGCTAGAGCAGAGGCAGGTAATCTGTAAGTTTTAAAGGACCTCCAATAACTGTGATGATTAGCTAGGTTTGGGAACACTCTACCAAACTCAAGAATGAATCCAACACTGAAATTAATTGTGAAATACTTATGTACGTGTGTTAATGTCTTTTTTTCTGCAAAGAGGATGGTTTTTCCTTTTTAAATTTTCAAATGCCTTTTTTAAGAATGGGACAGACACATGATGAAAATAACTCATATACTGAAAGATTTGTAATATTTTAGCATCTCAAGTATCTGACTTGAGGTCAAAATAGAATCACCTTTTCTAAATTCTGTTCTCTACTTATTAAAAAGAATTATAGTTCCAGAGTACATGGGTCTAAAGAGCCATAACAGAATGATTCCTACTCTATGCCAAAAAAGTGTGTCTACTGCCTCAGCTGTAAAACAAAATAAGATATAACAAATTAGAAAGGGAAGGGGGTATAATAATACTATCTGTACAACTGTCTTTACTCTGTGTTTGAGGCGACTGCATCAAATACTATAGGAAGACAGTATGAAAGTGTGAGCTGTTGTGTTTAGGAGGCAGATACTCAGGTGAAGGAAGACTTCCATTAACTAACTCTTTTCCAGAAATTCTAGATTCGGTAACAAAACACTCCTGTTTTTTCCCAGAATCCTTGTCCCTCATTTCCTGTAACCAAGCGACACCAAACAGTGACTTAGCTCACTACCAGGTGATTTGATATAAGTCCTTGGAATAATGTCTGCAGTTTTCTATGATGCTAAAATGCATTTTCTTCCCTAATTCTTAAATTTTTTTTAAAAAGTCCTTCTTTATTTTAAGTATCAGGTACAACACATTATCTCTATTACAGTTGAAATCACTACCTCTAATAAACATGTCTAGAGAGAATAGGTAAGAGAATAAGATAGGTATAGGGGAAAATATTTAAAGCTGATGAACTTAAAAATGGAAAAAAAACAGTTAAGTATTTTTCTATAAAAGGGTTTTTCTCTTCCCATAAATCATTGTCAACTTTCTAGTTCCAGACATTATTGAATTTATCTGTATCATCATCAAGAAAATGCAGCTGTTATTCTCATCATTATTAACAAATAATTATAAACCAGGTTATCTACCTACATGATTTTATTTATCAGCATCATTTTAGAGATGAACACTTTATGCCAAACCAGCATTTAAAACCATATCTGTCTGGCTTTGAAATCTGAGATCATTTCTTTCTGCTACGTTGTGCCCTAAGCATAGTACTGTATAGGACAATTTGCAAGAATGTTTTATTATGAAGTTATTAGTATCTGGTTAATTATATAATTTTAAGTTTGCTACATCCTTGAGGATGAATATTTTTATTCTCCAGCATTCAATTTATTGATAGGAATATGCTTCAGGAGTTGTAATATATGTGGGGAAAGATGGCTATTATATAAAAATATGATTTACAAACTTTAAATGAAATACATTTATCATTTAAGTTTATTTTTCTACAATATATCAACATGTAAAATGAAGACACTGTCTTTTAAAGATGTGTTTGCCTACTGAGGATTTCATAAGTCTCTGTAATAATAAAATCTTGTCCCTGTCTGAAAATATCTCTACAGTTAGATTAGAGTGAAATAGAAAAAAATAGATTTCTTTCATGAACAATATATGTTCCATCAAAAGAACAAAGAAACAGAGCTCTAAATGCTGGGCTTTCTGCTTCCCTGAGATGTTTAAGACTGTCAGAGAATGACAGGTTCTGATGTTCTCATTCTGAATTTTAACCTTCCAACGTATCCTTACACCATACTACACTCCAGGCACTCGGGGAGTATGACATGAGAAATGACGTTTATTGATTGCCCTCTCTATAGAACAGAGCTGAGCCCTTTTTATACATTACCTTGTATGATCCTCACAAGATTTGTTATTAGTTTATGGAAACACATTGAAGCATATCTCTCTACCACAACTTGAAGGAAAATACGATTGTCCATTTTATTATTATGTCAACACATAATGAGATATGTAAGGCTACTTTAAAGAAACTATATGGGTTCTATGCCAGAAAGACTCAACTCTGGATAGAATTAAAGCTCCACATAGCCCCCAAAATAGGTGGAAGGATGGATACTCACATAAGAAAAAAAACACAGGGGTTAATTTGTTATCGACCGTCCAGATATGGACCAGGAGAAAGGGAATCTTACAAAACAAGCACACCTATCCCGGCTCTGTGGCAAGGTCTTCCCTAAAAGAGAGATGGATAATAAGATTCTAGCCAAAGGAATTCAAGTGCTTCATTCTCAAAGTCTGTCACCATTCAGCAAGTAATTAATCTAACTGCCCTTGTTCAGAGTCAGTGTTGCACAAACAACCTTCAGCTGTGATTTGTCTTTCCAGATTTGTCTGCTGGAGGGTGGAAAATGGGCTGCTTGTGAAAATGTTGAAGATTCCCATCTGTGTGGCAGAATTTTATTTTTTTAATTACAAATCACTACACTGGCATCCTGACTGTGGACCGATTTCCCAAGCCTGTCTGTTTATAGGGAGAAAACAGACTGGTCAGTTTGACATGTCTTCCAGTCAACAGGAGAGTTAGATCTCTCGTGGAAAATTGATGCGTTGTCATTGTGATTTTATGCATCAGTCTCGTATCTTGGCTCACATGAGTGCATCCCGAAAAAGGATATGGTAGCTGAGGATTGCATTCTGTGACTGCAACCTACAAGCTAAGTCCTGTACCTTGGTATGTTCACTGAGAGTTTCCTATGATTGCTGTAACAAATTACCACAAACTCGGTGGCTTAAAACAACACAATTTCTTCTCTTACAGTTCTGGAGGTCAGAAGTCCAAAATCAGTTTCACTGGGCCAAATTCAAGGTGTTGTCAGAGTCATGCTCCCTCCAGAGGCTCTAGGAAGACTCTTTTCCTCACCCTTTCCAGCTCCTAGAGCTACATTCTAGGCATGTGTTGATTCTTGGTCCCTTCCTCCATCTTAAAGCCAGCAGTGAGCATCCTGATTCAGTGGTCACATTGCCCTATTCTTTTGGGTCAAATTTCCCTCTGCCTCCCTCTTATAAGGACACTTGTGATGGCATTTAGATCCCAACCGGATAATCCAAGATAATCTCCTCATCTCAAGATCTTTAATTCAATAATATCTGGCAACCTCTTTTGTCACATAGGGCAAGATTCACAGGTTCCAGGTATTAGAACCTGGACATCTTTGGGGCCATTATTCAGCCTACCACACACCATCTTTTGAGGACTATTCTAGAAATGATACCCCTTTCTGTATTTGATGGGAGGAAACTTTAACAGTTTCTTTGAAATTCAACAACGGTTATGTATCAATCAGGGTTCCATCAGAAAACAGGATTCACCCCAGATGGTTCATGTCAATGGGGGTGGACAGGATTAAGAGAACAAACAATGCATGTGAGGTACTCAGCCATTAGCAACAATGGGAGACTTTTACCTGACTTCCCCAGGTTGACAGGCACAAAGAGAGAACATTATTGGAGCCCAGTGAGAATAGGAACCATGAGGAGGGTCCACCTGGTAAGAGCTCTGGTCATGACAGGACAAAGCCGCTGCCACAGACCTGGTGCAAAAGTAGGGAGAGAATGAGGAAGAAATACCTGGACATAGCTCTCGACCTGCTGGTATCTCCCATTGGCCAAACCCAACCTGAAGTCACCTGGCAGGGGAGCCCAGGGGAAGCACACACAGAGGTAAGTGTCTCCAGCATAGAATATGTCAGAAAAAGGTAGAAAATGAATATAGACCTGCAAGGTGGGGAAGGAGCACACTAGCACACGTTATCCCCATATGACCTATAAAAAAATGAGTTTCAGAAAAACAGGGAATTCAACCAAAGTACAATGACAAGTGGTTGACCTAAAATTTGAATCTATGTTTGTCTGAGACTTGAAAATCTTTTTTTCCGTTTCTCTCAGTTTACTGCTTTATAGCTTTGGAAGTTTCAGTTTGCCTCATTTTATATATCTGCCTCTGAATTGCTTAACAACAGTCAAGCAGTAAAGAATATTTCTGATTTTCATAACCATTCAATATACAAAATTATATCATCTTCTCATTTATAACCTTATATTGGTTTGAGTCTCCTTCCCACTGTGTCTCGGCCCCAGCATTACTTCTCTAGCTTGAAGGAAAAAAAATGTCTTTGATTGTGTTCAATTATTCATCCTCATAGCAAACTCTGAATCAAGAATTATTAAATTCTATATTTCCTACTCCCAATTCTATGTGCAAAATAATTTAAGTTTCTTCTATGATCTCAGTTTCTAAGGATATTCTTGCCTGCTCACCAATGTCCACATAGAAATAATTAATGTATTAAGCAGAGTCTACTAATAGATCCATTATACCCTCAGTCCCTGCCTGATTTCCAGATTTTACATTTCTCCAGAGAAATGATTTTAACCAGCAACTCTCTCCTGTTTCTTCCAGGCAGAGATAATACACTCAGCATAACCTCTTTTACGGTCCTACCATCTTCACGTCTAAACTGAATCCACTGCTTATACACTCACTGAATCACTCTCCCCTACCCTTCTACGGGCATCCTTGGCTCTTCACTCCTCTCGCATACAGCCCCACTCATCACCATTCTAAAAAGTCTGCACTGAGTGGCACTGTATCTGCTGCTTTGGAAATTAGAGCCTGGCTCCAAATCCCATGCACTGTTAACAAAACACCTTTCCCCTTGCCCTTCTCCTGACACCACCTTGCAGCCGGAAACTCTCCCAGAAGAGAAGGGGAGAGGAGCAATCAATAGCATCTCTGAACAGAAGATGCCTTTGGCAAGGAGGTAGCACTCAACCACCACAGCGAACGGCAGGCCTCTGATTAAGACACCTGCGCGAGACTGATGGATCTTCCTGTCTGTGCTGCATGCAAACCAGCTACCTACTCCCCCTCTCTTTGCTGCTTCATTCCCCTTATGGAATGGAGAGCACTTGAAGAGAAAAGTGGTGCTGGGGTCTGCAGAGAGCTTAAAAGGAATTAGAGACAGCTGCTTGTTCTCCTTGAATTTGGATTCTGTAATCAATTAGGAGAGATTTCATCGAAATGGCGATTGAAAATGAAACTTCATGGTTAGGTCACATCAACCAAGCTCCATGTGACTTTCCCCATTAAAGAGAGCTAGCTCCCAATGGTCTGTGCAACTTGACTCAGTTCAGCTTCAGACCACCCTGGTGCTTTCCTGACACCTCGGACCTGTAGGTCACAGTCAAATGAGCCTCACAGCACTTTACATACAGCCAAACACTGGAACATGAGGCTGGATTGTAGGTCTGCTTAATTTACTCAAGATCTCCCTAACATGGGAAACTTTCAGGCTAATTCCATTATCTGAGATTCCAGGTGTATATTAAATATATACATAGATATAGAATACCTAATACATACATAATGGGTACATACATAAGTAGCAAAACAAGGTTCACAAAGTTGTAAAAGCTTATGTGAATGGGCTACATATTTTTACTTTATTTATATATTATAAATCCATATATGTAGGGTAATTATACTATAATTTATACACTACATATTGTACATTTATGTACTATACTATACTATATATTGTACCAATCTATACTATAACAGTGCAATATTATACATATTATGTCAGGCACCGTGATCAGCCACTGTGAGAGGGAACGCTAATAGCTGGCATTTGCATCTTACATAATATATCCAAGAATTTTATATACCATTAAACTTCCCTAAAATTCTACAGTGTGAATTTTGCCCCAATCTGCAGAAGAAATTAAAACTTAGCCAAGGAACTTGTCCTACTTTGCACCATTAGTGAATAGCAGAGCTAGGATTAGAACCATTTGATTTGTTCATTGACAGGGACACAGAGAAGGATAGCTGTGGTCCCTGCCATCCAGTAATTTATAATTATATTGTGGAAATAAGACATCCACAGGTAAGAGGTCAGGTGACAATACAAAACCACATAGGAAATGTTCTGGGTGATAAAAATGACTAATTCCAAAAAGAATTGCATAAACAATAGGTACTTGGAATTCAGCAGAGAGATACCTTTCTTTCTATTGCTCACAGCCATGCTGTCTGAAATCCTCTTCCGCATTTCCTCTTCTTCCTAGGTGTTCATACCCACCATAAACCTCTGGGCAGTTATTTTCCCACATCATCTTGTCATTTATTGAAGTTTATTATGTACTTGGCCTCTGACAGTTCCTAAGAACTCAATACTTCCAACCTGCCACAGACCATATTTTCATTCATTTCACTGAATTCTTTCCAACAGTCATATCTTTCTGGAACTGTGCCTCTTTACACACCAGTTCAAATGAAACCAGGAGTCGTCTGAAACAAATCCCCTGAGTTCTACTTCTTCCTTCTGTCCATAATGAGTGGGGTATTTAATCACAGATATTTTTCAGGGAGAGCAGAGCTCAGAGGGTACAAGCTACTTGCCAGTCAGTGAGAGAGATACAAGGCATGGTAAGAGGGAAATAGCTTTAGTAAGAGAAGGAGTCACTGAAACTTGAAAATAAACTGTAGAGAATTTAGGAAACCCTTCCATTATTTAAATCATGGGTATTTTCAAAAGTATTACTTCAGGGCTTCCCTGGTGGCGCAGTGGTTGAGAGTCCGCCTGCCAATGCAGAGGACGCGGGTTCGTGCCCCAGTCCGGGAGGATCCCACATGCTGCGGAGCGGCTGGGCCCGTGAGCCATGGTCGCTGAGCCTGCGCATCCGGAGCCTGTGCTCCGCAACGGGAGAGGCCACAACAGTGAGAGGCCCGTGTACCGTAAAAAAAAAAAAAAAAAAAAAAAAAGTATTACTTCACTTAGCTGCTTGCTTCCTCCTAGAAGAATATCTAGCTCCTACACAGGTTAGCCCTGTAACACAGGAGTTACAGAGTAGGATGGAAATCTCTCCAGTCCTACCTGCCTTAGAAAGAAAGGAAGAAAGGAAAAAAGGAAGGAATGAATGAAGAAATGAAGGAAGGAAGGAAAGAGGGAAGGAAGAAAGGAAGAAAAAAATGTTATAATAACAAAAATTGATCTTAGTACATTTCTACTATTAAAAAACTGTTTTTACCCTGCCTTCTTTCAAAAGAGGATTTCAGCATTTTATATTACATACAAGTAAATCCAACAGTGTAAAGATGTGTAGATATAATAACTAAGCATTAAACCTAACTCTGAGTTTCCTAGTAGCCAAAGGAAAGGGGAAAAAAAGAGTACAAGTTTTACACTGCCATTATTTAATAATAAGAGTCAATATCTTCATGAATGGCTAACTTTTTGCTGCTTCTATATAATAAGGCACTTACTAGGTGAAAGATTCTCTGTAAACACTGTCTACAATGTCTATGTCTTCATCGTAATAATAGCTGGCACTAACTAATACACTATTTCTTCTGTGCCAGGCACTATTTTAAGGGCTTTACATATATTAACCAATTTAATTTTCACAATAACTTTGGATATAGATACTATTATTATCCCTATTATACAGATGAGTAAATCAAAGTACAGAGGGTTAAGTGATTTGCCCAAGGCCACATAACTAGTAAGTATTAGTAATGGGACTCAAACCTAAGCCTGGTTCCAGGATTCAAACTCTTAACCACAAGACTATGCGGGACCTCAGTTAATCCTCTATAGTAGCATACTAAGGAGGAAGAAGATGAAGTTATTGAACCAGGGTCACTAAAGACAAGAATTGCTAGACTCGGGGTTCAAATCTAATACTAAAGCCTACAGTTCCAAAGTCTACATCTATTCCACTCTGATCCATAAAAAGATGGTATCCCATGGGTCTTTATACAAAGGGTATTCAAGAATTTAGAGCTGCCCAATACAGTATTCTTGTGTTGACTCTTGATAAACATTAAATCTAGGTCTGAGCTTCCTAGTAGCTAAAGCAATGGGGAAAAGAACACAGAGGTTTACCCAGTCATTATTTAATGATAAAAGAGCCAATATCTTCACGAATGACTAACTTTTTGCTGCTTCTATATTATATTAAAATTTAACTCACTAAAGGTATTTCTATACAAGGTTAAATTAAGGAGGCCCAGGAATGGTACTTTCTGGTGATCTAGTTCAATTCTAAAAATTTACTTAGTCCTGAAGAAACAGTTGAAAAGAAAATCTCTTATAAGCCCTTGAGGCAATATTTTTTCTCTTAATGTTTTGATAAAAGCTGGATATCAGCTGTAGAAAGAAGATTCTCATGCTATGGCTATCCAAGGAGACAGAGACAATATTCAGAGTCTACTATAAGAGTTGAGGACTTTGATGTGATGTCCCAATAGGCTATCAGAATCCAGATTTGAGCCTCAGGGTGACCTAGAAGGAAATCAAATTAGTTACAACAAATAGGTGCTTTGGACACAGATATTCACTACTCTCCAAAAATATGTGTACTACCCCCATATTTCCAAGTTTCTCACAGTTGAGTGAAGCCAGGTGATAAGTTCTGGCCTATGGGCCATGAGGGGAAGTGATGTATATCACTTCTAGGCCAGAACATAGAGAGGCCAATGCGTTTTCTTCCTAAGCTCTGGTAATGCTGCGTTCTCATGTCCAGATGATAAAACTACCAATTGTCAGAGCTTCTCATTAGCCTGAGTCTTTGAGCAGCTATGTAGAAAACTGTTCCCTATCAAACTGTGTTGGACGTGGAGAATGAGAGAGAAATTAACCTTTGGTGTTGTTGCTAGGTCATTGGTATTTCAAGATTAATTTGTTTTTGCAGCAAAACCTATTCCATCCCAACTAATACAGTACTTCAATACTCCCCAGGGAGAGACTGCATCTAAAAGACTCAAATTGTCCTGGAATTTCCCAGAAATATATACTATAAAGTTACATTTTTAAGAGATATTTAACTTTCTATCAATATTATTTCTACATATGATATTACATTCATAACATGGAACATTGTTTTCAAAATGAATGAATGTACCAGTTTCTAAACTCTGGGCTTTTATGCACTACTCTTCATTTTTGTCCTTCAGTCATGTTTCATTCTATGTGTTAAATGCCTGCATCTATGATAATTTTTTCTTTAAAATCAAGTGGCTGGGATTTTTTTCCCCCTAAATCTAGACACTGTTGTTCTGCCACTTTAAAAGTGTTGAAAATCTCAGTTTCAATCTAAAGCTTGTCATAACATGAACTAACTCCACAGGCACGCCTTTGGAGTAGGTACAGTTAAAATAGTGAATAATAGGCCGCCTAATTATCCCCTTGGGAACTGTCCCACATCTCAACCACCAGGTGGCAATTTCATCACATTATATGTCCCATTAGGTAAGCAATGGCCTAAACGGTGTGAACAGATGATTTTTTTCCTCTGCAATTTTGTGCTGTAAGGAAAGGCTGAAAGACACCAGAAACAGAGCTCAGGACTGTAGGCGAAGAGAGATTGAAGCTCTCCATTGTCTGGAAGGTGAGAAGTACTTGCTTTCAATGTGTTTATGATTATGTCAAGTGTACTGCAATGGGTTCCAAACTCTATATGCCAAAGGAATAACTTAGCAGTCAGCTGAGATCACATAAGGATAAAGGTAAATTTAGGGTACCTACAGGCACTTGTCACTCTAATAGTAGAAGTCAGATTATTTTGTGGGAAACCATAGACCCTAGACTAAACCTTTTCCCTTAACTAAGACTTCCAGTTTTAGGTTCGGTATTTCACTGTTTTTCTACACTTAATGAATACCCGCTTAGTGGCTCTCAAGTTTTAGTGCACCAGAATCACCTGGGAGCTGGATCCCGCCCCAGAGTTTCTGATTCAGTATGTATGGAGTGGAGCCTGATAATTTACATTTGACCCCAGGTAAAGCAGGTAATGCTTATTCAGGAAACACACTTTAAGAACCATTGCTCTACTATGTGCCAGGCCCTGGGATAAATCCTGGAGATACCACAGTGAAGACAACATAGTTGCTGCCTGACAGAACTCCTTGTTAATTGTAAGAAATGTGACAATACTTCAACTTTTTGAGCTTCACTTTTCTTATCTATAAATGAGGATAGTATCATTTCTCTCATAGATTTTCTACAGGATTAGATAAAATATAATATATGCAAAGCTTTCTTCTCAGTACTTACAAAGTAGAAAGCTCTCAGTATGTGGTAGCTCTTAAGCTAAGCATCCTTAGAAGGAAGCAAGCAGCTATAATCCAGTGTGAGAAGGGCTAGTGTCTACTCCATCTCCAGCTGAAGTAACCACCCATCAGGAAGCTCTTTCCAACAATCCCTTTTCCCCTTCCTACCAAGGGCAGATAAAGAAAAGGAATTAGCATCTGTTAGTATTAGTAGTTGAATTATTTAGTATTCTTTTAGATATGTGTGATAAAACTCGACTTATACAAGCTTATATAAAGAATAAAAAACATTAGCTTATGGAACTGAGAAGTCCAGAGGTGGAAATTATTTAGGGCTCTATGGGATCCAGGTGTTCCCTTGAGATACTGAGCTCTCTCTCTCTCTCTCTCCCCCTGCCCCCCTCTTTACTCTCTTCCCTCTCTTTCTCCTTTTCCCATTCTTTCCCCATTGCTACATCATTAATGTCTTGATTTTTATAGAGGCTCTCTCTACGAGATGAGTTTGATAGTCATGGAAGAACCCTGATTGAATCAGGTGCCCATCTGGAATGGACTGAAAGGTGGCCCCCAGACAATATGGCTACCCAGAACCTGTGAGTGTGACTTTATTTGGAAAAGAATCTTTGCAGATGTAATTAAGTTAATGACCTCTACCTGAGATCATCTTGGATTAACTGGGTGGGTTTTAATTCCAATGACATGTGTCCTTGTGAGACACAAAAGGGAAGAAAACACAGAGGAGAAGTTGATGTGATGATGGAGGCAGAAATTAAAGTGATGTGTCCATAAGCCAAGGAACACCAAGGATTGCCAGCAACCACCAGAAGCTAGGAGAAAGGCATAAAACAGATTCTCCTTCAGAGTCTCCAGAAGGAACTAACCTTGCTAACACCTTGATTTTAGATTTCTGGACTTCAAAAATGTGACAGAATAAAGTTCTGTTGTTTAAGAATTAATTTCTCTTTCTGTTGATATTTTTATGGCAGCCTGAGGAAACTAATACAGCATCCTTTGGACCAATTCCTGAGGACTTCTGGTCAACCAGGTCTCGGTCTCTTGCCCAACCCTTCAAGCAGAGGGCATAGAAGAAATTATTATTGACAGCCTCAGCAGAACCACAATGGTTTGGGGCATTTCCCAAAGACACTGATGATGAGGAAGAGGAGAGTGATAAAATAAAGCTAACTCTCACTTAGTGAATGCTTACTGTATTTCAAACACTGCTATATATATATGCATTACTGCACGTGATTTATAGAACAACTTGGGAAGTAGCTATTTTCAGCCCTATTTTATAGATGAGTAAGCTACAAATCAGAGGATAAATAACTAGACAAATACTGAATTAACAGTGGAACTAAAACCTGGACTCTGTCTTTTCTTTTGAAACGCATGTTTTGACAACTATATTAAATGTTCCCTGCCATTCTCACCCCTCAAGTTAGTCATACAACAAATAAGCATTTCTAGGATTTGAACCTAGGTGTATCTGACTGTCTTGACTCTTTGGTAGGACAACAGTCAGCTCCTGTGGGCTTCCATGCTTGGCAGGGAGCAATCTTCAGGATAATCAACCTGCTTTTAATACAATTACTTGAATTCAATTTAGCAATATCTCCCTTAGTGATATCCCAAGGTGCCCAGGAAGGATGTTAAATTAAGATCACAGTCATTTCTCAAGGACTTTTATTTTGATCAGGTTCTGGGTAAGTTGCCTGGGGCCCAGCACGCTACCAGGAGCAGCCTTGGATTCCAAAGTGCATGCTCTTTTTACAACATCCTACCACCACATGTGAAAGAAAGGACACTACTTTAACTGTTTAATAGAGGCAGTTGAGAATGTACAGGCTAATTACTTAGCAAGACAGCATACCATATAGGCAAGCAGCATAGTCTATGACTTAAAAGAAGGCCATGGAGGGAATTCCCTGGTGGTCCAGTGGTTAAGACTCTGAACTTTCACTGCTGAGGGACTGAGTTCAATCCCTGATTGGGGAACTAAGATCCTGCAAGCCATGTGGCATGGCCAAAAATAAATAAATTTTTTAAAAATAAAAGATTTCGGGCCTCCCTGGTGGTGCAGTAGTTGAGAGTCCACCTGCCGTTGCAGGGGACACAGGTTCGTGCCCCGGTCTGGGAGGATCCCACATGCCGTGGAGTAGCTGGGCCCACGAGCCATGGCCGCTGAGCCTACGCGTCTGGAGCCTGTGCTCCACAACGGTAGACGCCACAACAGTGAGAGGCCCGCATACCACAAAAAAAAAAATAAATAAATAATTTTTAAAAATAAAAAAAATAAAAGATTTCAGAATTTCAGTGTCTCTTTTAAATGTCCTATTTTCTCTTTCCTGCAAGCCATTCTGATGCTGACACTTGCTTTTATACATTGCTGATCTATTTCCATGGTTTTCTACATAAACAACTTTCTGTTTTCAATGTCAAATCATTGGAAAAGTTTTGAAGAAATTTTAGTAAGCAAAATGTTAATATACCACGAATGTCCATAACTAAATAAAAATATCAACACTATAAGTAGCTATGACCAATTTGATGCATACCTGGGTAATGATTATGTTCATGGCAGCCAGCTGAATGTGTAACAACTGCAAAAACTCACAGATACTAAAATGTGAAAAACTGTGCCTCTGAGAATCAACAAAACATAATAAAAGTATTTAATAGTAGCATTGTCTGTAATAACAAAAATTTGGAAGGGAAAAAAATCCTAAATATCCTTCCACAGTGGATAAGTTAATAAATTAGTGAACCCTCACACAGTGGAATACTGTGCTTCCCTCAGAGGATGAGATGACATTATATGAACTGATACGGAAGTATGTCCACAGAATACTGTAAAATTTTAAAAATAAAAAGGCAAGATGAAAAATGGTGAAAAAATAAAGTAAGTAAGGCCATGGAATCAGACTGCCTAAATGCAGATGCTGGCCACCCCTTAGGTTTATGGCGCTAGGCAAGTTATTTAGCCTCCTGTGTTCAGTTTCTCATTTGCAAAACGAGGAGAATAATAGTAACAGTTGGAAAACTGTTACGAGAATTAAAGGATTAGCATATTTAAAGTACTTAGAACTGTGCCTGACACATGGTAGTTGCTATACATGCTTGTAAAATAAAATTAAATAAACGCATACTCATTTTAAAATAGGGATGGTTCTTCCTATCACAATGGAAAACAGTAATGATAGCTTAAAAATGACTAAAGAGAATTAAGCCAAGGTAAACTTTCAACGCTTAGGATGAATTGGGTTGAATAGATTCAGTTATGACCTTTCCTTTCTTGTGAAAGTTATCAAAGAATGTGACTTTACCTCTTGGCACCTGTACAAGGTATTTTCCATTCCCCCATCAGATGTACTCTCTACCCTAAAAGGGATCTGGATTGAGTTAACAGGCTCCCTTGACCTCTGGCTTCTGGTTTGGTTGAACCATCTTAAGGGGATTATAAAGCAGGAGGAGAGTATGATCAGGTTTTTGTCTCCTGGCTTGCATTTTCCCTTGGGTTGACTGAATCCCAAAGGACATAGATCTGAGATGCCCTGACCACAGCTACTCTTTTCAAATGTGATAAATACACTTTTTTTTTCAGGCCTAAAGCTAATAATGGCTCATCATGAACCCTAGTCCTAGGATACGTTACCATCTTTTATTGGTTTCCCTGCGCACACCTTGTAAACAGTCTATTTATAAATCCCTCTTCATTTATCCAGTTTGAGTGTGCCACCTATTTCTTCCAGGACCCTAAGACAGCACTCCACGGGAAATGTCCTCTCATTATTCACTCTTCACAATTAAATTCTACAATGAAAAGATTACTCTTATAGTAGAGTTATTTAAATTCCGGATCTACCAGCTCAAATGAAGCAACTATAAAGTCAAAATGGATTTTCTTAGCTTCATCAATTAGAAAACAGCCAATGGAATGGCTATTCTCCTTTGGAAGGTGGGGTGTCCGTGGTTTTTATAATATGGCCAGAAACCCAGAATTTTTGAAGCTCTGTTTGCCAACCATGCTCCCTTTGGCCCCGCTCAATTCTGAAGGGCAACTAACACACATAAACAATAACAGAATCAAAATTCAAGTGCTACATTATTTATAGCTATCAACCCAGCACGTATGCCAAATGTAAGGCTTATTGGTAAAAGGCTATACTGAAGTTCTATACTTCTAAATATAAATTTTGGAACCAGTTAAAGAAAAAAAATAATTCCAAGGACAAAGAAAGCCTGGGTTTATGCCTTTATAATATGTAACACTTCCCCTTAGTAAATTGTAGACCCATACAAATTATATAATCAACCATATTAACACCCTTTCCCTTGAAAAAAAAGAGAAGAGAGCTTAAAACACTCATATCCTAAGTGTACAGAAGGAAAGCATAATAGGGACACCAATATATCATACCATGAAATAATTATTAACTCATTGAACTCCAGTGTGAAGAGGGGATTTGATATCTTCTACTCCAGAATCCAATCCCCTCCTTTATGCGCAGAACATCAGCATTTGGCAATATTTTAATTCATTATTTTTGGAAAAGATTTGCAGTCAAATAAGTCAGAGAAGCATTAGATTTAGCAGAGTTCGCACCAAGCTACCCCTCCTCTATATTTCCAGTTCTCATGGGCTCTAGAAATGTCATTTCCTCCCTTGGCCCCTCCAGACCTAAGGGATTATAATGGCTTCCTTAAGCTGCTGACTTTAAATACCTCATCATCCCTTTTTTATGCCCTTTACCCTACCCACACTCCTATATGTGGGCTGCCATTAAATTCTCTTCATCTAAGCACCTGGGAAAAAGTATTTGAAAAGCTGTATAGGAATTACTCTTTCGAATTCCATCCCAGACCAAAGAAGATAGAGTTTCAAGATTTACCTTGACCCCGTTATATGTGCTAGACACTCCACTCTGCCATCAAATACACACACGGAGAAGGCACCAAGTCATCTTTATTTTACAGACGTGGAAATTGAGACATGGAAAAGGCATGTGATTTCCTTAAGGTCATTTATTGATAAATGGCATTATCAGAATTTGAACCCAAAATCTCTTATTAAAAAGAACAGAGAAGAAGCTTAAATTAAAGGTTAGGGGTCAACTTGAAGAGGAGAATGTAGAAATTTAAAGATTTTGATCAATAATTCTCTTTTGATATAAACCCCTGATCCTGCTTCTACTAAGCACATGTAAGTGAAATATGGGTCACAGTCTACTATCTGCAGGGTTTCATTCCAGAATGAACCCGTGAATATATGGCTTATTTCCCATGGCAGTGCCATGTAGGGACTCATATTCAGCACACGTTATAGTTATCAAAATTAGAAATACCAGTGTGCAAATGTCCCTACCAAGACCACAAACTTGAAATTTTAAAGAAAATGGGAAAAAAAAAATAGGAAGAGAAATCTCAGAGGGCTTTTGAAACAACCTAAAAAAGGAATTGGAACCAAAAGACAGCAAAGGTCATCGCTCAGCACAACGTAAAATAATAACAATGATGATGATAGCTACCATTTATTGAATGCTTATTATTTTCCAAGCATTGTTTTAAGTGCTTTGTGTTTCTTACCTCATTAAATTTCACAACCGTCATATGAGGTACACACTATTATTATCCCCTTTTTGCATACAAGAAGCCGAGGCTCAGTGACATTAATTAACTAGTTTAATTAACACTTAGAAAAGAATATTTCATTTGATCTGTATTTTCAGCCACATTTCATGAGAAGGAGTCTGTGTTTCATGCTGCCAAGACAACTGGATAGGGCTGGCAGTTCTAAAAAGACATTTCTAAAAGACCTGCTGGGCTGGAAATAATTGAAGCCAGACCCTGCACCCTAGTCCTTTTTCTTAGCTGCATTTCACTTAGCTAGCTGGAGAACAATTATCTTAATCCCTGTCTTTTCTGTGCTCTAAAATGTCACATTAAAGAGTAACCATCCATCAGTTAGCCTTCAGCCTTATGGCATTTAATTAGTAACTCAGTTTCATTCATGTGAAAGTCCTGAAAGAGTCTACTAACCTGGGGACAACTGTATGTTGAACTTGAAAGATGGTGGGCTGTCTGAGCTAATGATCCAAGAACTAAATCGCAGTTCGTTCCCATTCTCCAATTCACGTCTAAACTCAGGAACTATGTGATGACCTTCTGATGGCTGGAAGAAAAACTGAGAGGGCCTAGTTCAACAGGTATCTAGCCATAATAAAATCCATGGTTGCTACTAAAATTCTTGTGTCTAAAATGACAGTCAGTATGATGTATAAGAAAGAACATAGGCCTGGAAGACACAAAAACATGGGATCAAATCTGGATGTGGCTACAAGTACTAGTTAATTTCCAATTACCCCTAACCCATTCTATTCTCCATTCTTCTCTGACCTACTCTGTGCCCTGAGAGTCTGGCTCTGGCAGCTACCTTGACTGTTAGCATCCAGTTGGGTTCAACCAATGGAAGGCCCCTGCAGGAGATATGATGGCAGGAAGTGATAGGAGTTGAGTATCTTTTCCTTCTTTCATCCCATAGCTCTGGCAGTAGTTGCAAGACTCCACTACCACAGTTCCCACCAGGTTTTCCCTCCTCTATATGTCCAGTTCTCACTGGGCTCTAAAAATATAATTTCCTCCCTTGGTCCCTCCTGACCTAAGGGATTGTAATGGCTTCCTTAAGTTGCTTGTCTCTGAGTACCTCATCATCCCCTTTTTATTCACTTTACCCATAACTCTATACGTAGGTTGTCATTAAATTCTCTTTATTTAACCAGCAGGAAATAACTGTTTCCTGCTAGTATTCTAACTGACACAGCTACTCACTTGTCAGCCACGTAATCCCAGTCCTTTATGTTTCTTTAGTCTCTATTTGATCAACTGAAAAAAAGGAGATAATGATATTTACTTTGCAGTGTTCTTGTAGATAATATATGCTATATGTTCTCTGAGGTCATGTATGTTGAGTTCTTGGCTTACATTAGGCAAGTGATATAGGGCAATGGAAGATCTAAAAATGCAAACCCTAACATGTTATTACATGACCTCCCCTGTATGTTATATTTAAACTCTCATTAGCCTATCATGCTCATGATTATAGATTCTTTGTCTATTTATCTCCTAAAACTTTGATCATGATCTACTCATCTGCATTAGATCAGCAGAAATGAAAAGGGAATACATGGAATTAAATTTAATTCAACAGAAATTTACTGAGCATGTATCCTATGTCATGCATTGTATTCAGCACAAGGGACACAGTGATGGGAATAAAGTGAGTCTCTTTCCTCAGAGTATTTAAAGCTAGTGGGGATAAACTGTAATTTTTGGTTTAGTTTTTTTTTCTTTTAATGTAAAATTTAAATATACACATAATGAGATGAGATACACTAATCTGAAGTGTGTATCTGCTGTTAAAATAAAAGCACACACCTATGTAACCCAAATCTCTATCACAATATCAATCCAAAAAGTTTTCTCATGTCAATTCCCAGGCAGTTCCTGTCCCTTTCTCCCCAGTGTTCTGATAGTTTTCATCATAGATTCATTTTCCTTATACCCTTCATGTAAAATGTCATTATTCTCTAGATGCTTCAAAATTTCCTCTTTATCCTTGGCTTTCAGCAGTTTGATTATGCTATGCTTTTGCTTTTGCTATTTTATTATTGCCCACAGGTCCCCAAGGCTCTGCTCATTTTTTTCCACAATCTTATTTTCTCTGTCTTCAGATTAGTCTTCTATTGAGTTATCCTTAAATTCACAGATGACATTCCCTCTCATTTCTATTTGGCTGATAAGCCTATCTGGGGAATTTTAATGTTGGTTATTTTTCCAGCTCTAGAATTTCCATTTATTTCTATTTCTCTACTGAGATTTCTTATGTTTCCATGTTATTATCAGCTTCTTAAAAATTTTTTTTACTTCACTGAGTATCATTATAATAGCTTTTTTAAAACCTTAGCTCATTCCAACATCTGAATCATCTCATGGTTCATCTCAGTTGAATTCCTTTTCTTTTGAGACTGGTTCTCCATATACCAAGTAATACTGTAGCCCAAACATTGTAAATACAGTGTCATAGAGACCCTGGATCCTGTCATACTCTTCAAAAGAGTATTAACGCTTTTGTTTTTATATGCAGTTAACTTGGTTGCACCTAGTAGGCAAACTCTCTTTTGAGTAGCAGCTCAATTTCAGTTCAGTCTTTATGATTAGCTGTGAAGATTTGAGAATTCTTTGCCCTTGCCTGGATCAGGAGGCCAGCCAGAGATGCAAACAGTATTTCATTATTTTTAAATATTGAGTTGGCTGAAAAGTTTTCCAAAACATATTACAGAACAACCTGAACAAACTTTTTGCCAACTCAATAGAATTTGGGGCTCCCTCTCTCTGGTTCTCTCCATCCCCTCTCTTTTTCACGGTTAGTGTCCTCCAAATCTATACTCTATTCTACAGACCATAAAGGCTTTAGATTTCTATTTGAGTTTTGACCACCCTGTACTGTAGTAACATTGGTCTATCCACAGGATAAAAGCCATTTTAAAGACAAGAAACTCAACTGGCTCTGGTCCATTCTTCCAAGTTTCAACTCTCCCACCAGAATATGCCTGCTTTTTTCATTCTCCAGTGCCTTCATGTCATTGTTCTCTTGTCTGAAGTTTAAGTTTTTACCTACAGGAGAGTTGGAATGAGAAGAAATCCTAGAGACAAAATGTAAACCTGAAATTGCATATACAATTGATATATGTTTTGTTGTGGAAAGGGAAAGTGTAAGAAGTAAGAGGAATACACAGGAGGTTAATATACATAATATATATTAGAAGGTACAAAAGGGCCTCCTGTGAGGAGCATTAGCTAAGCAAGAACTGGAAAGGTATGTAGAAATTAGCTAAGCCAACAAAGGCCTGGAGTTAGAAAGAATATTTCAGATTTTAAAAATAATAATAAAATGCCTCTGTGCAGGTCTTACTGGTGTGGGAGATAGTACTAAATCTTTGTAACAGAAGATTCATAGCTTATTGAAATATAAAGTTTGAGGTTTGGAGTATAAATTCAACTATCTTGGGTTTAAGAGACTTATATATATAAAGTTTTCCAACCACACCTCATCTAGAAAAAATTAAAAACAACAGTAGCTTTATATATAGCTTATTCTCAGAGAAATGCTAATTAAAAGACAGTCTGATAAGCAAATTAGGCTGGCTTTTTTGTGTATTATTAAAAATAGACTCATTTTTTTATCACTTGCTGCATAAACACTTTAAAGAACAAAAAGTTATAAAAATTCAAGGTCAAACCATTACTTATTTATATTTTTATAATTCATGTAAGGTAAACATAGACATCAAAGTTAGTATTACAAAAGCTGTTGACATGACAGAAGTTACCCAGGGTTAGGACAGGAAAACAGAGCTGTCATTTTCTGACTAGACAGTCAAGAATGAAAGTGTCTCAGCGCTGTTGTGCTATCAACAACAGTGGTACAAAGTCAGCCACAAGTGAATACTTATTATCTGCTGATTTATTTTTGGCTTAGTGCTTTCAGGTTTTCTTTGCTCTGCATGGCTTATAAATAACAAAATTCTTTACAGATTGAACCTAATTCTTGCTGCAGCACGTTTGGCAAAGTATAAGATACATCAACGGTCTCTTCTCTTTCTCCTTCAAATGCTGAGCCTCCAAACTCATCAGTTGAAACTGTTTTTACAATAGATGCTAAAGCATTTACTAAAATTTTTCTATACAAACACTAATAGCCATCAATTATTTGAACCCTGAAAAGAGGAGAGGAAGCTCGACTATGACTCAGAGGAGAGTAAGTAGCATAATGTACTATTGCGTTGCTTAGTAGTAAAAACTTAAAGAAAGAACGACCTTCAACAAAACATTATTACTGAAAAAAAAATATGCTGAACAATGTCATCCTAAGTCACAGCAGCTAACATCGCAGAACTGAAAAAGAGTCAAGTGATTACGCATACTCACTCAAATGGAACAAAATAACAATGCCTCCTGGCAAACTTAGCACTCATTTCCTATTTGCTAGTATAAATAGACCATGTGTATGTCTGAGGTATGGTTCAGTCCAATACTAAACATTGTTTATTGATGACATTAAGAAACGTCTGGAGGCTGTGTGGGAGGAGCACAACCTTTGCCCTTATTTTTGTAGGAGAAATGGACAGGCTGTCCAGGAAAACATTCATTTTAAGAAAAGACAAAACTGGCAGGTAAGCTGAGAAGCAAAATCGAGGACAGAATGTTATCCTTCACCCGAATTTGTCTTATAGAGCAGTCCCCATGTACTGATCCTTCCAAACCTAGAGAGAAAGTTGTGAGCGCTATAATCTGAAAGCTCTGTATCTACTTGCAAAACGCTATAAGATGAGGCAGCCAACATGCTGCCAGCACACTGAGACTCCAGAATGGGGTGCAGCCTTGCAGGAGAGACGTGCTGTCACATCAAAACAGCAGACGACTCCCAAAGCCACGGTGGAATCATGGCATGCTTCAGAACCAGCACTGGACACCACCAGCTGAGATGAAGAGGGGTCTCCCACAACCCAGCAGGGATTAAAATCTCAGCCAGAAATGGAGGAAGCTGAAGACCATCACATCATCCCTGAGAAGACTTCTTTATGATCCCACAAGTGATATGCCCTAGTGACTTCCAGAAATAATGGGGTGATTTCTCAGGGAGCTGAAGCCTCACTGCAATAGATGTTGATGATAATTAATCTTTTTTGAGCAATGACTATGTATCAGACACTGTGCGAGTTGCTTTCCTTGCATTCACTCAATCCCCACAATAACTCCATAAGGTAGGTCCTATGAGTACCAGCATTCCACTTGGGAATACACTTAGACTCAGCAGCTATAACCCCACTTCTACCTTCAGGCTTTTATGGCCTAAGGAGACAAAAATGTGATAAACTTTTCACAAGCAAGGATTCCAAAACTGGTGCCTTCAACACACTGGAATATTTATGAGTATATTAACTTGGCATTTTCCTAGTACAAATTCATGTGCAAGACAGGTTAATAAACTCAACTGTCCAGCACTAGAATGGGTTCTTGTTTCTGTGGCATCCCTTTTGTCTGGGAAGAGCCCTGAACACCTTCACAACTGTCCTCCATGTACTGCCTACTTCCTGGCCTAGTACTGAGCTGCCTCAGTTTCCCTGTCCATCACACTACTTCCCTACTGATGCTAAAATTCCACCTGATTCAGCATTCTGTTTGGCTGAGGTCTGAACCCTCTCCTAGAATTATATGAAGAATAAAATTATATAAAGAATAAAAAGAAGCCAAATACTCAAAGTAAGGAAAAAGCTTATGCTAAGTCAATTTTTTGAAACATTGGATGGACACTAAAAGAGGTGAATTGGGGAATTTTAAGTAGTAAGTATAACATGACTACACCTATTTTCAGCTTTATATATGATTTTTAATAGCTTAACATTTAGGTATCTGTTTACAGTATATCATGTGGTTTTGCCTCAACTGTCTCATACGATTCCTAGAATATTTGCAGGAGGTTAGGCAGGTGCTTGTTAGAGAGGCAATATAATGGAATGGAGCCAGAATGTCTGGGTTGAAAACATGATTTTACCACTTATTGTCTGTACAACCTCGGCCAAGTAATCTCCATGGGACTTAGTTTCTTCAGCTATAAAATGGGATGTCAAAAATAGTACCTACCTTTAGTGTTTTGGGGATAAACAGATGAGATAATATAAATGAAACACCTGGCACATAATCAACACCTTATTCCATGCCAGGCATAATTCTAAGTGTTCTATGTATACCAATTAATTTAGCCCTCACAATGGAGTAGATATAACCATCTATGTTTTATATATCAGAAAACCATGGCACAGCGAGGTTCATAACTTGCCCAAGGGCATGTATTCTCTCAGAGTGTTAGATCTTCGTTCTTTTTTCTTCTTATTAAAACTATTCCCTTGTTTACAGATAAAGAAACAAAGCTTGTAAAAATAATGTGCCCACATTATTCCATTAGAAAACGGTGAAGTTGGAAGCTATATTCATCTTCTTTACCCTATTCATGTGATGAACAAAAGAAATCATAGAATAATGTGAACTATGTGAAGATGTTACAGGGTATACAAGAACTCTGCACTTTTGCACTAGCATTTATTGAAATGTTAATATAATAGGGCTTTCATGAAATAGATTTTTAAAAATAAAATAAAAGCCTTTCACAAAATGACTTTGAGAAAATAGTCTAGCTAATATGGAACCCTCAAATATACCCCTAAAGAAGCTATTAAACATCAGGGTCTGTGGAGTAACTAAATAATTCAGTTGTTTATTGGTGTTTCTTAACATGAATTTATGTTATGGGCAATTGCCCAACTTTTTTTTTTTTTTTTCTCTCATGCTACCAACCCACTTGGGATAGATGAAAATAAAAGTCAAGAAAGAACGAACAGGCATCAATGAAACAATTGTTCTGGGCCCACTCCCACACAAATCACTACAGGATACCAGCACAGAAATGCAAATGTTACAAAAACACCAATATTGATCTAGTATCAACCTACTTCTAACATGAAATCCATATTCATTCTGCAAATATAGTGAGAATATATAGTTACTAAATAGAGTGTGCCACTAAGCCAATCATCAAAATCAACTGGTAAAGCTTCTCACAGTAACCTCAGAGAGGCTCTAACCCTTTCCGATTTGGTTTTCTTCCTTCTAGTTTTATTGAGATATAACCAACATACACCACTGTATACGTTTAAGTCATACAGAGCAATGATTTGACTTACATACATCGTGAAATGACTACAACAATAAGGTTAGTGAATATCCATAATCTCATGTAGATAGAAATTAAAGAGATAGAAAAAAATATACTTTTTCCTTGTGATGAGAACTCTTTGGAGTTTCTCTCTTAACTTTCATATGTAACATATAGCAGTGTTAGTTATATTTATCATGTTGTACATTACATCCCTAGTGTTTATTTATCTTATAACTGTAAGTATGTACCTTTTGACCACCTTCATCCAATTCCTCCTCCTCTCACTCCCCACCTCTAGTAACCACAAATCTGATCTCTTTTTCTATGAGTTTGTTTGTTTCTTTTTAAAATATAATTGACCTGTTTTATTTTTGCCTTTACTCAACACCTACCCTTTGTTCACTGTTGTAAATTCTTTATGAACTACATTTTGTTAAAATAAGAGTTTGCATGGAGAGTTGAGGCTTTAGTTGCCTTGCCCTTGTTGCCATTACCACTGGGCATGGAAGAATCAAGGGATGCCCAAGTTAGTCCCCAAGTTCTAGACATAACTGTTCCACCCTCCTACTGTGTAGCAGCAATTCTAACTCCTCATTAGTAATAAAGGTGATTACCCCCATTAGTTCAGTAGCTTCTTTCTTTGCTACTGGTAATTAGCATGATGAACCTGAAGAAATTATGTCTTAATCACAGCTTCAAGATCAGTTAATAAATTCTTTACTGTATCCTGATTGAAGTGTTCCTTCCTGGGACCTGGAAACTCTACTGGAACAGAGTTGTGGGATAGTAAGCACATATTTCACATACCAAATAGGTCCCTGGGAGTTATGGTGAAATGGACCAATTCTACTTCCATCCCTTGGTTCCTGGATCCGTATATTCTAGCTACTGGAGACACAGTTCTATACACTGGTCATTGATTCGGCTCATGTACTGCATTTTGGAGGTCAGCATCAAAACCACAGAGTGCTTTTCTTGACCTGGTACTGTAGCCAAGATTTTAACAGGCAATCCATCGTTATTCTATTAAGCCAATTCTGGGTGATGGAATACACGATAGCTAATACAGTCAGCCCTCTGAACCCACAGATTCAACCAACCACAGATCCAAAATATTAAAAAAAAAAAAATTCCAGAAATTTCCCAAAAGCAAAACTTGAATTTGCTGTGCACAGGCAACTATTTACATAGCATTTACATTGTATTTATAATTATTTACATAGCATTTACATTGTGTTAAGTATTTTAAGTAACCTAGAGTTGATTTATAAAGTACGCAGGAGGATGTGCAAAGGTTATGTGCAAATACTATGCCATTTTATGTAAGGGACATGAGCATCTGTGAATTTTGGTATCTGTGAGGGTCCTGAAACCAGCCCCTTGCAGACACCAAGGGATGACCGTCTAGGCTTCTCCTCTTTGGATTCTTTGATCTGAGGCAGTGCTGTCATTAGATCAGGCATTCTGTGTTCCTTCTGGAATGGAACAAGATGGAATAAGGGTAATGAAGGCAAACACAAATCTAGAAGAATACACCTTTGTAGAGGAAGGATTTCTGCCATCTCCAAGAAACATAAAAACGTCGAAACATGGCAAATATAGCCACTGACCTCTCTCTCCAGGGACATTAGCTCCTCTGTGCCTCTGGACTGGGCACTGAGCTGTACATGTACATGTACAGGGTTACCAAACCTCTACCTCAGCAGGAAACCCCAGAGCAGGAGAAGAGAGGTTTGCAGCACGATCTACATGAAGCACTGCCGTGTTGGATGTGCATGTGCTGGTGAGAGCCCATAAACTGCTGGTTACCTCAGCAGTAGCTGGAATAAGACAAGGGTGAGGCCAAGATGATCTCAGGTGGCACATAATAGAAGGTCCAGTGCTTTAATTGTTTAAATTACAGTTACCTATTACACAGTTATTGGACTCATGAACATAGTCATTAAGAATAATAGCAAATATTTACATAGCGCTTTCTATTTGTCACACATCCATCTAAGGGCCTTACATATAGTAAGTCATTTATCTTCACCACCAACCTACAAGTGAAGATAATCAGGTATATAGGAAACTGAGGCACAGAGTAGTTGTGTAAAGTATCTAAGGACACAATACTAGTGAGTGAAAGAGCCAGGACTTGGACCCAAATTGTCACGTTGCCTAAAGGGTAAATGGTTCTGCAATAACCTTAAAGTCAGAGAAAGGATACATATGCAGGCAACTAGAAGCCTGGACTTGTCTGTGGCGGGGAGGAGAGTCCTGGAGGTGAGGAGGGACATGGGAGATGTTATCCCAGGACTCACGGGGCCGATCACCTGGAAGTGATTGGCCCACGTTACTATCACCCTTGATGTGTTGGGACCTGTTAAATCACCAGGTAAATGCCTCCCAAATAAAATGAAAGAATCAAAAACTACAGCTCACAATGCCAAGAGCAAGGAGTTCTTAAACATTTTGTGCCATGGATCCTCTGTCATTCTGGTGACAGAATATTTTTAAATACATAAAATTCAACTGATTACAAAGAAAAGTGGACAAGTTAACAAAATTTTTAAAAAGAAACAAATTTGTGGTATAATACATGTGTCTCCTATATTATGCATTCAGTATTAAGATCTTGCTGGAATACTACCACAATTTCAAAAATATCTTTGTGATATATGCAACAATCATTATAAGAAATATTTATGGTTTCTCTTGGTGAAAAAGTCACAAAGACTGTTAAAATTACTAAGGTTTGTGGCTTACACTCAGCTGAAGAAAATGCTAAGTGTCACTGGGAAGTTAGTGAAAACACAGATGTAATTTTCCAATTCAAATTAATCAACCCCTGAATCCTTTGATATACACTTTGCAGAATCATGGAATCCCTGGAGAGGAGCAGGAAGATGGAAACATCCAGTGGAGGAACAAAGGGGGAGGGGTTTCACTTCTTAAAACACACCCCACGGCCCTATGATTCTTCATTAGCCTGTTGCATACCCTGCTGGGTAAACAGTGGTGAACAGACAGTGGTTCCTGCACTCATGTAATTCCAGTTAAATGGCTGGGTATATCGGCGTGTGTCTGTGTGTTTGTGTGCATTGGGTAGAGAATAGACGGAGATTAAAAACAGATTACTTAAGTGTTATGTTGGACTTTGAAATTCAGCAATTTCTTATGACAATATATGCCACTGACAAGCATCTGTTTCTTACTATATATACTATTATATAAATAATGCTGGTAGTTAAGAACTCCCTAAATTAACTTAGCAGAAAATTTGATAAAGGGTTTCCTCAAATGAATTTTTTGTTTGTTTTGTTTCGTTTGTTTGCAGTACACGGGCCTCTCACTGCTGTGGCCTCTCCCGTTGCAGAGCACAGGCTCCGGACGCGCAGGCTCAGCAGCCATGGCTCACGGGCCCAGCCGCTCCGCGGCATGTGGGATCTTCCCGGACCGGGGCACGAACCCGTGTCCCCTGCATCGGCAGGCGGACTCTCAACCACTGCGCCACCAGGGAAGCCCTCAAATGAATTTTTATTTCTTCTTTCCTTTTAATCCTTCATGCAACTTATAGTACAATAAGAGAAGTTTAAAAAATAAAAACATTAAGATGCTCTTCTTCCAAGAACCAAAAAGATAGCAGAAAGGGCATGCGTGTTCAGAGAATAAGATACTAATGTTAAATTAGTGCATTTCAAAAGTAATTTTGAATGGTTAAAACAGACATACTCCTAATCACTCATGAATACAGAAACAGGATCCAAAGATGAAACTGAAATACGTTTGTATTAGCTGCCACTTGAGGAATACCAAGCCTTCCTCTTGAGGTATGAGTAAGTGAGAGAGGAGTTGACACAGAATATAGAGTGGGAATCAGAAATCTCAGTCCTGAATGCTAAGCAGTTCATCTAAACAACCAGTAATCTATGGTGGTTGCACAAAACACTGATTTTATATTTGGTGTTTGAAGCCTTGACATTGCTAGAAATTGATAATGATTATAATAATTAGAAAGTAATAGATTATCATTGTAATGACTAGCATAAAATTGTTATAAAAGACTTTAATAAATCAATAGAAATGGGCAAAGTCTAAAAAGTATTGTGAAATTGTGTTTTCATTAAGTTACCTGAGGATCCAGCCTGCCAATAAGAGATTATCACGGGACGATTATCCAAGGTCATTCCTATGCAGAGGAAGTTGTAGAAAGTTTCTGTGACATACAACCTTCCAATAACTGCAATTTATTTCCACTAACAGGACCCTGTATTAAAGAGTATTGACTGGGGTTTCCCTGGTGGCGCAGTGGTTGAGAGTCTGCCTGCCGATGCAGGGGACACGGGTTCGTGCCCCGGTCCGGGAGGATCCCACATGCTGCAGAGCGGCTAGGCCCATGAGCCATGGCTGCTGAGCCTGCGCGTCCGGAGCCTGTGCTCCGCAACGGGAGGGGCCACAGCAGTGAGAGGCCCACGTACCGAAAAAAAAAAAAAAGAGTATTGACTGACAAAATACTAGGCCCTTCCAACAAGATCCAAAGCTAAATAACTAAGTGGTTCACAGGTATTCAAAACTACCAAAGAGCTGCCAAATTTATTTTTCTTACTGAAAGTCTGCTATGTGACAAGCACTATGCTAATTCTGGGGTTTGACTGTTGAGCAATTGGACACCATCCCAGACTTCTTGGAGCTAAGGTATTGGGTGAGAATCACTGTAAATTGTGATGTGTTAATTATGATGGAGAAAGTCCAATTAGTTGTGGGAGCACAATGAAGAGATACTTAACCTAGTATAGGGTGTCCAGGAGATATAAAGGACATGTGAGAATTGGAGGGAAGACGGTGGAAGCAGAGAGAGTGATGAAGCAGAGAGAGTATTCCAGGGAGAGGGGATCTACTTGTAAGCATGTGTGGGATTAGAGAGGGCATGATGATTTCAAAAACGTGAAAGAACTCAGGAGTGGCTGGAGAGTAGAATGAGGGGAGAGGCTCATGAACAAGGTAAGGTTGGAAAAGTACACAGGGGTCAGGGGTCACACTGTAGCTTACCTCACAGGCCACTGTTATGTGTTGGATTGTGTCCCCCACCCCAAAAGGCATGTTGAAGTCCTAATCACCAATACCTGTGAATGTGACCTTATTTGGAAATAGGATCTTGCAGTTGTGATCCATTTAAGACAAAGTCATACTGAATTGGGGTAGGTCCTAATCTAATGTGATTGGTTTCCTTATAAGAAGAGGAGAAAGCCATGCAAAGACAGAGGTATAGAGACAGCAGTTATGCTGTCATAAGCCAAGGAAAGCCTGGGGCTCTCAGAAGCTGGAAGAAGGAAGGAAGGATCCTCTCCTAGAGGCTTTGGAGGACGCATGGCCTAGCTTCCTTGACACCACGACTTCATACTTCTAGCCTCCAGAACTGTAAGAGAATACTTTTATTTTGTTTTAAGCCACCCGAGTTTGTGATAATTTGTTATGGCATCCCTAGGAAATATCTTAGGAGTTTTGACGTTATTCTTCAGGCCAAGAAAATGCCACTGCTGAGATTTGATTAGGGGAGCAATATTATCAGATTTTCAGTTTAAAAGGATGACTCTGACTACACTGGAAAATACAGACTGGCAGGAGAGGAAGACTAGTTGAAAAGAAGCTGGAGGGTATACCAGTAAAACTGGAAGTTACGCAGCCAGGATTCAGACCCAGTTATATCCCATTAGAGCTGTTCTAACAAAAAACACTACGGCTTCCACTGCTTGGCAGCAATACTGAGGCTCAGATGAAGATGGTCCAAACTGGAAGGCAAAAGCTCTGGGACTTGCCACCATGCTATCTCAAAGATTGAGTCTGTACATGCTATTTCTTCACGCTGCTCCTTTTGGGGAAAAATAAGTATCTCCTATGATGCAACTTAGCAATAAAGAGAGTTGTAAAAATAAATTCTAGCTTCCACTTTGGTGTGACAGTATTGTAATGCAAAACTTTTTCAGGCCCAATAAGGGAATTCAAAAGATGTTGAATAGCCACACATGGCAAATGTCTACAACGTCTGGCAAATGGAATCATCAAACCACCAGCTCTTAAACCACAAATCTGAGATTCATATTTAATTTCTTCCTTCTCTTATCTCCATATCCAATTAATCTTCAAATTATGTTGACTTTACAAACAAAGTATCTAAGAAGATTTTTTGTCTCCTCCATCCCCCTTTTCCAATATATCTGGGTATTATTCTTTGCTGCATAACTTATGAGACTGGATCTCTTGCAATTCTGACAGTCTGTGCACTAACTAAACTCCTTTAACTAATATCCTCTTCTTAAACCAGTCTGAGAAGATTCTATTGTTTACAACCAAGAATCCTGAATTCCAGGGCTTCCCTGGTGGCGCAGTGGTTGGGAGTCCACCTGCAGATGTAGGGGGCGCGGGTTCGTGCCCCGGTCCGGGAAGATCCCACATGCCGCGGAGCGGCTGGGCCCGTGGGCCATGGCCGCTGGGCCTGCGCATCCGGAGCCTGTGCTCCGCAGCGGGAGAGGCCACAGCGGTGAGAGGCCCGCGTACTGGAAAAAAAAAAAAAAAAAGAATCCTGAATTCCATACCAAGATAAAAAAAGGAAGAAGGCCAGGTTTGGTGTAAAGGGATGGTTAGATAATAAGTTGTCACAATAGGTCACGTCCATAGACAAAGAGAACTCATATTTCCTCACACGTAATGGACCCAGGAAAGTGGAATATTCTGATACCATTTTAATGCAACCACAACTAAAATTTTCTTATCCAAATCAGCCCTTGGTGGTAAGTTTGTCACCAAAAAATGAATGAAATGTGTACTATTTTGTGTGTTTCTTTGTGTGGATGAACTAGTAAGAGTGAGAGTTTGCAATTCACAGGTACAGGGATTAAAAAAATATTACCTTAACATATGTCAGCAGAATTCCTCATGGAAAAGGACCTATCATTGTTTTATAAAGTTATTTTTCTAGTCAAGTCATTTGAGGTGGAAGATGAGACCCTGAGAATGTTGGTTAACAGAAAGAAAAGATTATTAAACTGATCTGCACTCAAAATGAGCAGGAATTAGGTGTGCGCTAATTAGAAAGCATAAGAGAGAACAAATGTTACGAGAAGGGAGGAGAAGACTAAGGGAGGAGAGGAAAAAGAGAGAGAAGCAAACTTCTGGGAGGCTGGAGTCCACAATGGTAGATATGGCTGTAAGATATTTTTAAAAGATTGACTCTTAATATTTAAATTTGAATTTGTTTACATGGCTACCGTATAACTTTGTCAGTATCTTCAATTCTAACAAAGTCTACAGCAGACACAAAGCCTTGGGTCAGTTTTGCTTTCAGAGAAGTAGCTGAATGCCCTATCTGACTTGATACGGTTGAGAACATAGATAGCATCAATATAAATAACCAACTCTTAGAACCAGGTCAGAGAAAAAGGCCCTTTCGTGTTTTGATCCCTGCCTATTTATCTGTCTTCATGCTCCTGTCCCTCACAAGCTTTCAGTTACACTAGCCCACTCTCTCCTTTTTGAATAGCTTGAACCATTTGCTACCTCTGGGCTTTTGCATAACCTCACCATCTACCAGGAGCATCCTTTTCTCTATTCTTCTAGTGGATACTCATCAGATTTTTGCTTTATATGTTTATTCCTCAATAAAACTTTTAGAATAGTTTCCCCCCATTATACTCATGAAGAACAACGTACATTTTCCTTCATAGTATTTACCTTGTAGGGTCCTTTTTGAGGTTTAAAGGAGACAGCTCTAGAAGGTTTCTACTACACAACAGGCCCTCAATAGTTTTGTAACTGTTATTATTAACATCATCATAACCAAAACTGATCTCACTTTTTGCTGTTGGTTTCAACCCTCCTAAGGAGAAACACTCCAGATGGCATGCAGATGTAACTCAAAATGCCACCTCCTTATATCCCCAAACTGTTCAACCTCTAGCAGGTTTTGAGGGTCAACAACTGGGATGAGAGAGATGCAGTGTTGAAAGGATTTGGGCATTGAAAGACTGTTTTATTTCAGACAAAGAATCAAACATAGCCAAGATTGATCAGTCTAACCAGGGTGTTTCTACAAAATTCTTTGATAATGGAAATTTGGAAACATAAGACCTGTCTTTTAGAAATGGGGCCCAGCAGTTCTTGGGAATTTAGAAGTGTCTAATCTGTAATGATCTATGCTAAATTTAGCGAAGTGAGAAGAAAAGGGTACATTCACACTGACAGGGGCATTGCTTAACAAGAGTGGAATGCTAACAATAAACTTTCAGATTTAGTAAATTCTTTCCCAAAATATTTATGTTAGCACTGCCTTAAAGAGAGAATCCCACTGGCAATTATTTTTTCCATCGCCAATTATTTAACATAAATAAAACACATTATAATAGAATGGTATCCTATTATTTCACAAGACAATAAGGAATAAAGAAGAAGAGTCATTCCATTTTGCTATGTGCAGTTTTGTATCTGGCAAATGGTAAAACGTGAATATGCAACTGTTGTTCCCAATTAATGGGATGTTAAGGAATGTAAAGCTCTCTGAAATCCATTTGGCACATCTTCAAATGTGCCTCTAAACGTTTCTCTCCTCTAAGAGACAAAACAATGAAGAGAGACTTGGTTAATGGTTGGGCTCTATCATATGGGAAAGCTCAAAGAACAATAGAAGGTTTTTCTGACTGTTCACTCTTCCAATCAGTCTCAAAGGAGAAACATTCCTCGTCAGCCTGTCGACTGGACAGATTCTGAACATAAGGCATAGAGAAAGGGCGTGGAGGGGAAAACGTTTTCCAGATTGCCCCCTTAGAGCCTCAAGCAACCATCACACATGCTGCTCATACACTAAGAAAAAGATAAAAGAACATGTATTACTTTGAAGATTATAAATCATAATCACTACTGTTGTACACAATCAAAGGTAAGAAAAATTTTTTTAGGAAAATATTTATCAGCATCAATCATAATATAAAACATTCAAAAACTTTCCCCCCTCTTCACAACCTTCAGGAAAAATGCCTTTACTGACATAAAGGGGAAGAAAGAAAGCCCTGAACTGTCTACTGGCCCCATCCCACCCCACCACCATTTCCTGCACTGACCTTCCAGTATTCAGGAACATCACAACAACACCCTAACTTCCTGAACCTAGAGACATGTGTGCTCTCAGAATTGTCACTGATCTGAGGAATGAAGTTACTTACTCTGGACATGTTGCTAGTGCTTCCCATGGAACCACTGTTTGCCACAAATTGTCATCATTACATAGCTTGCTTCTGAGATTCAGGGCTGATGAGAATTAAGAGTTTGCTTGATTTGGTAGAATTATCTCTATGTTTAATTCTGGAAGAGTTAGGCAATCCTATAAAAAGATTCAGTTCTGCAAGGAAAAAGTCATATTGGTTGCCATACCCTTTGTAGAGTTTGGTTCATTGGCCCTTGCTTGTTCCAGCCTACCCACTAGATTACTGTGTCCAGCTCTCCTGTGCATCCTGCATCTCTCCTTTTCCCTGCTGGCCCATGTTGCTCAGGCCCCTGGATGCCTCCTCCCCAAAATGACATCAGCTGGAAGCAGCAATAAAAAGTAGTACAAATTGCCCAGGACCAGGAGTCAGACAATCTGAAATACAGTTATTGTTCTGCCCCACACTGTCTGTGTGACCATGGGCAAATCACTTAACCTCTCTGGGTTCCAGCTTTGTCATCTGTAAAATGAAGGGATTGAACTAAATGAACTCTAAGATCTCTCCCTGCTCCAAGGCTTCAAAATGAAAAGCAAAGCTTTAAGCGGGTTTGACCACAGTCACTTATTTTCACAGTGGGAGCCTTTAAAAAGTTTGCCTTTTGCTTGAAGTTTCTTTCATTTTTCTGATTTTCTTTTCCTTCTGGATAACTCTGATTCTCCTCCTAAAGGTTATTCTCTATTTCTATGATAATGTCCTACAATGTTGTGCTTTATGAAATATCTAGGCTTCTTATCAATATAAGCTATAACAGTCCCATTCTTTAGAGGATGTTCTCATTTTTTTTCTTTTGAAATAAACATGATGAAAAATTTGAATATTAGTTAAGGGTAAGCCTTCATATTATACCAACAGTCTAAGAGCAACTCAGCAGAAAACCAAAGAAAAAGTCACTCCAGGGACCTGATTGAATAGAAGTGTGTCATAATATATTAACTGACTCCGAGAAGGTTCTCCTGATTAGTACTTCCCACTGTGATCCTTCAATTCTCTGTCCACTTATTACATTCTAATCTGTATCAAACAATCTAGCAATTGTATTTTTCCTCTAGCTTTTTCTATACTTTATACAGACGCATATATAACTGCTTCCAAACCTTTGTGGAACTGAGCAGATAACAGACAAGCAAATTAAAATCAACCAGCCAATGGGATAATGACTTTAGCGTTTATAACATAAAGTATATACCCCCAAATAATCTAGATTTAAATGTTCTTCTCTTTAAAGATGTTGGGTGGGAAGCAGTGGGTAGAGGGGAGGAGGTGAGCTAATACTAAGGTTTTCCAGTGTTAATGACTCAGCTCTGGTACTCAAACTAAAAGGGCCGCCCCTGCAGCTGAAATGCACCCACAGAACTCTCTCCTGAGAATATATGTGCAAAAGAGGAAGGTGGGTGTTCAGTTTCAACAACTCTGAGGTCCAGTAGGTAGTCAACTCTTACAATTTGAGTTTGTGACAAGGATCAGATAAGAGAAAGCAGGAAGCATAGGTTTTATTCATTTCACTCCATAGCTCAATTCTTTTTCTCTCTCTAATCACCACACTCTGACCAACAAAAAATTATTTAACAAATCTGTATTTAACATTTAATCTATATAAGGCAATACAATATGTCCTGTGAGGAATATATCATGCTCAGAGATATGGTTCTTGGTCATTTTTGAAGTTAAGAAAAGACATATAGTCACAGACACAGCTTGTGCCAAGGGTTAAATAAGGGATGCAGTTGTGGATATTTATTTTCTTTCTTTGTTTAATCCCTACGCTTTCATCCATGGCCTCACTCACCCACATATCTGGGGACAGGACTCATACTCATGTCCCTTCTGGGGCTCTGACAGGGACAATAGAAAGTAGGCTAAGGAAAAGCCGGACAAAGGGGTAGAGTCTACGTTAGGATGAAAACGCACCCGCCATCATAGTTGGCTTAGTAGCACATCACTGATTGGCTGCTTCCCCTTACTGTATGGCTTCCCCAATTTCTACAGGTGTTCCTTCCACCCCACAAATAAGCTACTGACACTCTACTCTGTGTCTCAGGGCCTGCTTCTGGGTGAACCCAAACTTAAACAAGCGAAACATAAAGGATTGTTTTGTACCAACCTTGAAACTCCTAGTCAGTGCCTGATCATTTAATAGTAAGAATTTTTAGCAATGGACTATACTTTCCCACCATTAAAGACTCTTAAGTGAAATGAATAATCTGTATAACTATTAAAGGTGACCCTGGTCCTGATTACACCGTGCCACTTATTTAATCAAGCTGGGTTCTCCCTAAACCTGTATTGAATAAGGTCTGCATTCGAGATAGCACAAAGTATTGAAATGTCTGTCAAATCAGGCTCACAAGAATCAAAGGTATTCCCCAATATCGAGCTGTACTAATAATTCGAGTAATCAGAAGGCACAGGCAAGAAGGTAACAATCTAAGACCGTAAGCACATAAAGACACTCTGTAGCTTATATGTAACATGTGGTCTCCAAGTGATGCTTGCAAGAGCATAACATACAAAAAAAGGAGCTTGTTTGATCATAATGCATTCCCATTCTATATTCTAATTAGCTCACTGACATTTTCCAGCAAGCCATCCTCCATGAATCAACAGATTCTAGGTTTGTTTATCATAGTTGGGTTGGGTACATCATTCTAAAAGGACTCCACAGATGAGGAACCTCCTGCTCGTGAATACCAATTATGTTTGCCTGTTTACAAACCAAACAATCATTTGACCAAATAATCATTCTTTCTTCCTGGAGGCATCACTCCATAAAGGGAAAAAACAGACCTGCTGCTAGATCTTTCTTAACAATTAAATTAATATGTTAAAATATAATATTTAATAGACAGTATGGAATGATCATCAAAAGGTTAACAGACAAACTGACTCACTTTGAAGAGACACCCCAGACTTTTTTTTTTTTTTTTTTTCTTTCGTTTTGCGGTACGCGGGACTCTCACTGCCGTGGCCTCTCCCGTTGCGGAGCACAGGCTCCGGACGCGCAGGCTCAGCGGCCATGGCTCACGGGCCCAGCCGCTCCGCGGCATGTGGGATCTTCCCGGACCGGGGCACAAACCCGTGTCCCCCGCATCGGCAGGTGGACTCTCCACCACTGCGCCACCAGGGAAGCCCGACACCCCAGACTTTGAAAGTATCTGCTCTTAACTACCCCTGCTTTCACATAAGTAGTATTTGGTAAATAGTAGCTATTAATGCCATTATTTTCAAAATAATTTTGAAAGAAATTTCTATAATTGGTTAGCAAGACCTAGGCTTTCTTATGCAATCTTTTGAAAAATATAAATGAATACAGAGGTTCTGGAAATGACATCTTAATAAGAATACTGAAGTTCAAGCCCCCAGTGAACGAATGGTGGATAATACATTAACGTGGAGTTTGCTCAAGATACGAATTACTCAAGGATAAGAGATTATCAGTCTAATAGAAGTCTTCATCTGTTTTTTAACCAAAAGTTGACAGCAAATGAGAATTACAGCGTGCTGTGCCCCTCTCTCTGCAGGGAGGAAGGGAGGAAAAAGGCTGTGGAGAGTAGTAGAAGTTTCAATCATTTAGGCTGACAATGTTTTTCTGAAATACTCAATTTTAGGACAGTTTCTGAAGGTAAGAATTTCTCATTCTTCATTTATTTTAAAGCAGAGAGAAATACCTGGAGAAAATAAAAATAAGAACTGGACCAAAGAATATATTATATAACTTTCTGTTTCTCCAACTATGTGTTGTTCTTTATCATATGGATTTGGGGCTCAAAGATTTAAGAACATCCTTTCTGCTTCCAACTGTAGCTATTTTATTTTAAATAAGGCCAGGCCTGGGGCTAAACTGGGGCTAGATGCATAGAATCCTCTGTTTCCTCATCTTCATTTACCGAGAAAGCAGCAGGTCACAACACAGAGGCTACTAACACCACCTCCGTTCATCCACAGGCTGACTTTCATCTCAAGATCAAGGACTGGACGTGCCCAGTAAGTTTCTGTCACCCCTCTGGAGAAAGGAGTTCTTTCCATTTCTTTGTGAAGCTTAGCATAAGGAACAAAAAAAGTTCTGAGTGATAGGCTGTAGTTTAAGACCAAACAAAAAGTTACACCTGTGTTTAGTGAGACAACAAGGCGTAAAAAGAACCATGAAAAATGGGAAGTTTATCTCCAGTATTCATAGAAGATCCTTTCCTCCAGCACTTTAGGTTTCCCGGAATTTCTATGCCTCTTACACACACTTCCAAACTACCAATGTAAGAAGGATTTGAGATCTGTTTATCTTAAAAGGAATGAAGGATATTTTCCCTCCCCTAAGGGTATTTGTAATTTTAAGTTCCCTTTCAAATTATAAACTAAAAACTTGTGTTGACTTTTTTGTCAGAAAAGATACATTTTTTACTGCAGAAAAATACAAAATATAAAACAGTATGTGTCAGATATAAAGTGAGCATGAATATTAGGCAATTCTCCATTTTCACAATTAGAAGATCAAACTTTTGATGCTGTTATTATTTTTAGCTAAGCTAGATATTTACTTACTAGTAATATAAATCAAATGGTCAAATGTATACCTATAATATTTAATATCTTAATTTAATTATGAATGCATACTTAAGTTACACATAGAACACAGAAAAATCTATCTTTTTCTATCTCATATTCTTTGAAGTAATATTAACTACACCCTTCACATAATCATCTAACTCAATGTCCTGGTACATGCCATTTTCACTTCCGCTAAGTAGCTTCAGGTAAAATATTTTGAAATGTTTGTGATGCTCACTAGATATTTTATCCTAAGCTAAAGCTATCCATTCACATAAATCAGGATATTTTATTTTCTTATTCCTCCCATAGGTAATATATTCACAATGTCAATAAACAAAATACCAAACCTCAATTACTCTACTCTTTTTTAAAGTGTTCTTTAACTGTGTACTGTATACAATGTCATTCTACCCTGGCCATTGTCAGGTTGACCAAGAATAATTTCTAAATCTGAAGTCAATTTCTTTGCCTCCATTTCTACCAATTTTGTCAAGTGACTTCTACAAGTGTCCAAAACTAACTTTGATTGAGGTCATTTCAGGGTAATGTGCTTACCCAACATTAATTCTTTATTAAAATAAAAAAGGAAAGTGAAAGAACATGTGTAATATGATAAACTTTACAAAGACTCCAAAATAAGGCAATTAACTATACTGAGGACAATTTTCTGACAGGGACAATTCCGAATCCCAAGAAAACCACTGTTAATATCTTACGTATTTCCTCCTAGTAATACATTATTTTACACTTTAGTTCCATGTTATAAGCAATTTTGTATCCTGCTTTTTCTTACCCATCTAAGCATTTCTCCAAATCACTAAATATTCATCTTAAATATCACTTTAATGGCTCCACAATATTCCATACTATAGATACACCAGAATTTACTCAACATTTCCCCTCTTGATGGATGTTTAGATTATTTTCAATGCCTCATTATGAACAGTGTTTCAAAGAAAATCATTGTGCATAAAGCTTTGTCTGCATTGCTGATTATTTCATTGTGTTAAATTTCTAGAAGAGGAATTACTAGGTAAAATAATATGTACAACTTTGAGGCTTTTGAAACAGAGTAATAGCTTGCATTTGCAATGGTTATACTAATTTTCCACTCTTAGCAGTGATAAGAGAGAGCTCACTTGCCATATCTTTATCAGTATTGAGCATTTTATATCTTATTTTATTAATTTGATACTTGAAAGTATTACTATTGCTTTTTTAAATTACAAATGAAGGTAAACATTTATACACATTTACTAGTCACTTGTATTTTCTTTTTTGTGATTTCCTACATGTCCCCTCCCATTTGTTTATTGAATATCTACTGCTTTCCTTATCAATCTGTGTAAGCTTTATATATGTTCATGACATTAACATTTTGTAAATCACGTCTCAAAATTTCTATCTAATTTTTCATAATTTTTACAATCAGAAATTTTTTAAAATCTATTTTGTTTTCTTTTAACTTTTTTTATTGCCTTAATTTAAAATGTCATTCGCTATGCAAGGTCAGAAAAATATGCACCTATATTTTGCCTAGTTTTTCTTAATGGTCTAATTACTTATTTGTTTATTCATTTCACATATAGTTCTTTAAACCATCCATGACAGATAAACTTTAAGATAGCCCCATGATCTCTATATCCAGATAAGAACCCAGCCCTGGCTGACAACTCCTTGCAGCCTTGTAGGAAACTCAGCTACACCAGGCTTATAATTCCAACCTATAGAAATCATGAGATAGCAAACATTTATATAACCTATTTAAAGGCATATGGCATAAAGATATAATTCAAGAGATGCCAAATCCTCTCTGACTCTAGGGAAATAAGTGATCTCTTTTACCTGCCTGGTAAAGGAAGGCTTCACGGAGGAGGTGAGTCATTTTATGTATTTATCTGCAGGTAAATGGAGGAAAGTAGATTAAAGATCAATGTGGAACACATGAAACATTTGGACGACAGTGCAGAGAAAGTTTAAATGAGACAAAGCATTTCTGTAAAGAAGTAATAAAGGATAGAGTGGGAAAGGGTAGACTGGGCTCAGATAGTGGAATATCTTAAATGCCAAGTTAACAACCTTGAACTTTATCCTGAAGACAGGCAATGAAATGTAATTAAAACCTGATTAACAGAAGAGTTAGAGTAAAAAATCCCATATCAGTTTTTGTACTTAGCCACAACCAGTTAACCACTTCTCAAGTCAGTTAAAATTTGAAACTGGGAACATGATGCTCAGTAGGCAAAAATGACAGCCATGCTTACGTCTTACAGTCCATAAATCTGTCATAACATTGTTCACCATTAGAGCTAGTATGGCTAAAGCTAAGACATTCACAT
This sequence comes from Monodon monoceros, assembly GCF_005190385.1. Classification (NCBI taxonomy): domain Eukaryota; kingdom Metazoa; phylum Chordata; class Mammalia; order Artiodactyla; family Monodontidae; genus Monodon; species Monodon monoceros. The sequence continues at coordinate 153,409,732 of NW_021703778.1, read as the reverse complement.
TCAGAGTTAGGAGACCCAAGTTCTGAAACTACCATTTGCTACCTAGTGTCACCGATTAAATCCCTTAATCTCCTCGAGACGGCATAGTCCCACCTGTCAGTGAGTGATGATAGCAGTGTCTGCCTACAGACCTCACAGTGTTGTTAATAATGATAATTTGCAAACTGCCTAAATTTTAAGGGACTCAGTTCATCAAAAGGAGGATTTCTTTGATGGATTAAAGAATTAGTTGAGTCTAATTTAAAAAAAGAATAAAATGGGTTAAGTCATTGAAGTCAAAGAAATATGTGCACATCGGCAAGTACCTTATGCAGAAGCAAAGAAAGAAAATCATGGAATGTTCACACTCGTGGCTCCCACAAAAAGAGAGTCAGGAAGCCAGTTGCAGTTTGACCTAACTGAGCAGAGAGTCCGACAAAGACTAACCTGTGGTCTGAGTGAGCACAGACCACTATGTTGATAATATTAGAGTGAGAAAAGGAACATGCAAATGAGCCAGAGAGTAATTAGACGTGGGACAAGTGGTCCAGTTTCTGCCCTCTGGAGATAAAACGGGTCAGTGCTGCAAGGAAGCAAAAATCCCAGGGATCAGAGTGGATGAGTCAACATAAATACCAACAAAATAATTTATGGAACAACCCCAAAATGGAATAACATAAAATACCATGTTAGACATGAAGAAAAGTTAGTGATATTTATTGATAAATTATTAAAGGAACATTGTAAACAACATCATCACATAAATAGACACATATGGGGGGGAGAGAAAATATACAAAAAAATATTGATGGAAAACACTGATGAAAGTTATCTCTGGGTGGTGAAATTTGGAGGTCGTTTCCTTTAGTTTATACATAATTTACTTGTAATTCCGTCAAATCGGAAAAGTATTGTGTGTAAAAACTTATAATTTTTAATTGGATGATATAATGCACAGTAAGATTCTATGTAAATGGTAAAGTGCCATTCAGGTGTGAGTTATTATTAATCACCATTCTAATTTTTTCTACACAACTGCTTCCGTGATTTCAACATAAATCACACCAGTGGGAGGCAGATTATATGACCTTGGGAATAACACAGAACTGGGGGTTAAATCTTAGCTTCCTCTCTTGGTAGCTGGATGACCTTGGGCAAACTAATTAACCTCGGTATATCTTTAAAGGTAAAATGGGTATGATGATAAATACATCAAAGGATTGCTGTGAGCGTTAAGTAAACTGATGAAAGTAAGGAGTTTACTCTCAGTGAAAATAATAATTCGATACAGGTTAGCCACACATTATCACCACTCTATGCATTCAACGAAAATTTGCTGAGTTCCTACTCAGTGCCAGGGAAGAACTCCTTGCCTTGAGGACTTCACAGACCTGGGGAGAAAATTATTGAGGCAATTCTGTAGTATGCCTAATACAGTAAATTTAGCACAATAACTAATGAATGAGTAGTTTTGATAAGTGTGACGATAAAGTGTGTGTAATCCTATGAGAACAGGAAAGAGGGACACGTACTTATGACTAGGCGAGCGTAGAGAGGTTTCACAGCGCAGATGACACCTGAGCTCAGGCTTAAAGGATGTGTGGCTGCTTAACAGGCAAGGGAAGGAGCATTATAGGGAGAGGAAACAGCAGACTCAAAACCAGAGGCATAAAAAGTCTTGGGTCATGTTGGGGGAACTGGAAGTGGTTTCATAGGGCTAGAGGATGCAAAAGAATACGTCATTATTCAAACATTAGCATCGGGCTTCCCTGGTGGCGCAGTGGTTGAGAGTCCGCCTGTCTGATGCAGGGGACACGGGTTCGTGCCCCGGTCCGGGAGGATGCCACGGAGCGGCTAGGCCAGTGAGCCATGGCCACTAAGCCTGCGCGTCCGGAGCCTGTGCTCCGCAACGGGAGAGGCCACCGCAGCAAGAGGCCCGCGTACCGGAAAAAATAAAAAATAAGGGATGCAACCTTTACACCCAACATAACAAAATATTTAAATGTCCCAGATGCTTTTGCTGTTTTATACAACTGTACATATTATTCCTTCTACCTCAAACATCTTCCCTAGATTTCTCTGGATAATCTCTCCCCATCCCTCAAGATGAATTTTTTTTTTTTTAAGATTTATTTATTTATTTTGGCTGTGCCAGGTATTTGATGCAGTATGCTGGATCTTTTTTAGTTGCAGCATGCAGGATCTAGTTCCCTGACCAGGGGTCGAACCTGGGCCCCCTGCATTGGGAGCTCAGAGTCTTACCGACTGGACCACCAGGGAAGTCCCCCTCAAGATGAATTTGAATGCCTTCTTCAGAGGTACTTTCTTATCCCTAGACTAATAGGGATCAGTAACTAGAAGTCCTGTGTTCCCAAATCCTCTGTGCATTCCCACCTAATAGCACAGATACTTTCTTTTTTTTTTTTTTAACATCCAATGAAGCGATCAACTGGATTAACTAACCCTTTCAACTCTTCTGAAAACACACTGTTGACTAGTTGCCTGCTCTCTAACAGTCCTGCAGGCTTTCAGCCATCATCATCAATGGTCACCAAGAGCCAGGAATTCCCTAGCAGTCCAGTGGTTCGGACTCCACACTTCTACTTCAGGGGGCATGGGTTCAATCCCTGGTCAGGGAGCTAAGATCCCACAAGCCACATGCCGTGGCCAAAAATAAATAAATAAAATAAAATAAAATAGAGCGCTAAAAAAATGTTCACCAAGAGCTAAATGTTTGTTTCCACACCATTTTATGTCAGCTACACTTCTTATTCTAATTGTATGATTTAATTAAACTGTATGTAACTGATAAAATGTGGATATGCAAGAGAATTTTTTCTAGAAGTTAAATATTTTGAAAAGAACAGATAAGTTGCTAAAAATGAGTCAATCAAATTTAGTATAGTCAACACTAATTTAAAAGACTGTGGAAAAAAAATCACAAAAATCTGGAATTCTGTACTCACATTACTTCACTAGTATCTAGGTTCTCTCTCCACATTAAAGAAACCAAAACTGGAAATGCTAGATGATGTATTATGGGTATGGTTTATGTGAGAACAATGAGAGAAAACTCCAATCAGCAGTCTACATAAAAATGTCTAAACTAAAATAATACACTGGAAGCAATCCAAATGTCCACCAGTGGATGAATGGAGAAACATGTGGTATATACATACAATGGACTACTACTGAGCCTTAAAAAAGGAGATTCCGACAGAGGCTACAACATGGATGAACCCCGAAGACACTCTAAATGAAATAAGCCAGTCACAAAAGAACAAATACTATATGATTCCACTTATATTAGGTACCTGAAGAAGTTAACCACATAGAGACAGAAAATGGAATGATGATTGCAAGGGGCCGAGAAGAGAGGAAAATGAGGAGTTACAGCTTAAGAGATACAGAGCTTCAGTTTGAGAAGATGAAAAAATTCTGCAGAAGGATGGTGGTGATACACAACAATGTGAACATACTTAATGCTACTGAACTATATAGTTTAAAATGGTCAAAATGGTAAGTTTTATGTATACTCTACAATTAAAAAATAATGTTTAATGCATGTGGGTAGTTTTATAACTCCTCACTTTAACTAACCTAAAAATTAATCAAGTAACTATTGGTTTCCATCATTATTGATGAATAGACTTCTATTACATCAGCTTTTTAACTGTCTTTCATCTCCAGCAGACAAGCAGCCACAATGGGTGGGGACTATTTCTTCTATTACCTTTCATAGACTCTCTAGAACATATTACATTTCCTGGAATACAGTAAGTGATCAATAAACATATGTTGAATGAATGAATGCTGCCATTTTACTGCTAAGGAAGCAGAAGTTCAGAAGAGCTAATATCACACAGCTAGATAGTGGCATTGATGGGACAAGATTTCCAACTAACCAAAATTATATCCAATTTTTTCAATTAAAAAAATAAATTAGTATGTATTAAAACTCTGTTACATTCCAAGACTGTGTTAGGAGTTGACAATACAAAGATGAAAAATATCCAATTCCTGCTATCAACATGATTTTGTACTTTAAGACAAGAGCTTTAAACTCCCACACCCAGAATTGTCTCATCTAAACCTCCAGGGGCAAGGCTGGCAGGTAGGTTGCTTGGGAAATGACTGTAAACTTAAATATACAGTCTCTGCAAAGCGAACAGTCTAACACGGGTACAAGAAACAATAATCGTGGGTCTAGGGTGCACTTCAATTCGGCACCTGTAAACAATCTTCTGAGTTAAATTTCTCTATTTAGCATCTACAGACTCTCTAGAAAGCTTAACAGTCCTTGAGAGCCTGACTTGGATTCTCAAAGCCTCAGAGAGGAACATTTTGGGAAAGGGAACAAAAACAAACCATCTGAGGTCTCCAGTATCCCAATGGAAATAGCCCCAAACAATAAGCCCCCATAGTCCAGTTACATCCAGCAGGATGTTTCTTGCTTAAGTCAGTACCTACTAATCATATAGGTGAGCTGTCACACAAAGTGATGCATGCGGAAAACAGCCTGCTGGGGAAAGGGCCAAAACTCTCTTCCTAGCCAAAGAAATCAAAAGAAGTGATTGCCTCATTCAACTCTCAGGGCCCTAGTGAGAAGGTGTTGTTTCAAGTTAGGGAAGTAAGTCTATCTTCATCCTTGCACGTTCTCAAGGACATTCCATGACTTACGAAAAAGGGCCAGAAAAATCTAGGGACACCATGAGCTCTGAGGGGTATCTCTTGCTTAATTCATCACTGCTCTTTATGACTGAATTCAAGTCAATCATTCCCCTAACCCCACCCCCCATCCTCATTTGTATCAAAGGACCTTAATTTATGCTTCCAAAATCCAGATATAAACCTTTATCACCAAACTAATTCTTCACAAATTTCTTTAATGTTGTTATCCTGGCTGTAGAGTGAGCTCCTTGAGTGCAGGGACTGTGTCTGGATTGTTTTTATTGTGTTCCCCATGACAAACACAGTGTCTGACACAGAATTCAAAAAATGCAGTGAATAAAGAAATTGCCTATTTACCTACCTGTCTCCTCCACTGGATTATAAACTTTTTGAAGACAGAGTATGTACTTTGCTCATTTTTACACTACTGCTGCTTAACTCAGATGCTGGCTTATAGCCAAGATACCCTTGTTGAACAAATGAATGCACAGTAAAGGGCTGGCAGCACCCTACCCACACTCTACCTCCCATCTTCTGGCTGAGCAGATTTCCCTCCTGCCAGTTTGTTATGAAGGTGTCCATTGAGCTTCCTTTGTATGGAAGCCTTTTACACACACATATACCAGGTTGGAAGAGTTCAGGACCTGTGTGTCATGGCATTGATGGCTAGGCAAAGGGTCATTTGCAGTCTGGGACAACTGGATACAAGTTCTTGTAATCTGGGGGTCTGCTTTAAACTTTCACGGGTTAACTTTCTCCTGTATTCTCTATGCTCCTATAACATTCTATCTTCTCATGGTGCAGGAAGTACACTGTCCTATAATTCAAGAATACTGAGTTCCAGCCCTAATTCTGCTACCGAACTCTGTGAGCTTGGCATGTCATTCAGGCTCACTGGGACTTAGTTCACCAATCTATAGAATAAAAGGATTAACTAGCATAACTCCAACGCTTCTTCCAGGAAACCTAACATGTTATGAAGCTGTGACATAGGTCAAGCCCACAACCATATGAATAAAATTAAACAACTCTTTTGGATCACTCCCCGCTTCTTACTTCTTCTCCACAGGATCAACTATTCAGAGGCAAAGAACTGCATGTCTGGAGTTATTATTGGAGACCTGAACTCAAAAGATTTTTTGATGTGCTTTCCCATTTCTTGAAGAACCCCCTTCCTATACAGACTGACCAAAGCAGCTTATTGTATTATAAACGAGGTCTCCAAACTCACAGTGTATACAGTGTCAGCTAACACACACTCAGCTCTTAAAGCTGAAACCTGAGGTCTGTTGACCTCTGCTGTCGTCCAATTCAAATATTGCCCTGATGACTCCAGAAGATTTCCCACTTCTTGCCAATAAGATTCCCTTTTGCACTGTGTGGTTTCTGGTCTGCTCCTGTTTAAGTCAAAGGTATGGCCTGTGTGCATTCTTTTGAGATTCTCTAATCATTTTTCTCTAAGTAAAGGATCCAAGTGATACACCGAAAGTACAACTAATCTCCCAGAGCCACATAACAGACCTCAGATGAAATGAGCAACTCAACAGCATTCAATGTAGCTCATTTTTACCTTCTATGGTAAAATCACCATCTCTGTGGTACAAAAATCACCTATTCAATTTCAGGCCCTAATAATAGGAAAAGAAATATCCATCCAAGACAATCATCTTTGAGCCCACTGTACTATGACCCTATGCACACACCAAGAGTAAGTATATTTTAACAGAGGCCAATATCCATCTGCCACCTTTCCTGCGCGCGCGCGCGCGCACACACACACACACACACACACACAATTTTGTATTCAATGCACACACAAAAGGAAGAACATTATTTTGAATATTACTTTAAAAACAAGTAGATAGAGAGGTTGCTTATCAATTCTATAGCCTTCAGATGAGAAACTGAGGTGAGTATCTTTTTTCCAGCATGGGCATTTCTTCAAAATATGCTCATCTCAGCAAGCAGAAATGTGAATTACACTTTTAAATATTGAACAGTAACCACCAACAGTGAAACGGGTCACTGATTCAGCTCTGAAGTTGAACGAGGAATACCACTTCTTACATTGTACACTATTTTGTAAGTGATTCTGCAGACAAACTTCAAGGTATAGGGCAAGAGCAACCAGTGTGCTGCAGGCGGGTCTCTTGCAGTAACAGTGTGTTTACTCTGTTTCAGGTTAGAATGGATACCTCATCTGAAATAGAGCTTCTTAAATTTTAACAGGCAAATGATTCACCTGGAACGCTGGTTCTAATGAAGATTCTGACTCTAGGTCTGGGGTAGGGCCTGAGATTCTGTACTGCCAGCAAGCTCCCAAGTGACGTTACTGCTGCTTCTCAGACCACACGCGAGTAGCACAGATCTCAAACAGATCAATCATCCCTCTGGTTCCAGCAATGATTTTGTTTCCTTTTTATAGTGATAAGAAGTAGGAAGGATTTGGTAGATATATAAAGGCTTTTTGCTTTCTGAAAATAGACTTCAAATAAAGTATTTCTTCTATCTCTTTTCTATTCTCATTTGTTACAATTACCAGAACATTACTGAGAGATAAACCATGAGTCCCTGTGGCTATACAGTCAAAATACATGGAGGAGATATTAAGGGTTGATATATATTTACGATCACAGACCTCAGAACAGGGAAGGACTTCACTGTTGATCTGATCAAATCCAAGTAACCCAGGTGGGGTTCCCAGAGTAGAGAGGAGAGTGACGCAGGGCCTCACACTTCTAGAGGCAAAGGTAAAAATAGAGCCCAATTATCCTCACAGCTACAAAGAAGTGGTTGGTTTACTTTGAGTTCATAGTATTATTATTATCATATTATTAAAGTAGACAGGGCACAATAACAATTCAGGTATTTCAGCTATCGTATCTCTTTTCACTACAACTGTATCTTGTCAGCATTTCTTGAGATAGGGCTACAATAAACACACTTATCCCCATTTTAAAAACTGAGGAATCAAGACTGTAACAAAATAAGCAAAAAAATGTGTTTGAGAAGACACACACATCACACAGACACACACAGAAATGCCTGTACAAAGCTCCGAGTTTTTCTCAAACAGCACTCCGATCTGTCATTAAGCCAAGCTCTCTCCTAGTTTTATGTTTTATATAAACAAAATGTGACAGATAAAACAATGTGCTGTGGTTTTGTTATTTTTCTCTTTGTTTCCTTTCTTTCCGAGTTTGCCCAGTGTGCAAGCATTGATCTTCTTCTCATATAGTGTGATACTGCAGTTTTCTTGTTTTCATCAAAACAATTAGTCGCAGCTCAGAAGATATAATTCTACTAGCACATCACAGAAAATACTGTTTCCTGCAGGCTTTAATGAAGTCAGGCATCATGGGAAGCTGAGACAACAGGGAAAAGAATACGCTGTAAAATATAATTGCTTTCGAGAAGAAAGACCTTCCCCTGCGAATCCATTTTGGATTAAACTGCGTAGAATTTTTTTTTCTTTCTCTTTTTATCTTCTGACCCTTCTTTAAGGAGATTTGGTGTAACAGCCTACACTTACGTATAAGGTTTGTCCAGGTTTCAGGTGTGTTAATGCAGAAGATGGACTAAAATCAAAGATTAATTTTCAGCCTTTTGCCCTCCATCCCAAGACTGCTTTTCAAATACTACTTTTGCTAATGTTTTGATGTTGAATCATTAGTGTTATCTTTAGGCTGTCCCCACCCCATTCTGACACACAACCAAGCCACCTCCAATGCCTAATCAAAGCTTCAGCTTCTCATTTGTTCCATGCGCTCCAGCCCTATTGGCCTTCTTTGAATGTGTCAGTCATGTTCCTGGCAGGAGGAGTTTCCTTCATTGCTCCTTCTGCCTGTGATGCTCTTCCCTTCCACACTCCCCCTGAATCACTGGCTGATACTACCTCCTTAGAGAAGCTTCTTTAAACTAATCTAAAGTCACCCCCAGCCACTCTCATTCACAGTGCTCTGCTTTCATCTCTACAGAGCATGCATCACTATCTAACACTTCTGTGATTCATTTAGTTTTCTGTCTGTCAGAATAAAAATATAAGCTCTATGAGATCAGGGACCTTTTCAACTGTGATCATCACTGCACTCTGAACATTACTTGGCACATAGAAGGTGCAAAATAAATGCTTGCTGAATGACTGAATGAACAAATAAAATAAATCAATCATAAGGTACATATCTGAAATCATAGAATCGTAGGGAAAGAATTAAAAGTCGATAGAATCTAACCATTTAATCTCCAGAAGAATAAAATGAACTCCAGAGAGCAAAAAGCATTGTTGAGAAGGCTCTCAGAAGCCACTGCAGGGCACAGATGTCATTCATTAATTCTTTCAGCAAACTTTTGTCAGGTGCCAGGCACCATCCAAGATTCTTAGGAATCAAGTGGTGGGAAAGACAGATGCGGTGTTTGCCATGATGGCACTCAGGCTAGAAAGCAGGGAAAAGGGAGAGTAGGAACCAAGACTGGAGTAGCTAGGAGGAACTTTATTCTCCCCACCCACACAGTGAATGAATATAAAGCTTCAGAGTCTCAGAGGTAAAGAAAATTATATAGCTATCTAAAACATAGAAGAATACAAAAATGAAGGAAATAGGCAGTGTCAATTATAAAACATCTATCAGAGCTCCATTGTTCTGTGACTCGGAAAAACACAAAGCTATCGAAATGGATACTAAAATAAAAATGAACTCTCAGTGCCATCTCTTGGAGAAGCTTCCTACTACCATGGTTGAGCAGGACCCTTTCTACTTACGGACTCACTGCCATCATGATTGCCCCAGAATTCACAAGGGCCAGATGAAAAAACCTATCTGCAAGATAAACAACCTAGACTAGGATTTTATTCTTCTGAAAATGATTACTAAGGAGTTCCTAGGGAGAAGATAAACCAAACTGTGTGAAAGTTTTATCACTAAGAAGGTGCAGAAAACCCTCAGTCAGCGCTATTGAAGTAGCAAATTTCTAGGGACTCGTGTATAAAAAGTATTATGCAATAGATAATTACACTCCAGTGGATGTAACTTAATCATAACATAATTAGTGGCAGGAAAATAAAAAATATTTCACACAAGCATTAAAATCTGCCAATTTAAACAAATCCTGCTCATTGGCACATATCATAAGCAGAGGCTTAATCATAATAGAGTCTTGATTTTGCTCCCCCTTGGAAACCACAAGCACAGCCTTCTTAATTATTATCAGTGACCCAGGGGATCAAACGGGTAGGTTTGGCTGCAAACCTACTGAATATTATATATTTATAATAAATTTAGAAACTGATGGTTAATCTAGATTATTCTGGACAAATGTGCTTGACTTTTCTGAGGCTATATATGGAGAAGGAGAAAAACATTACCGTGTTTCAGTTACTCAAGTCTCAAGGGAATTTCTTTTCCTTATTGAAGTGTTGAAAATGTTTCATCCACCCTATAAATCCAAGAGGCACTGGCCTTGTTTTAGGGAGTTACCAATCCAAAATGAACGAAAAAGAATAGTTTCTCCTCTCTGACTGTGTCTGTCTAATAACAAACTATCAGCTTCAAAAATAATCAGCCAAATTCTGTGAACAAGTCAAGCTGCTTCTAGTCCTACCGAAACAAGAAAGGAAGACTGGGCAAACCTCTGTACTTTTCCATTAGGGTTGGGTCAAGTATACACTTTCCATAGAGTTCCTATCAATTTCAAAGGCCTAAATCATAACGCCACAGGTCAACCGAGGATAGACTATTCAATTCTTTATGTTCAAAGCAGTCTTCTCTACACAATGTAGTTTAAGCTCATTGGTTTCCCCACTATTTGTGCCAGGAGATGGCAACTTTTCTGTAAAGGACCAGACAGTAAATATTTTAGACTTGAGGGTCACATATGATCTCTGCCACATAGTCTTCTTTTTTGTTTCTTTGGTTTGGTTTTTACAACTGTCTAAAACTTTACAAGTTATCAGTCCATCAGCCATATAAAAACAACATGGGCCAGAGTTTGCCAATCCCTGACTTGCACCTAACATCAAAGTATAACGTATTTCCTAAAAATTCTGAAAGCTGGATTTTCACATCATACAATGCAAAGCATGAAGATGTGACTGCAGAACAGATGAAGAGTAGGAAGGAGAGAGGCTTTGACATAAAGAACGCTTTTTCCCCATAAGTAAAGTGAAAGCCCTTCCCAGCTTGGGTGATGGGGGTGGATGTGGGCTGGAGGAACCAAGAGAGCTTCAGAAAGAACAAGATAGGGTTAAATGCTGCTTCTGTATTCAAGTGGACTCTGAACCCCCTGGTTTTTGGCCTAGAGTGGGGAGGCATGCCAACCTGAGATACTCATAGAGGAAATAATTTTAAAAGTATGGAATGACAAGACAGAGGGACTGAAAAGTTTCTCCCTATTTCTCTGTCAGCCAACTGCATGTGACCTGCAGCAGATTCATAGCTCCCACATACCCCAATGAGGGATAAATAAGGACTAAAAATCTATTGGATGTCAGAACAAAGAAGATGCTGAGTTCATGAAATCTGATCATCTGTAGCAGCTATCAGAACACAACAGAAGCCAAGAAGGAGCAGATTCATTACCAGCAGTGGTCAGCAAGGATCCAGAAGCCACTGCACTAACTGGAGATGCCTCTCCGCACCAGGATGATGGGCTATAGCTTTTCCCAGCACCCAATGGCACAAAGAGAAAAAAAAAAAAAAAGAGAAGAATAAAAGTGAGGTAGCAGAAGCCTGAAATTCTGAGTTACCCCTTAGGAGTGAAGAAGCTTCAAATCGGGCAGTGGCTGAAATAATAATGCTGACACTGGACTGCAAATTCAACTAGATTGGACTGAATATACCAGAATGCCATAAATAAGTTGTCTGCTCTAGGCAGCTTGACAGAACTTGAGAACAAAGTGGAGCTGAGCTGTAGAAAACTACAAAGTTACAGTTCTGCACCCCTGAGTGGTAATGTGTAAATTTATACCTGATCTACTATGTTTATTTTCATTAAACTGTTGCTCCCCCTTGAGCTGAAGGCAATATGTCAAAACGCTTTTACCGGCTACAGGAAAGAGTACTTTAAGTGCAATCTCAGGATGTTAGATATGGAAGAGATCTTCATAGTAATGTTAGACTTATGCAGTTGTTATAAACACGAGCTTCAGCATCGGACAGACCAGGGTGCACATCCTGGCTGTGCTGCGTGCTGGCCACAGGGCCTTCCACTGCTTGCCGAGATGCTGAACATCCTCTCCCTCCTTCATAAAACAGAAGTAACGCCTGCTCCACACGGCTGCTGCCAGGTGCATGAGGATGCGTATGTAATCCATTTACCACAGGACCTGGCATGTGATAAATGCTCAAAATATGAGAGCTGGAGCCAGTTGAGCCCCACATCTTCAGATAAGGAAATACTGAGTCAACAGTTTCAGTGGGTCATCAAAAAATAACAACCAATATTAAAAGCATTAATTATATTTTTCAGGTTTAAACAGAGTATTCGTTGTCAGAGGCCTGTCTCATAATCATTTTATTTTCCCCATCAGGACCATCCCTAGGGGCAGGAAATCCAATTCATAACCAATAACTGGCAAAGAGCGGCAATTATATTATACACATCCCATAAATGTGTTTCAAGGTTAATGCCAAGATAAAGCCACAACACTGTACTTGCTTAAGAAGGATTTTTTTTTTTTTTTTTAGTACTTCTGTTGAAATTTTGGAAGTTTTACTGTTGATTACACTAAGTATGAACAAGCTGAACATTCAAGGCTGAATCTGCCTTCAGCCCTTGGCAAGAACTGCATATTCTCACAGGTACAGTTAAAAGAATAGTAATGGTATGTAGCGGTATATGGTGGCAGTAGTAATAGCTAACTTGTATTATCAAGCACCTGCCATGTGGCAGCACTGTGGTAAGCATTCCACCACGCATAAGCTCATTTTATTTTATTTTTTACTTTTATTTATTTATTTATTTTTGGCTGCATTGGGTCTTCGTTGCTGCGCGCGGGCTTTCTCTAGCTGCGGCGAGTGGGGGCTACTCTTTGTCGCGGTGCACGGGCTTCTCATTGTGGTGGCTTCTCTTGTTGCGGAGCACGGGCTCTGGGTGCGCAGGCTTCAGGAGTTGTGGCACGTGGGCTCAGTAGTTGTGGCATACGGGCTTAGCTGCTCCGCGGCATATGGGACCTTCCCGGGCCAGGGCACGATCCTGTGTCCCTTGCATTGGCAGGCGGATTCTTAACCACTGCGCCACCAGGGAAGCCCAAGTTCATTTATACTTAACTCTATGAAGGATGTCCTGTTACCATTTCCATTTTAAGATGAGAAGGCTCTGAGAAGTGGCCAACTTACATGGCTAATTAGAAGCCAGGATTTCAACCAGGAATTGACTCAGAGCTGGTCTTGATTTCCTTTTTGTTCAGATCCTGGGTAATTTTCTCCATATTTCTAAAGTGCAGTGAATTATGACAGTGCCCTTCCTGTTTCCACCCAAATCTTTGTTTATTGAAAGCATTTCGTTTCCTCTTCTTCAAGGTATCATTTATTCTATTTTTTATTATGCTCATTGTTGGATGAGCAAAGATGAGCTATCACCACCTATAAGGAGTAAAAACACCGCCACCCTTGTCCACAGTGACTATAAGTCCACCCTCCCCAACAAGCAGCATGGCCACAGTCACGCAGCCTGGAAATAGCAACGGAGATTGGAACCCATGCAGTCACTCTGCTTTCAAAGACTTCATGCCTACTATACATGACCACTATTTCTCAGTCTAATTAGTAGCCATAGCAACAGTGATAATAAGAGAAACTCACAGATCTCTGATATGCAATCCTAACTCTGGACTGGGGCAGTCTTCAGCAAATCAATTTCCCTGACTCTGCTTGCTCATCAGCAAAATGGGACTTTAAAACACCAGCTCCCTTGAAAGTAACAAAACACACTGTGGTAATGTTTGTGAATTGCTACAGCAGAGCAACGATGGATTGTTCCAAAATGCCAGGGAAATACCAAACTTGATAAGATGGGCTGCCAAATGGACATTGGTGAGGGATGGTGTTATCTCCCAATGCAGGATTTAATTCCAAAATAAGTGGCAAAATTAAAATAAGAGAATCTTAGGTGAGAGTCTCTGTATTATAATTGACCTAGTTCTTGAAGTGCTCTTTAAACATCATTTCCTTTGTTTCCAGATCCTGGAAAATATTCTCCATGGTGATCAAGTGCAGGTAATGATGACAGTACTCTTTGTATTCCATCAGAGCCTTTGCTTTTCATTTTCCCCTCTTCCTAATGGTATCATTTTTCTTCTTCTTTCCATTAGTTCTCATTGCTGGTTGATGACCTTTTGTCAAAGATAAACTATAGCCACCTCTCAGTAGTAAAAATAAGACCACTCTTCTCCGTGGTGAATAAGCGTCTCATCCTCTAGAACATTTTCATCTCAGCATCTTTCAAGTGCTCTTCCCTTCTTAGGATGGATAAGGTTGAGGTTGAATGGGAAGAAACTAATCAGAGTTACAGACACTAAAAACTGGAAGGAGTCTTAGCTATCAACAGCCCTTATCCTTTCAACTCACATTCAGCTAACAGTGAATTTTTGACATATACTAAGCTAGGGGTTTCATTGCATTACCTCATTTAATTGTATATAATCCTCACCAAAATCTGTGAGATACTTTCATCCCCATTATAGAGAAAAGGAAACAGAACTTGGAGATGCTAACTGCTTGTCAAATAGTTAGCAGTAACAACACTGTGTCTGTACTGAAGGCCCTTCTCTCCCAGGTCAGGGAACCAATTTGTTTCAAATGCAGATCAATCACAGTACATCGCCCATAAAATCCACAGCACATTGCCCAGAATCATGAATCAATAACAGGCTGAAACTAAGTTAATACTAAGACAAAATGCTAAATGCCAAGGGTAATATTGTTTGAAAAGAAAATTCTAATTAAAAGGAAAACAACCAGAAAGAAAACCCTTTTGGTGTATATGGTTTACATAATGGTTGTGCTTCATTTCTGACAGTGAAGGGTGGTGAGAAATGTTTCTCTCCCGATATTCTTAAAAGAAAATTCACCCAAAGTTAGATTTTGCTTGTTTCAATGGTAGAAAAGATGTGATAGAAGAGACTGATAAATAATTTATGAACAAGAATACTTCACTGATAAGACTGGGTGATGAAACCTTATTTGAAAACCCATGAGGAACATTCTTAACGGAAATTATTTTCACCTCTTCTGGGTGGTTGTCTTTTCTCCCCCTGCTATTTAGTTTGATTCTGGCTTGACGGTCACCACTGCATAGAAATGTAGCAGCAAACACAGTGGAAAGCCTTTTCACATGATTATTTTCGAAAGTAATAAGACATGTGCGCCCTGGAAAACTAGCCCTTCCAACGTGTCAGGTAAGGAGCGTGGATGATATTTTTAAAAGCGGCCTCCAGCTTCACACCACGAAGGAGCTCGGAGGCAAAAATTCCAGGCATCTAGGGTGGACGTTTGCTGCCATCTACTGGTGTATGATGGGAGAGCAACATATGCTTCTGCATTTCTTCAAATGAAGCTGAGAGAATTGAAAGTTGGGAGATGGGGGGAAACATTCTTTTTATTAGGTAAGAAAATCCCTGTGGAGAGGAATTTCTATAGCCAGTTACAGAATCATCCATATGTAACTTGTGTTAAAGAATGTTTAATTAAATTAAATTAAAAATATATATATTTAATAGCAACCCTTGCTAGGGATTCTACTCCTAAGAGATGCCACTCTCCCCTCTTTTTTTCCAACCACAGTATGTCTGAATACATCCAAATTCACATTCATCCTTTTGAAGTTTAAAACTGAGGAGGAATAGCATAATAGTTTGGTTACTCAACATGGGCTTTTGTTGTCAGAACAAACTCCTAACAATTATTAGCTGCCTGGAACTTCAGGCAAGTTACTAACCCCTTCAAACATGATTTTTCTTATATAGAAAATGGGAAACAATCAATCTCACTTCATAGTGTCATTGTGCGTCTTTTATTCAAGGTGCACGTACTGGGAGGTTGGCCTGAGGATTCAATGTGATAATATGCATAAAGTTCCTTGCAAAATACCTGACACAGGTAAACTCTCAAGAAAGGCCAGCTGTCATCCCTTCTGAACATTAGCATCGCTTACTTCACTTCACATTGCAATGGTTAATAATTCCAAATTGTGGTACTGATGGGAGAAAACTACCCAGAACAATCTCACTGGGTCATAAACTTCTCTGAGAAATTAGAAATCCAGTTTTTGTGCCTCAAGGAAGACCATGACAACAAGGAAAAATGGCAAGGCCAAAAGAGAAAGACAGCTATACAGATCAGAGAATCTCTGCGTTGCTTTGTTCTAGATGAACAGTTAGAAAATATCCCAATTCCAGTCCAGTAATCACAACAGTCTGAAAGATGATGAAATGATTCTCTAAGACGGAGAAGTTTGAAAGAATGAATGTATGTGGAGATTTTGAATGATTATGCTCAGATCATTTGGTCACATATTTGTTTTACGAACAATACTTGTGATTTTGACAGATACACAGATGCAGGGAAAATTGAAAGTTACGTTCTTGGAAGCGAGAGGCAAAACAGAAATAGAAAAAGGACCACTTCCTACTGAATGTCAACAGATGATACACGTTAAGTATGTGATATTTTTAAGCACTTAACTTTCTTAGCCTTATAATCATCACTATTCAGAGGATTTGGGGAAATAATCATGCCATATCCATAAGTCTTCCAACATGTTCACTATAAATGTGTTTTAATAAGCTTCAGGAGTCTCTTGAAAAAGGTAACAATTGTGCAAGATGCCATGTTGAATGGTCACAAAATTTAATCTTAACTCTGTAGCAAGCCCTTACCTCCCTTAAGCACTTCATTTAAATCAAAGACCACATTATGGCTTTAAAAATACACGCTAAGGGGTGGATAGAGAAACAGTGTAACATAGAATGGCATTTAGCAGAGAACCATATAACAAAGTAGATTAAAGGATGAATTCTAAAACTAGGCTGCTGGAGTTCAAATTCCAGCTCTGCCATGAAATGGATGTAGGACCTTGAGCAGGCTACAAAACCTCTCAGTCCCTGTATTTCTCTCCCCTGTAAAGTGGGAGTAAAACAGTATTTTGCTTACAGAGTTGGTTTGAGGATGAAATGAATTTAATATATGTCAATCACTTAGAACAGTGCCTGGTATGTAGTTAAGCACCATGTGTTAGTTATTATTATAGAAGCAAAGAATATTTGGAATGAGAAGTTTTACTAAAATAAAAGCTGGTCCTTTAGAATTTTTCTTTATGCTGGTTATTTCCAAAGTTATTATTGTTTGTTGTTGTTTTCTGTGTTTAACAGTAGAATTTTTTTTAATTAAATAAAATCATACCCAAGTCCCAGTATATAAAGGATAAAAGCAGAACGGAATTCACTGACAGTTGAGTGGCCACCAAGCCATCCTGAGATCCCCTGAGTGGCTCCTGCTGCACCACAGATGAACCAAGGGGACCCCCAGAAAACAACAGCGAGAAAACCATTGATTTTTGCCATTTGCATCTCGCAGCTCAAACTTGATCTGAGCAAATGGAACCAGGAACACCCGTGGAGAAAGACCTGTAACCTCTTCTCACGCCCAGGCAGGCATCTCACAGCGTTAGGAATCTGTTCTTAGATCACAAGTGATGCACAAAGTAAACACAGAGGCTGCATTTGTGAGCGCCCAAGGAAGTTTTAATGCTGGGTTGATCAGCTCCAGTACTGTGTTTAGTTGTTTGCTGTTCATCTCGTGCATCTACACACCACCAGAGGAAGGTGAGACATATGAGACATACGGAAGGTTATCGAATGTTGTAAAATGGGAAAATGGGGCAAAACTATCCAATTCAGCTCAGATGCTATTGTAGCTGGGGCACATTCCGTTAAGTCTTGGTGTTCGATGGCCCTTAGATGCTACAACCCCAGGTAAGTCAACCAATAATAAACCAGCCAATAATATGTCTAAGGACAACAGATTCATTTCTTCTAAATGAAATTATTTCAGCATTTGGCAAAGAATTATTTTAGCTTCAGCATGGAGATGGGAACTCCCTTTGAGTGTTCCAGTAACACATTAAATGGTTTGTCATGTATGTTTTATTCCTTAAGTTTGTAATGGTCAAAAGTCATTTTTTATAATATCTGTAGAAGATCACTCCCAACCTCAGGTGTTCATTTTTATAGTTTGTTCAATATAGGGACTACGTGGAAGTTTTAGAATATATCCCATTTTATTTGTTTTCATTGGGGCATCAATAAGTTTTTCCAGTTCTATATGTTCTATTACACTACTTGACATTGGTGATGCTTCACTAGAAATTTTCTAATTACTCTTCCTTTATAATATTATCCTAAAGGTTGAAAACATTTAATGCTATTTTGGTTAGAATATATTGCGTTTTTAGGGCAAGAAACTTTTCTGTTGTCAGCCAGAATGTTTTCCATAATAACTATGAAACTCCTCTAAAAATTGTTATTTTTCCAGTGATGACACATCAATCCAATAGTTTTCTGTTTGCTGTCTAAAAAGGGAAATGGCATATGAAATAATCTGAGAACCCCTCGCAAAAGAAGATGAGGTAGAAAGATAAAATTTGGATGGTTGACTGGATAAATGTTACCTTATAAAGAAAAGACCAAGTAATACGAAGTCTAAAATCCCTCCACTATATCCAACATATGTAGATATGGATCAACAAGCCTGGGAGTTAAATATTTACTTTGATTCTCATAACGACAATCCATCACTTATTTTGGCTACTCAGCATCCGAACACCATTTCATGGGGTTTTGAGCATTCCAAGTTTATTAGTTTTGGTGGACAGCAAAGACCACATTTAGAAACAAAAGTGCTAGCTGACTGCTTTTCTAGCATCCCTTCCTCCTAAGACTCAGATATGGAGTAGGACTCTTCCAATCAAACTCACGCAGCTGGACTTTGACCCAGTGACTACAGATACAAGAGAGGGGAGTAAGGAGCTCTGTCTCTGCTCGTGGCAGGAGGGTTGTAATGGATGCAAGGCTGAGTGTCAGGCCCAATATTAGCAGTCACACGGATGCCAGAATCTGCTGTTTGGCAGAAAGGGTAGCAGTTTACTCAGCAGATGTGTTCTAAGCCATGCCTTGTTCAGAAAGCTTATTCTAGCTTTCTAGGTCTATTCTTCTGCTCTCCCAGTTAGTTCTGTGAGCCACACGATAAACTTAAATTCCATTTTGCTTAGTCTACTAGATTCAGTCTCCCTTGCTTACAACCAAGAACTATGAATGAATTCCTCAAGACCTTTGAACCACAGGGGTTAGCATTGACTTATATACCCACCAGAATTTTTCAAATTGATTTAGTTTTACTTAGCCAACAACACCTAGCTCCTTAGCTATTAGAACTTAATCTTCCTTTTTTAAAATACCCAACGGCAATTAGCACAATGTCACCTATGTACAATGTGCACTAAATCAAAATTGGTCAATTGCTTTAATAATTTGTCAAAGACAACAAGAGGAAAACAATTCTCTGTTCTCTCCTTCTCACGTCATTCATGAGGATATTTCAGGTCCTTTGTTCCGAGACTCCAAATCTGAGAATGAAAACACTCATATTATGTCACCTACACGTCACTAGCAGGAAAGTTCTGAAAGCAGGAGATTATCAATGACCACAGCATCTTGCAAAACAAGAAAAGAAGAAACCCCAGACTACAAAGCTTAAAAAAATTTAACTTAGGGCTTCCCTGGTGGCGCAGTGGTTGAGAGTCCGCCTGCCGATGCAGGGGACGCAGGTTCGTGCCCCGGTCCGGGAAGATCCCACATGCCGCAGAGTGGCTGGGCCCCTGAGCCATGGCCGCTGAGCCTGCGCATCCGGAGCCTGTGCTCTGCAAAGGGAGAGGCCACAACAGTGAGAGGCCCGCGTACCACAAAAAAATAAAAAAATTTAACTTAGCAAAAGAATTATTCTGATAATTTTTTCAAATTATTTGCTCACAATAGTCTATCACATCTTGACTCAAGAATTGGGGAGTGTGAAAGGGTCCAGTGGAAGGTGCTCAACAAATATTTGTTGAATAAACTAAATTAATTTTCAAAATACTCCATAAAAAATAGTCAAATATATATCAACAATATTCATACCCTCCCTTTGAAACTCCATCAGTCATCTTGTTCCTTTCCGGCAGACATTCACACTTTTTCTCTCCTCTTTCCATTCCCCAATATTCAGTAATACGTGATGTTGCAGTCCTCATGCAAATCCAAAAGTGCAATGGTCAGTATCCACTGGCTTTGAAACAGGTTGCAACTTTAAAGTGTAGATTCTCCAATATACTATTATCTGCATTTTTTAAAGTTTCTCCTAGCATTGCCCTGCGTTTCAAAAATCTGTTTGCTAATGTCTCTCCTGGACTGGGGTTATCCAACCCTAGGCTCAGGGAGCTGTGAAGGTTCAGCTATGTGAACTAACTGGGTCATAGGGAAGAGAGCAAACTCCACCTCCCATGGTCAACCAAACAATGATAAATGTTGCATTTTATTTTCCAAAGCATCGTCTTTCAGGAAAGCAGTCAAACAAGTAAAAACTGGATATACTTGCTGCTGACAAATGGGTGTAAATATCTGAGATGCAAAAAAAAAAAATTGGAGTCATTATGCTGAAATCAGTGAATACATCTCGGAAGAGATGAAATGGGGTTGGTCTTAACATGAGGAAAGAGATTCTCAATAGGGGGTTTCCTACTGAGATGGGGGTTTCCATGTCTCTCACTGTGATTCCAAATTCCTTTGGAGGAGGGGGTGGAGGAAAATAGATAACAATGTGACTGAGGTTAGAATCTAAAAGAGACATAAGACATGGATGTCTTTACCCTCTCCCTGGGGCAAATTTCTTCCATGTTAATCATTTGGACACTGCTTTAAGTTAAACATCTCAAAAACAGATTTAACTTTGATTTAGTCTACCCATAAAGGGTATTGCATTAAACGCTTATTAAGGAATAAATCTTCATTGCTTTAAGTAATAATTTAAAGAATACTATTTTAAAGTTAAATTGCTTTAAATAATGCTTTAAAGAATACCTTTTGGTGTTTCTAAGTTGGTTAACATTAATAATAAGCCCCAGAATGGTAAGAACAAAAATTAAGGATATTATACAGAGGCAAGTGACAATGCAGGTTCCTTTCAGCTTCCTTGTTCTTTTGAATCCAGTTTCTTGGATTTGGCTCCCTGGTGAAGTTCTCTTATTTACAGAATTATAGTAAAATTCTCTGAGAAGGAGCTCTTAGTAAACAAAAGAGGTTTTGTGGTCAGAAGGACCTGGGTCCTAGCCCTGCCTCTTGTACACTGTAACCATTCCATGTCTCAGCTGTCTTATCTGACAAATGGGGGGAGAAAATGATCATTCTTATCTTAAAGGCTAGTTTTAAAGAATAAATAGGATAAAACATTAAAAACCACAAAACTTGGCACACAGTAAGCACTCAGCAAATATTTTCTATTGCTAATGTTATTTATTTTATCCCTACAAAATCTGTGCCAGACTGTCCCAGGGCCTGCAGTTATTCTGCTGCTGCTTTCAGATCTGAGCCATATAAGATTTGACTCCAATTCAGCTATATATTTCCTAAATTAACCACCTTATGTAATTAGCATCTCCTAGTTTGTGTGTCTGGGTTTTTTTTGTGGGTTTTTTTTTTTTTTTTTTTTTTTGCGGCACGCGGGCCTCTCACCATCGTGGCCTCTCCCGTCGCGGAGCACAGGCTCCGGACACGCAGGCTCAGTGGCCATGGCTCACGGGCCCAGCCGCTCCGCGGCATGTGGGATCTTCCCAGACCGGGGCACGAACCCGTGTTCCCTACATCGGCAGGCGGACTCTCAACCACTGCGCCACCAGGGAAGCCCCTGTGGGTTTTTTTTTTCCATAATTTTCTTTTCTCTTGAACAACAATGCCACCCACATAGTTTGCAAATTATAGCTTTCATAGCCTTAGCTTATAAAAATGCTGAAATGGCCATCTTTCTTTTTTTTTTTTTTTTTTAAATCACAGTACATGAAAAACATCCTTGGGGTGGGCAACTCTGTTCCTCCATCATGTATGAAGTTCCACCCCAGAACAGAAGGGGAAAAGAGCCAGTGTGACTTTGGCTTTGCCCCATCAGTGAAATGACCCCACTCTCCTCCTCACTCCCAGCTACTTGCTCAGTTATCCTCAATCAGGGCTGTGTGACTGATGAAATTACTAATTTTGAAAGTCACGCTGGCCTTTAATTAAATGAAGGTAAACCACATATGCTTCCAACCCACTCACTCTCCAACCACAAACACTAAGGTAGGTACACAAACACAAATCTAGGTACTCTGCTAGATTTAGAGACCAATTTGGGTTGTAGAACATGAGATGCCAAAAACTCAGAAATGAATACAGCTCATTCTCCCATAACCATATGGGTTCTGGCCAGGTTCATCCTGGCAGGTGGAGCATAAAAGAAAAAGGGGAGAGGGAAGGCAAAGGGAAACTTTCTTCATGTCAAAAATTTACAATTATAATTAGTCACAGAGAGCAGACCACAGTGAACACAAAATAGCACTATTTGTTTAGACTGTTTCTTGCATCACCCTTTCCCTTCTCTGCTTCAATCCAACTTTTTAAAGAAAATAAAATCTTAGTGCTGAAATTTACCTGGAAAATGTATTTCACTTCAAATGAAAATCAACGAGATTGCTGGTTCTTTCATCAATTGTATAGATAACCCACAGAGTAACAAGTTTAATGGATGACACAAAAATGTTTTAGGAGATAGATTATCCTAAAACATTACTATCATCTAACGCACATTAACATAACTTTCTCAAGCTGTGGAATTAATGAAGAGCTGGAGAGTTTGCTTTGTTTTTTTAAGATGGCCTTAAAAGAAAATTCCACATTCAGTTAGCTCTTTTCTCTTGTGTGGTATTTAGGCCTTATAATTTAGAAGCTGTTATTTTTCCCTAGCAAAAAATAAATAAATAAAATTAAAAGCTGCTCTCTCAATCTCTTGGACTGTGAGTGACCATCCACTCTGATGAAATCAACCACCATGAAAGTCAAAGTCTCCTTCTATATACTGCTGTGTACAAATTACTGAAGCCACAATTCTACCTGAAACTGGAAAATTTTAAGTGTTTCTGTTATAAAAAATTGAAATGTTTTCATAAAACATTTCCTGAGCTTCTAGCATATTATCTGGGACTGAGTAATTTTCTCATTTAATGAGCCCACGATCCTCTGATAAGGGCCCTGTGATTTTTCCCCATTTTCTCAATTGAGGCATTTGAGTCTTGGGAGGTATGTCTCAATGTTAAGTAGAATGTCCCAAAAATAAATAAGGAAAGCTGTAATCAGGTTTGATTCTAAAGCCCATTTGCTTAACCACTAAGCTAAATTTGTTGAAAGGAGAAAAATAAAAATAATTACAGGCATACCTTGGAGATACTGCAAATTTTGTTCCAGACCACCACAATAAAACAAATACAGCAATAAAGTGAGTCACACAAACTTTTTGGTTTTCCTGTGCATATAAAAGTTATGTTTACACTATAGTCTATTAAGTGTGGTATAGCATTATGTCTAAATAAACAATGTACAAACTTTAATTTAAAAATACTTTATTGCTAAAAAATATTAACCATCATTTGAACCTTTAGCGAGTCATAGCCGTAACATCAAAGATGGTCACAGGTCACCGTAACAAATTTCATAATAATGAAAAAGTTTGAAATAGTTCAAGAATTACCAAAATGTGACAAAGAGACACGAAGTGAGCAAATGATGTTGGAAAAATGGCGCCTAAAGACTTGCTTGTTGCAGGGCTGCCACAACACCTCAATTTGTTAAAAAAAAAAAAAAAATCTGAGAAGTTCAATAAAGCAAAGTGCAAGGTATGCCTGTAAACATGTAGAGTTTGGCTCATTATCAGTTAAAAGACTTTATTAATAAAAATCATCTACAAATATTTTTAAGGTACAAACACTAAGGGGAGAATTAATGTGAAAGAAAAGGAATAATGGAGATGTGATGAAATCAGACAAGGATGAAGTCTATCTGTATCAGCTGCCCCCATCCCTTCCTGTGTGAAGAATCACCACGAGGACTCTGTCTCCATATGCAGAAGACAAAGCGTCAAGCATCTGAAGCTGGGTGTTGTAGCTAACACTCTCTTCCTGTTTCCCTGCTTGAGGGTCCAATGAAAACAGAAAAAGGCTGAAGTTTGTGTTTTTCCGTTACAACTAGCTATATATTATTCATTTTCATTTCTCTGGGCATAAAAACAGTTGCCTAACTTTCTTTAGCTATGGCCCAGGATCTTTGAATATGTTGGTTTATGGGCCTATTTTAATCTCATTGTATTAGAAACTATCTAGAGTCTATGTACTTTATTAAAGCCAAGCCCCTCTTGTCTACCTTTTCTGTCCAGGTAAGAACTGACACTCTTGAAACTGGAATAACTCAAATGTCTGAGCCAGAATTCCCTTTCTTTAAAAATTATTCACACGTGTCCTAAACTGTCAGTGAGCTGGTGTTGAGTGGCTCTTGGATTTTTTCATGTAGTTATAGTCCCTGTACTCCAAGCAATTGACTTATGGGTAATGTGGTGTGAAGCTTGCTCTCCAATCAGAGCTCTCCTTTCAATTCCAAACTTAGTCAGTGATGATTGAGTGTCATTACCTATAGATTGATTTTTGATCCTACAATGCCACGAAATATTCATCTCAGAATGGTTCCAAAGCGGTGAACATCACCATCTCAAAAACCACTACCAGCAGCATATTTCATCAATCAGTATATGAAATATTTTCTTTAAAAACCTGAAATGAATCCAAGTTCTCTCAAACCTTAAGCCCAAGTTCAGATGCATGGAAAATGTTAGTGATTTTTTCCCCATAATTGGCTCTGTTTCATGCATACTTTGCAAAGATTTAGGTTTTCAGGTAAATAATATATGTGGTGGTTCCATTTGGTGGCAACCAAAAAGCCAGTTTGGAAAGAAGAGCACTGTGGATGACTTTTCTTTTCCATTCACAGATTTGTTCAAATCCAGATGATTCTGGGGTGTGATTTTGTGGGAACAAAAAAAATGTTCAAAAACCCAGAAGAACCCAGCATTCCTGAAACTCAGTCAATTGCTATGAAGAAAGAAAAAATGGAAACTGTGATCTGAACTAAGGAGTGTCCTCCTGTAGAATAAAGTTATTAACCAAACTGCAAATCTGTAAACCAGAAGAGGATATAAGTATGAAAAGAGGGACAGCAGCTGAAAAGGAAAGTTTACTCTTCACATAGTCATTGTGAAGAAGGCTATTCTAATATTGCTACTTGTCACTTATACTAAAACTTTAGATGATTTACAAAGAAAGGAAGGAAGAGAATTTTTAGTGTGGTATGAAATTTATGACATTCATAATAAAAAAGAGATTGAGATGATTTTTGCTCAGGTAATCAGAAAAATTAGTTAAAAAAGGAAATCATAAAAATTTATACAAACACAGATTGAGCATTTTACTTTACCTTAAACACATAAATATTCATTCATCTTTTGTTAAAGGTCAAGACCCTTTTCTTGAGACTGTCTCCAATAATTAAAATTTTAGCTCACCTTTCTCATATAAATCCACATGTATTAATTATATCACCCAAAATTCCCAGTTCTAATTTCACTAAAAAGAAAATGAGAACTTAAGCAATTCAAGAGAAATTTGAGTTCAAGATCCTTCTAGATACTTATTTTTCCCAGTCTTTTAAAAAAGCTCTCACCAACACCTAATTTTTTTTAACAATTTGCCTTTATCAAGTCTTTGAAAAGCATTCATCTCAGCTTTATAGAAACAAGTTTGTTCTCTAACATTGTTCATTGGCTAATATCACATAAAGTAAATTACATAATCAGAATAAGGGACAAAACTGACACAAAAGTATGGAAACAAAGAAAACGGATTCTTTGTAAGTATATAACCCAAGTGGTGTGAGCCAATGGTGAGTTCAACTTTCAGGAATATTCAGTATACTGAGGCATCAATCATATGTTATCTATTAGCTACTGCTATAATAATGCTTCAATAACAAACACATAACCATTTGTCTCACAATAACAAATATTTACATTTCTCACTCACAAGTTTCTGGGTCCTTTGGGGTTCAGCTGAACTGGACTCCAGGGTGTAAGATAGGATCGAGGCATGCTCTTTGTATTTCACTCTGTGTCCCAGACTGAAAGGATAGTAACTATCTGGGATCTGTCCTTTTTGTGGTGATAGGAGAAGAACAAGAGGGTTAAGCTACTCCATACAAATGCATTTCAAGCCTCTTGTTATGTTAGAACTACTAACATCTCACTGGCTGAAATAAGTCATATGTCTAAGTTCAAAGTCATGAGGCCATGTCAAGAGAGTCACTGCATAATTCTACAGCAGGCAAAGAATTAGGGCCAATAACTGCAATGTTCAACAGAATGAAAAAGAATGCTTAATCCAAGGAATCTACTAAGTAGAAGTCAAGAGAGATTCTATTATACTTAGCTCCAAATGAAGCAATAAATACAGTAAACTCTACATGTGTTTCTCAGTTCATTCATTCACCAGTCCATACAATCAACACAAATATATTGTTTCTTCTATGTGCTAGATACTCTGGAGAGATGGGGAAAAAAAAAAGGGCAAAGAATTACCTTTGCCCTTAAGGACCTGATGGAATTTCTATGCTAAGATATAAAGACTATATTAAACTAGACAGTGAAAAAGAAAAATTTGGTTCTTTGACTTTTAATGCCTTTATAAAACAATGGACTTACCTTCCTAAGTATGGTTCTGTAAGAACTAGTAATAAAATCAGCTAACATGTTCTGATTGTTGTTAGCAGCAAGTAATTACACATTGCCTTTTATCCCCATCCCTTTAGATTGTCACATCTGATATGTTAAGTGTGAGAAAGCAAAGAAATGTAATACATTCCCTAAGACTAGGACACTGCAGTGCTCATCAGAGGAAGACATATGGACAACACCAAATCAATAAACAGCCATTTAACAAAAGAGAGAAAAGCTTTGACAATAAAAGAACAAGGCAATTACTGTCCTAGAGATATTTATATTTCTCTTACTACCAGCAGATAAATGTTAAGTATATTTAGGAAGGTTATATAGGGTAACTATATAAGTATATAGCAGAAAGAATACTGCATCATCTAAGAGTCTTCCATTTCAACTTCCTTAAAGTGGATTAAGAATTTAGACTTGCCTTGCCTTTTCTTATACATTGTTTTACAATTATCGTGGATATATTTGCCTCTAGCATTACTGAGCTCCTTGAGACCAGAATCAATGTATTATGCATTTTTGTAGAATAAATCTAGGAAAGAAAATAAGACTTTTTGAATGATTAGTCTAAAATACCCACAACTCTACTATAGACTCCTCTGAAATTGGGGAAAATCTGTTAAGTTTATGTTGACTGAGGACATCCCAACGTTTGCCTGAGAACAAACCTCACTTTCTGCCTAGTGAAGTATAATAATTTCTACTATAGGGCCCGAGCCCAAATTCAACAGGGTAGGCTGATATTTTATTCTTCAACACTGCATTTAAATCCTGGCCTGGTTATACAACTCTGAAAATAAAACTCAGGCCTTTAACCCGCTATCTTTGGGTTGTTGACAATTAATACAAATGCACAAAGATTAAAAACCTTGATGCTTCTTGGATTTGCAATAACTCTCTCGATACAACAGCCTTTTCAACAGGCCATTAGTATGACCTAAAGAAAATGCTTGAATGCAAAGAATTAAGGTTACATTTGATCTAAGATTATTTTAATTTTATAGTTTGAGAAAACTGAGATCCTGAGAGGTAAAGTTACTTGCACAGGTTACTATGAGTCTCATAAATGATAGGCCCAGAACATACATCAAGGCTAGTATGTATTTATTTTTTAAAAAGTTAAAGAAAAATTACTCAGGATCTTCCTTCTTTGCATAACACATATACCCCTTCCTTTTATTTGCCACCCCGAAAACTGTCCACAAACATCCCTCAATCCAGAACTCTCTACTGTTATTTATGAAGAGCTATGTAATGATAGCTTAGCCATTTGACCTCTCTTGTTTCAATTCTAATAAGGGATTTGGCTTATATGATTTTCAAGAAAACGTCTAAATACAATTTGGGCAATAGAGAGATTAGATTGGGATTTGGGAATACCTTTTATAGAAATAGGATTTAAGATATATATATAAAGATATATACAAATATGTATCTTTAGTATAAAGATAACTCAGAAGGCTTAGACATTGCTGGGGAGATTTTTTTTTTTCCCTATAATAGGACTGATTGAGATGCCAGAGTTTTGGGAACAGGATAGACATTCCTGTTGCACTCAAACTTGATTGAAGTCTGTCACTGATGTATTACAAAGGGGCTATCACAATCTGAAAGCTCTTGTAAATAGGGTGAGATAATTTCAATTATTCCAGGGAATTGAGTTTCAGAGAGAGAAAAAAATGGGGAAATTTTACATATATGTATGTAAATTCATATCTTTTGTTGTTGTTGTTAATTCATTTTCAAAACTCATGTACTCATCTTGATTTATTTTTATTATAATAGCCATTTTGGGGGAATTTGTAATGAAATGGGGAAAATATATATCTCTTAAGAACTTAATTTGGTGGTTTTGTTCTGGTGAGATAATAAAAGTCTTATAAGTGAGTACTTTTTAACTACCTTTGAGAATTTATTCCAAAGAAAATGATTCATGTGCAAGAATATTTAGTATAGCATTGTAAAAAAAAGTGGAAATCCTTTAAATGTCCAAAAGCAGTGGCAATAATTTAGTGGCAGAGCAACAACTATCACCAGGCCTCCTGAGTAGAGGTCTCTTCCTTATTCTATGCTGCATCCTCCCATCTGGACCATAAAGATATCCCAAGTGGAAGGGCTCTTTATCACCATCTTTCCCAACGTGTCACTTCATAAATAGAAAACTGATGACAAAGATGTTACGTGAATCACCCACATGTACAGCCATTCACAGTCACCACAGTTTCTCCCTACAGAGCACAGAAGTGATGGTTCTCAATCTTCACGTCTGGCCCAATGGTAATCAATGTCACCCTTTTTCTATCGCAGCCTTATTACTCTGGAAAGATTACTGGTTTCTACCGGCAACATTTCTCTTATTAGGTCAGTTCCCAGAAGGAAAATTAACCCCACCCAGGTATTCGAAAAATTAACCTACATTTTTGGTTGCTGTTAAGTACAAAGACATGATTGCGTTGCACTGGTCCACTCAGACTGTTTCCCAAAGTCCCTTGTAATTGTAATGCCTGGTAAATCTGGGCTCAGTCTGTGATTTAGAAAAAACAAAATCCCTGGCTTTTGTCATAAAACGAAGTGGAAAACTTTTCTTAGCTCTGTTATGCCTTGTTCTTGGTAAAAAAAAAATTAAGCATGCCTTTGAGCAGATAACATGAAATGTCCACCTCATGAACACCTACTCCATACTTCAACTCCTGAGCAGTCACATTTTCTAGGACATAGTTCCATACAGGGTTAAAGTAAATATTTTGTATGGCACCCAAAGTCATTTGCAGAGCCCAGTAATCTGTTCAGGTAATGGGAAAATAATGGAGGAAGCTCTGGAACTAAGCTACTAAATTCACCTTTTGAGGTTAACATGTGCAAATGGGTTGGCTGGGTTCTGCTGCTTTTAAGGCATAGTGATTTAGATGATTGTTTAAATCTTTTTAACTACATCAGTATTTAAACTGCATTTGTATGCCTGAAGGCCAGAAGACCTGTAACAAATCTCACAGGAAACTACTGCTAATTTATTAAGTAAGGAATCGCTTTAGTGACCATAAGAACTTACAACACATGTGAGTTTGAGAACATACCACAAACATCACCAAAAGTCTGGAGTAATCTGCAATTGGCTATCCTCACTGCAGAAGGCATAATAAACCTATCCTCCCCCAAAGTAACTGATTCTACTTCCTAAAAGAGCTCAATAACCTATTCCACTCATCTGTCTGAAGGCCTCCTTGCCTACATCTGTTCTTTTTCCATCTGCTTTGAAAGCAGGTTAAGCCCTCTGGGTTATGCAGAATCTGTAGCATAACCTGATCACAATTTGATATAAGCCCATTACCAAAAAGTCCTCATTACGACCCTGTTTGGTCCCCCTCAAAGCCCACTGTCCATATGGAGAGGTGTTTCATAACCCTTCCTTGCTTATTACTTCTTCTCAGCATGAAAGCATGTAAGGATCCAAAAGGGATGATTTCTTTCTTGGCTGTGATCAGTCATTTCAAATGCACTCCATAATTAACAACTTTGAAAGCAAAGAGGTAAATTTTGTCACATGTATTATTAAAGCAGAGTGAGATCCCCCAGGACCAAATTAGGAGCCCGATTAAAAATGTCCATCTTAAAAGAAACAAGTAGACAGGGAGTTGTGCTCTCAGCAATCCCAAATCAACACACTGCTTGAAGCCCCTGGTCAAGCCATGTGGAAAGACACAGACCTTGGGACTGCCTTGGTGAATGAGACTCAAGTGTCCCCACTTGAATGCAGGTCACCCAGAGTCAACTTCAATAGGGTCATCTGAAAGTGAGGAGATACGGGTTTGGGACGATAGACCTGATGGGTGAGTAACCACGGTGGAATGAAAAAAAGAAGTAATAATTGAAAATTTCTTCATTCTTCAACAAATCAATTTTATTTTCAAGTACTATGGTAGATGCTGGCTTTTAGGCTTCTAGTTTTTCCTGCCTTTCTTGATCTTGGCCAAGACCCCTACCACCTCCACACCTCTGTTTCCCCAAGTACAAATTGAGGGGGTGGGAAGAAGTGATTACGAAGGGAACTCTTTCATGATTTTAGGAAAAGAGTGGAAGTTTAAAGTCTATCTAAACTTTTATTTTGTTGTGGGAGTCAGTGTATTTTATTTTAACCACATTCAAATTCATTTCATAAAGACTTTTTAAACTCTAACTTCCTGCCAAACTTACAGAATTAGATACAATACTGTCTGAGAAGCGCTACACAGCCATCAAAAGAAAGCCAAACTAAGCATGGCAAACACTACTGTCATTTTAGGGGAGGAAAAATCCTAAATCCTGATGCCCAAGAGAGATGAGGACTACGAAACAGGCTCTTAACTTGCTGGCGACTGTGGCAGGCAAGGGAGAATTTAACGAGTTTCGCAAAGCAGCTTAGTGGCACTCTGCCTGGACTCAGCTCTGGGCATCTCGCGTACGGAGATGGTCCTTTGTTTACACAGGCCCAGCTCTCTGGCGTTACTTCTGCCCTTTCTGTTTTCTCCTAAGGCAGTGTGTTTGGTTGACAGAAAAAATTTTCTGCAAATGAAGGCAGCTACCAGGCTTACACATATCTAAAATTCAAGTTAAAATTTTCTAAAGCTAAAAAATAAAAGAAAACACGCTGATGTAGTAAAATCCCAGAGAGACTCTACCTTAATGAGCATGCTGACTATGGCCAAGTTAAAACTGTTGTGGGAATCATAATTCAGAATTTTCTGCTCCATTTAAATTCTCTAGGGCCAAATTGCCATAAAAATCTTTCTTATATTGAAATTCCATCTCTCCAGAAGGTAAAGAACAATCTATCTTTATACCCAAAGTAAATCAATTTGAAGAGAAGAATTACAAGGTGACCCTGCCTATGTCATTTTACCCTTCTGAATCTCAGCAATGAGATGAAGGTTTGGGGATCTCTTAGTACTTTGCCAGCACTAACACTGTATGATTCTGTTGTACAGGTGCCACCCAGTAATTGAAGGTTATACAAATCACACAGAAGTAAGAAGGAACCACTAAAGAAAGGCAGTTAGAAACACACATCTCAGATCTCCTTCAAAATGTTAGCCAACAGGTTTATTTTCCTTGGCTTTTTGCCTTCTTAGCTGTCAACATATACTACTACTTCTTCCCCAGGATTTTAAAAATAAAAATATTTTGGGGCTTCCCTGGTGGCGCAGTGGTTGAGAGTCCGCCTGCCAATGCAGAGGACATGGGTTCGTGCCCCGGTCCGGGAAGATCCCACATGCCGCGGAGCGGCTGGGCCCGTGAGCCATGGCCGCTGAGCCTGCCTGTCCAGAGCCTGTGCTCCACAACGGGAGAGGCCACAACAGTGAGAGGCCCGCATACCGCAAAAAAAAAAAAAAAAAATTTTTTTACGTAATCCAAACTCTAAAGGATGGATTGAAGCTAAGAAGGTAAAAACTGCTGGTGAATAAAAGGTGAAGATAACCAGTCATTGAAGAATATGTTCTCCATGATTATTTTGTATTATAATCTGAAACCATTTTTCCTAAAGTTCCTATTTCAAGATACGGCCCATTCCAGGTTTTATCTTCACATGAAAACCTATGTTTTGCAGAATCCTCAGTTAGCAAAGTGAAGCCCCATGACATAACGTAAAGTTTAAATGACACAATGTGCAACTTAAAGCCACCATCAATGACAAGAATGACTCTAGTCTGTTCTTCTTCTGGTTATTGGTTGCATTATAATTAGTATATATATTTTCCTCATTCTTTAAAACAACTCTTGTCCATGTGGTAAAGATTTAGCTACAACATTCGAGGAAGAAAAAGGAGGAGGAGGAAGAGAGTGGAAGGTGGAAGAGGAGAAAAAGGAGAAGGAATTGGTATGAGATCGTGGGAATAAAGAGAAGTGAAAAGTCCAGTGACCCAGCTTTGCACTAATTAGCTTTGTGCTTGATCTTAAATAAGACAGTAGATCTCTCTGAACCTCAGTGCTTCATCCATAGAATTATTTGGCTAGATTATTAATGATTATGAATGGTGTTTACCATTTCTTCCAACTCAAACATGTGATAACTCTTAAGTGACTAGAAAATAGTTATGATGTGACTACCCAATGGGAATGTGGAATAATTTAAAGTCCCAAACTGTAATCTTTTTGAAGATCAAGAAAAGTTTTGGTGGGTTTGGGGGCAGAAGATAATTGGTTGCTTGCGTGTTTTGAACCTGCTATTAACATTATTTTTTCTCTTCACCCTGTCAGCTCAGGGGACACATTTTACCCTTAGCACCCTTTCTAGATTCTGAATTCATAATCTTATGCCAGAAGAGCATCAAAGTTGTCTTAGTCCTTTCTTTGGGTACCCAGAAACAGCTACTCAAATGTGTGCCACTTGCACCGCACAGCAAGCAGCTCTGGAAGTGTTGAGGGAGTTAGTATAAAGCTTCTGTCAGTGATCCTAGATGGAGGGGTGATAGGAGTCATTGAAATGTAGATAGCAGAGAAAGAACGTTCACAAAGCACTCAGAAAGTCTAAGATGAAAAGAATTATACTAGTGCCAACGAGCATTATTCCATAAAAAGTCCCATTGTGGCTGATGAGAAGGAGCTCAAACCTTCAAATAAAACATTTAATTCACACCTGACAGCGATTTTCAGAGTATGGAACAAGAAATGTTAGTAATTCCATTCTTAGCCCAGGGCAAAACTGTAGCAGAATAGAGTGGCAATAAAATAAATGTCAGTGGTTCTCGGAAAAAAAAAAGGAAAACTGAAGAGAAAGGCGCTCTGGCAAAAAGAGTAAACCCCATGCACTGGCCTGGATTCCTCCAACTTTCAATTAGCAGGCTAAGGGGATTACAGTGCTCATGTTATTTCTGCACTGGTCTAACTCACATACTAGCACACACACGTAGTTGGCCCTTGGCATTTGTGGATTCAACATTTGTGTTGTTGATCATTCACAAAGCAACTTCTAAGGGTCTTCGATTTGTGGTTGTCATTTTGCTGAAACCCCAGTATGAATAAGGCTACAGGAGGTGAGGGCGGTTACAGATGTGAGTCAGTTAATGATTGTACTCAATAACTACTTCTCCACGTGACTTTATTCTCTACTCCTCTTTTTGTCTGCATTAATTTCCATGAAGCAATATGCAAAATGGCCCCCCAGATGGAGAAGAACTATAAGCAAGTGTTCGATTCACAAATCTGGGCTTTCATGGACCTATATGTTGGGACTGAGGCTGGACAATTTCACCCCTTCCACTGCCATGTGTAACCAATTAAAAAACAGAAGACATACACAGATGAAGTATCAAAATATCTTTGGGTGCCAATAAACTGGATTAGAGAATCTGATCTGTTACCACATTTAGGCTTCCCACTGTTTTCTTCCTAGAATTAAGCATGCCTACCTGTCATAGCAACTAGACAATAGGCCTTTGCTCTCGGAAACTGTGGCCGTTAAGAGAAGGAAAACACTCTTGTCCTGAAATCAGGATGCTTGAAAAGAGAGAAGGAGGCTAGGGTGAAAGTTTATAAACCTTTTACCTGATGTCATCAATCAAATATGCCTCTACTTCCTGGAAAAGGAATAAGTAAAAGGTAGAAAGTAGGGCTAGAAGTATCATGTATTGAAGCATATGGAAACTTTGCTATCTGAATTCAAAAGTATTCCACACTTCCGTTTTGTTTCTGGAAGAACTCATTGAGCATGTGCTAATAATAATAGCAGGAATAGCAATAAAAATAATATTCTGAATCAGTCAGAACAGGCCAGGCTATGCTACAATAATAAACAACCCTAAAAATCAGTGACATAAAACATCAAAAATTTTACTTCTTAATCACCTTCTATGACCACAGCAAATTGGTTATGAACTAAAACCCAAGTGCATTAAAACAAAAAATACAAGAAGACAGGCATGGAAAATGCAGGTATTCAAAATATTTTTTAAATATGTGATTTAGTTCAAAAATATTAGAATACAGTTCTTTATGGGTCTCTTGAATTTCCACCATCTTGCAAGGAAAGTACTAAAAGCTTTTGTTCTGAACTATCTTTTAAAAGATATTTATGTAGCAAACAGCCTTAGAAGAGAGTAAAAGTTCCCTTCTCTGAAGCAGCAGGAAGGTTTGCTTACTATACAGTATAATAAAAACAGTATCTCCCTCCAGGGAGAAGGGGAAGATTTGCTTGCAGCCCACTGTAAAAGATTTGGGTTTCCTAAGTTGGAGATCCTTGGCTATGACATAAACTCACTGCATGTGCAGTATCCAGATAAACTGCTCCTCATCACCTCTGTGGGACATGAAGAGCAAGGGGAACAATGCAACCATGAAAGACATGCATCTTGCTATGCTGTGTTTAACAGTGTCATACTTCTGTGACCAGGAGTCTTTTGTCTTCTGTCAAGATCCATACAACTATGGCATGCTACCTTGTTGGCTTGCAAATGGGGTAAAACCTTAGACCTTTCCAAGTTCATACAGAAATTAAACAATTAGATGAAGAATTTCAGCAGAAAGCTGGAAACTATTATAAAATGGAAATCTTGGAACTAGAAATAAAGTAACAGAAACAGAACTCAATACACAAGTTCAAGAGCAAATGAGATACAGCTAAAGAGAGAATTAGTAAACTAGAAGATACATAAGAAAATGGCTGGCTTTGAAGCTTGACAGAAAGAGATAAAAAATACAAAAACAACTGAAGCTTTCTGTGTATCCATTCATAATTCTATTACTCTTTCTAACCTAAAAGTAACTCTTTTTTAGATTCAATGTTTCTCATACCCATGTATGTACTTATACAATTACTACAGGTATATATATGTATGTATATGTATGTATACCAAACAACATAGAGCATTGCTTCTACTTTTAAAAACTTTATATAAATGATATTATAATGTGCTTGCTTTTTTCTTAATATTTGAATCCTATAAAAAGCTTTTTACTAAATCATTTTCACTGACTTCTCTTATTTCAAAAAAGGCAAAATGTTCTCTAACACAATAATGCATCTTTTGCACCAAAATATTGTTTTATATTATTAGTGATTCTACCAGCTTTCAAAGCAGTTTTATATTTCCCAACTTCAGGTATAAAACAAAAACCTAGGCTAGAAAAAAAAATTGAAAGTCAAAGAATGCATTTAAAGAAAGTAAAACACACTATGAAAGAAATTTAGATTTGTTATCAGTACATGAGAGGACCTGGAGAAACATGTAGCACTAAAGCATTCAGAAAGCTCTTTTTAAAAATCATCAATTAGGGCTTCCCTGGTGGCGCAGTGGTTGAGTCCGCCTGCCAATGCAGGGGACACAGGTTCGTGCCCCGGTCCGGGAAGATCCCACATGCCGCGGAGCGGCTGGGCCCGTGAGCCATGGCCACTGAGCCTGTGCGTCCGGAGCCTGTGCTCCACAACGGGAGGGGCCACAACAGTGAGAGGCCCGCGTACCACAAAAAAAAAAAAAAAAAAAAATCATCAATTAGAAAACTCATAAATTTCCTTAGGGAGTTGTAAAAGGTGTTAGTATGGCTGAAAACCAGTGGCAGAGTAGG
Source organism: Monodon monoceros (assembly GCF_005190385.1). Classification (NCBI taxonomy): domain Eukaryota; kingdom Metazoa; phylum Chordata; class Mammalia; order Artiodactyla; family Monodontidae; genus Monodon; species Monodon monoceros. The sequence goes on along the minus strand of NW_021703778.1, from coordinate 153,373,673 downwards.
TAACACAAAACAATAACCATTAGCTTATAGATCCCATGCCACAAGATGATGGTGTCCATTGCAGATTGTAAGTGATCATAAGAAGTATTCAGTGACCAGAATGAACCATGATCAGATTGACTTTTCTCTGAATAATTGACATGAAGCATTATAAAATGAGTAGGGAAACATTTCAGTCCATTTCAATCTTGAAAATGCACAAATTTGTTCACTGCAATTTCTCACCAAGGTAAACACTGACATATTTCTTGCAACTCAAGGAAGCTAAAGAAGTAATGTCTATAGTATATGGAAATTGAAAAATATTACTGACTGAAATAGGGAAAAAGATAATTTTAGCATATGAAAGATTCATTTTACTAGAACCATTGAAACAGGGAAAGAGTTGCTCCAGTAAAAATATTCAAAAGAAAGGTCTAATGCCATATTCCTGAAACAAGTTTTCCTGTAATGAAAAGTGGTGAAGGTTAAGACAAATATTTAATAGGACACACTTCGTAATAGTATGAAAAGAAGGATTTTGAACTATTTAATTTTATTCAACTTACACCTACCCCGGAAAGAATGACTTGACCTCAGGCAAGACAGCTCTTGGCAGCTGAGACAAACCCAGTTGTAGCTGATGCCTTGAGGCTATCTGATGACTGAACTCCCTCTAGCTGGGCAGCCAGTCCTTTCTTGAAAAAAGAGAAATTCAGAACATCAGGCAGAAATGCAAGCCTAACTCTAAAGGCAGGGATATGCAGATCTTTTCCTCTTGGGCCAATCTTGTAGGGTTAAGATTCCAATTTAAATAGTCCTCTGTGCTGAGTATTTTTCTCTTTGTCCCTCCAAACCCACTATCTACCCTCAGCACCTTCACCTGTGCCCTCAAAATCTGACTTTTACTGACTGTATAAATGGGCTTTCCCACCCTTTGGTTTGCTGTCAGGTTCAGTCAATAAGAATCACCTGCAGAAGATCAAAGGGCAAGATGAGAGGAAGGTCAGAGTATTTATTCCCCTGACTCAATACTGCCAGGCAGTAGGTTGGCAATATTCCCCCAACAGACGTCACCACTTCTACTGTTGACCCTTCCTTACAGCTACAGATCTCCCTCCAGGTATCAGTAATGGCTCTTTCTGCCTGACCCTTCAGTTTACAGATGTGATGGCTTGTTATTTCTACACTAGGGAGGTACCTCACCATTCTATATTGCCTTCCTTTAGCCTTACCTATGCCTATCCAATAATTCCCTTTACTAGGCTGTCCTCAATTACACCAACTCTTCCTATTAAGACCTTGGCTAATTCACTGTAATTTGAAGTCTCTCCATGTATACCCCTCAAAAGTAATAAAGAGATCAACTATAACAAATGGGGGGGGTGGTAATAGGAGAAAAAATTCTTAGGGCACAATTAATAAGGTTGACATTGATGAGAAGCAATGAGTCTTGACATTGCCAGGGAAGCTCCTTTCAATTGTGTGCCTCAGTTAACACCCTCTTTTGATTCTTTGGAGGATTTAAAAACAGTAATTGATTTGCCCAGAAAGCACTTAGCCAGGAAGCTTTCCAAGAGGCCAGAGCCTCTTGTTCATGAGCCTGAGGAATTAGTAAACACAGTTTATGGCCAATAAAACCCCACACACAGCTTGGGCAAATAATAAGGTGAAAGCAGTTTCTTATTAAAGTTATGATTAGGTTTATCACATCTAATCATAACAGTCTCACCAGGGAGAAAAGTAAGCAAGTCTTCATTATGCACCACTACGTGCCAAAGGCAGAATTCTCTCAGGGAGAAAAAAGCCCACATAAGCAATAGCATATTTTGGAAATACACACCTTTGCCCAAAGAATTTGGCCCAAAGTAGAACTTGCCTGGCAAGCAATTACTTGACCAGTTAGCTGAGGTGGATTGACCACAAAGCTAATGAGCTAAAGCTTCAGGGTCCCTCACTTACACAAACTCTTTCCAAGGCTCTGAGAGGAACCCTAACCATATGTTCACATCATCAGTATGTTTGTACAATTTGCCAAAATGAGAATTTTAATTACAATTTATTGAGACTGTTATCTTTTTCTACTCTGCTGTCCCCAGCATTGGACCTCCAACTGTGTTGGGTGACATTGGGGTAGCTAGGGCCTAAGCAGCAGTTCAGTTGGAGATACATTAGTTTTGGTTTATGTGATATATGGTTCTGAGTAACTTTTGCATATAGTTATTGCAAGTCCTCCCCTAGTAGGAATGGCCTCCAGGAATATCCCCACTGTCCACTGTGTCAACACATGCTGGCTTGTTATTGCTACACTAAGGGGTACCTTGCAGGACACATGCTAGACACAAAGGTGCCAGGCCAAAGTGTTACCATCATGTGAACACGGTGCCCAAGATTGGTAACATGAGGGGATTAGAGGAAAAACAAAGTTTTAAAGGTCTGGAGCTGGAAGTTAGTATGTGCAAAAATGTGAATAATTTTACACATCAGACATGTAAGATTATAAGTAGATTCAGTTCTCAAAGATGCATAATTAAAACAGAACTTTTCTCCCATCAAGAAAAGACTCAGTAATACACAAGACACAATTATGAACACCATACATATCTTTTCTTTTTTGATTGGAATCATGTAAAATAAAAATTGAACAGAATTTCTAAGCTTAAAAGGGTACAAATCTGTAGCCATTCTACAGAGAAGTATATCTGTATTTTTATTATTATCAAAAATATAAACAAGTGTCAATCAACCTCTTTAGAGAAAAGACTGAATTATCTTTCTACTCTCTCAATAGAAAATGATATTACAAAATGCTGTTATGTGAAGAAGCCATCAAAATGGCATGCAGGAAAAAAAGTTATGGAAAGCAAATGGCAGGCTGCTAAATAATGTAAAAATCATTATTTTTCTGTATTTTTTTTTTGTGATATTCATCACCTCTTTTAAAATGGCTGTGATTTCTTTGTCCAGATAAATATCCACTTCTACATCTAATTGTAGATTCATGAATTTTGATTATTTTTCTTAAAGAGGCCCCTGTATAAACTGTAGAAATTTCAAGACCATGAAACCTGGACTTCCCTGCCACTTGACCTCAAATGCAGTAATGTACACATTCCAGGCTCAAGTGTTGTCTAACTTCATATACAGTTGTCCCTTGGTATCCACAGGGTATTGATTCCAGGACCCCCCTGCAGATACCAAACTCCACAGATGCTCAAGTCCCTTATATAAAATAGTATAGTATTTGCATATAACCTATACACATACTAATTATTTATAATATCCAATAAATGTAAATATTATGTAAATAATTATAAATACAATTTAAATGCCATGTAAATAGTTGTTGGCACATTGCAAATTTGCTTTTTGGAACTTTCTGGAATTTATTTTTTCTCAAATGTTTTCAATCTAAGGTTGGTTGAATCTATGAATGCAGAACCCATGGCCTACTATACACAGAAGCAGATACTACCTAGGATGAAACATAAGGGGAAGTCTCGATGTTAGAAAGAATACATATCACAGATAGCATGATGGTTTCCATCTGCCCAGAAATGCAACTTAATCAATTGCCTTGAGAAGGTCTCCTAGAGATGGTAGAGTAGAAAGACCCTGAGTTCACTTCCTCTCATGGGCACACCAAAATTACAACTATTTACAGAACAACTATCAATGAAGAAGACCAGAATCTACCAGAAGAAATCTACTACTAAAGATATAAAGAAGGAGCCACAACAAGAAGGATAGGAGGGGTGGAGTCACGGTATAGTCAAGACCCATACCCCAAGTTGTGTAACCCATGAACAGGAGAATAATTACAATTATAATGGTTCTCCCCAAGGAGTGAGGGGTCTGAGCTCCACATCAGTCTCCCCAGCCTGGAGGTCCTGCACCAGAACGATGAGCCCCCAGAACACTTGGCTTGGAAGGCCAGCAGGACTTACTTTTGTGAGTCCTAGAGGGCTGTGGGAAACGAGACTCCACTCTTAAAGGATGCACACAAAACCTCACACACTCCAGGACCCAGGGAAAAAGCAGCAATTTGAAAGGATCCTGGGTTAGACCTACCTGCTGATCTTGGAGAGTCTCCCGGAGAGGCAGGAGGCAACTGGAGCTCACAATGGGGACATAAAAACTGGAAGAGCCATTTTGGGGAGCTCCTTCTACCATGTGGACACTGGTACTGGCAAAAGCCATTCTAGAATCCTCCCTTAGCTTACCACCCTCAGAACCCAGCTCCACTGTCACCCACCAGCCTATAGGCACCAGTACTGGGATGTGTCAGGCCAATCAACTAACCTGTCAAGGACACAGCCCCACCTACCAAGAGACAAGCTGCCTTAAGACTGGCTTAGCCCACAGCCACCCCTGAACAAAGCCCTGCCCACCAGAGGGCCCAGAATACAGGCCTATATACCAGTCTAATACAGGCATTAGACCTGGGACCCCCCAGAGCACTGCAGCCAGAGAACCCAGGACCTAGCTCTGCCTACCAGCAAGACTGCTCTAGCCTCAGGACCAGCCTCACCCACCAGCAGGAAAACAGCAGTACCAGGACAACTGCAACCTCATAGCCTGCCATGGCAGGACCCAGCCTACCCAATAGCTCTGAGATAGGTGGGGCCACAGCCCAAGCCCCAAATACCAGCAGGCCAATACAAGCTTCAGGACACCTGGCACCCCACAGCCAGCTGTGTCAGGAACTGGACCCACCTACCAGTTGTTCAGCACCAGCTCTTGGACCCTTGAGCCCTACAGCCCAACCCCAGGACCCAACTCTGTCCACCAGTGGGCTGGCACTAGCCCCAACACCTGACTTCACCCACAAGTGGGCAAGTCCCAGTCCTGGGATCCCCTGGACCCTGATTCCACCCACCAGTAAGCCAGCATTAAACCCGGGCCCCCCTGGGGTTACACAACCAGCTCACCAGGCCCTGCCAACCAGTGGTGAGCAGGCTCCACACAAGGCCAAGCCTGGCAACCAACAAAACCAGAAGCCAACCCAGACTGCCTATAGTAGTCAACCTGCCACAAGAGGAGGACCCACACAATCCACACAGAGGGTACCCCTAGAGCATAGAGCTTTGGTGACCAGAGGGGAGTGCATTGCTGGGACACATAGGACATCTCCTACAAAAGGCTACTCCTCCAAGATCGGGAAATGCAACCACCCTACCAGATAACATAGAAATAAAAACAGCAAGTTAGGAAAAAAGTCAGCAGGGGAAAATGTCCAAATGAAGGAATACAATAAAACCTCAAAAGAAGAACTAAGTGAACTAGAGGTAGGTAATCTACCTGAGAAAAAGTTCAAGGTAATGAATTTAAAGATTATCAAAGAACCTGGGAGAAGAATGGATGAACAGTTAGAAGTTTTTACAACAAGTTAGAAAATATAAAGAACAACCAAACAGACATAAAGAATATAGTAACAGGAATGAAAAGTACACTAGAAGGGATCAGTAATGGTCTAAATGATATAGAGGAACAGATCAACAAGGTAGAAGACAGAGTAGTGTAAATCACTGTAGATAAACAGAAAAAAGAAAGAAAAGAAATGAGGATAGTTTAAGAGACATCTAGGACAAAATCAGTCATACTAATGGTTGCATTATATAGGGGTCCCAGAAGGAGAAGACAGAGAAAAAGAGACAGAGAACATATTTGAACACATAATAGCTGAAAACTTCTCTAACCTGGGAAAGGAAACAGACATCCAAGTTCAGGAAGCACAGAGAGCGCCAAACAAGATGATGGCGGTCCAGTGGTTAGGACTCCATGCTTCCACTGCAGGGGGCACAGGTTCCATACCTGGTTGGGAAACTAAGATCCCGCATGCCACACAGGGCAGCCAAAACAATTAAAAAGAATAAAAGAAAAAAAAAGAAGAACTCAAAGAGGGCCACACCAAGACACATTGTAATTAAAAATTAAGGATAAAGAGAGAATATTAAAAGCAGCAAGGGAAAACAAGTTACATACAAGGGAACTCCCAAAAGGCTATTATCTGACTTTTCAGCAGAAACTCTGCAGGCCAGGAAGGAGTGACACAATATATTTAAAGTGATGAAAGAGAAAAACCTACAACTAAGAATACTCTACTTGACAAGGCTCTCATTCAGGTTTTTTTTTTTTTTTTTTTTTTTGCAGTACACAGGCCTCTCACTGCTGAGGCCTCTCCCGTTGCGGAGCACAGGCTCCAGACGCACAGGCCCAGCGGCCATGGCTCACGGGCCCAGCCGCTCCACGGCATGCGGGATCCTCCCAGACCAGGGCACGAACCCCTGTCCCCTGCATCGGCAGGCGGACTCCCAACCACTGCGCCACCAGTGAAGCCCTCTCATTCAGTTTTGATGGCAAGATCAAGTTTTACATTCAAGCAAAAGCTAAAAGAGTTTGGCACCACCAAACCAGGTTAAAAAGAAATGTAAAAAGGACTTCTTTAAGCAAAAAAGAAAAGGCCACAACTAGAAAAGAAAATTATGAAAGGAAAAATCTCATAGGTAAAGACAAATATACAGTAAAGGTAGTGAATCAACCAAATACAAAGCTAGTAGGAAAGATAAAAGACAAAAGTAGTAAAATCATCTATACCAAAAAGCAGTTAACGGACACACACACACACACACACACACACACACACACAGGTAAAATATGATGTCAAAAGCAGTGATTATGAGGGGAGGAGAGTAAAAATGCAGGGTTCTCAAAATGCGTTTGAAATTAAGTAATCAGCAACTTAAAATAATCATGTATATGTATATAGATTGCTATATACAAACCTCATGGTAACCACAAAACTCTATAATAGCTACACACATTAAAAAGAGAAAGGGATCCAAACATAACATTAAAGACAGTTGCCAAATCACAAAGGAAGAGAACAATGGAAGAAGAAAGGAACAAAAAGAACTACAAAAACAACCACCAATTTTTTAAATGGCAATAAGTACATCCATATCAATAATTACTTTAAATGTAAATGAATTAAATGCTCCAATCAAAAAACATAGAGTGGCTGAATGGATACAAAAATAAGATCCATATATATGCTGCCTGAAAGAGGTTCACTTCAGATTTAAAGGCCCACAGACAGAAACTGAGGGGATGGAAAAAGGAATACCATGCAAATGGAAGTCAAAAGAAAACCAAGATAGCAATATTTATATCAGACAAAATGGATTTTAAAACAGACTGTTACAAGAGACAAAGAAGGACATTACATAATAATCAAGGGATCAATCCAAGAAGATATAACAATTTTAAATATATATACACACAACATAGGACCACCTAAATACATATTATTAACATCATATTAATATAAGCAAATATTAACATACATGCATGGGGAAATTAACAGTAACACGATAATAGTAGGGGACCTTAACACCCCATTTACATAAATGAACAGATAATCCAGACAGAAAATCAATAAAGAAACACTGGCCTTAAATGACACATTAGATTGGATGCACTTATTAAATACATAGAGAACATTCCATGCAAAAGCTACAGTATACACATTCTTCTCAAGTGCACTTGGAACACTCTCCACATCCTAGGTCACTAGACAAGGCTCATAAAATTTAAGAAAATTGAAATCATACAAGAATCTTTTCCAATCATAATATTTTGAGACTAGAAATCAGCTACAAGCTAAAATGCAAAAAACACAAACACATAGAGGCTAAACAATACACTAAACAACCAATGGATCATTGAAGAAATCAAAAAATTATCTGGAGACAAATGAAAATGGAAACACACCAATGTAAAAATCTATGGGACACAGCAAAAGCAGTTCTAACAGGGAAATTTATAGCAATACATGTCACCTCAGGGAACAAAAAAGTCTCAGATAAACAACCTAAACTTACACCTAAAGCAACTAAAGAAAGAAGAACAAACAAAACCCAAAGTTAGTAGAAGGAAAGAAATCATAAACATCAGAGTAGAAATAAATGAAATAGAGACTGAGAAAACAATAGAAAAGATCCATAAAACTAAAAGCTGGTTCTTTGAAAAGATAAACAAAATTGATATACCTTTAGCCAGATTCACCAAGGAAAAATAAGGGGGGCAGGGAGCTCAAATCAGTAAAGTCAGAAATGAAAAAAAAAAGAAGTTACAACCAACACCACACAAATACAAAGGATCATAAGAGTCTACTATGAACAACTATATACCAATAAAATGGACAACACATAGGAAATAGACAAATTCTTAGAAATGTACAATATCCCAAGACTGAATCAGGAAGAAATAGAAAATAGAAATACACCAATTACCACTAATGAAATTGAATCAGCAATTAAAAAAACAAAAAAACATCCAACAAACAAAAGTCCTGGACCTGGTGTCTTCACAGATGAATTCTACCAAACATTTAGAGAAGACTTAACATGTAGCCTTCTGAAACTATTCCAAAAAATTTCAGAGGAAGGAACACTTTTGAACTCATTTTATGAGGCCACAATCACCCTGATACCAAAACCAGACAAAGATATAACAAAAAAGGAAAATTTCAGGCCAATATCACTGATGAACATAGATGAGAAAATCATCAACAAAATATTAGCAAACTGAATCCAACAGTACACTAAAAGGATCAAACACCATGATCAAGTGGGATTTATCCCAGGGATGAAGGATGGTTCAATATCTGCAAATCAATCAATGTGGTATACCACATTAACAAATTGAGTAATAAAAACCACATGATCATCTCAATAGATGCAGTAAAAGCTTTTGCCAAATTCAACATCCATTTATGATGAAAACTCTCCAGAAAGTGGGTAAAGAGGGAATATACCTCATGTAATAAAGGCCATATATAAGCTCACAACTAACATCAAACTCAACAGTGAAATGCTGAAGACAGTTCCTCTAAGATCATGAATAAGACATGGATGCCCATTCTCATCACTTTTATTCAATATAGTATTGAATAAGTCCTAGCCACAGCAATCAGACAAGAAAAAGAAATAAAAGTAATTCAAATTGTAAAGGAAGTAAAACTGCTACTGTTTGTAGATGACATGATACTATACATAGAAAATCCTAAAGACACCACAAAAATATTACTAGAACTCATTAATGAATTCAGTTAAGTTGCAGGACACAAAATAATATACAGAAATCTGTTGCATTTCTATACATTAACAACGAACTATCAGAAAGAAAATTAAGGAAACAATCCCACTTATAACTGCATCAAAAAGAATAAAATACATAGGAATAAACTTACTTAAGGAGGTAAAATACCTCTACTCAGAAAACTATAAGATACTGACGAAAGAAACTGAAAAGAACACAAACAGATGAAAAGATATACTGGGCTCATGGACTGGAAGAATTAATATTGTTAAAATGACCATAGTACCCAAGGCAATTTACAGATTTGATGCAAGCACTATCAAATTAGCAACAGCATTTTTCACAGAACTAGAACAAATAATTTCAAAATTTGTATGGAAACACAAATGACCCTAAATAGCCAAAACAAACTTAAGAAAGAACAGAACTGGAGAAATCATGCTCCCTAACTTCAGACTACGCTACAATGCTACAGTAATCAAAAAGTATGGTACTGGCACAAAAACAGACACAGATCAATAGATCAGAATAGAGAGCCCAGAAATAAAACCACGTGCTCATAATCAATTAATCTATGAAAAAAGAGGCAAGAATATACAATGGAGAAAACACAGTCTCTTCAATAAATGGTGCTGGGGAAACTGGACAGCCTCATGTAAAAGAATGAAATTAGAACATTTTCTCACACCACATACAGAAATAAATTCAAAATAGATTAAAGTCCTAAATATAAGACCAGAAACCAAAACACACCTAGAAAAACATTAGGCAGAACACTCTTTGCCATAAATTGTAGCAATATTTTTTTGGATCTGTCTCCTAAGGCAAAGGAAACAAAAGCAAAAATAAACAAATGAGACCTAATTAAACTTAAAAGCTTTTGCACAGCAAAAGAAACCATTGACAAAATGAAAAGACAACTTATGGGATGGGAGAAAATATTTGCAAATGATGTGACAAATTAGGGGCTAATATCCAAAATACATAAACTCAAGTCAAAAAAACAAACAACCCAACCAAAAAATGGGCAGAAGACCTGAATAGATATTTTTCCAAAGAAGACATACAGATGGCCAACAGGCACATGAAAAGATACTCAACATTACTAATCATCAGAAAAATGCAAATCAAAACAACAAGGAGCTATCACCTCACACCTATCAGAATGATTATTATGAAAAAGACCACAAATAACAAATGATGGCAAAGATGTGGAGAAAAGGGAACCCTTGTACACTGTTGGTGGGAATGTAAACTGGTATAGCCACGGTGGAAAATGTTATGAAGGTTTCTTTAAAAACTATAAACAGAACTACCATACGATCCAGCGATTCCACTCTTGGGTATACATCAGAAAAAAATAAAAACACTAATTTGAAAAGATACATGCACCCCAAGTTCATAGCATCATTATTTATAACTGCCAAGATATGGAAGCAACCTAAGTGTCCATCAACAGATGACTGGATATAAAAGAAGTGGTATATACAAAATGGAATACTACTCAGCCATAAAAAAGAATTAAATTTTTCCATTTGCAAAATGTGGATGGACCTGAAAAGTATTATGCTTAGTGAAGTAAGTCAGAGAATAGCAAATACTGTATGTTATTTCTCATATGTGGAATCTATATATAACAAAAAAGAAACAGATTCACAGATACAGAGAACAAACTAGTAGTTACCAGTGGCGTAGGGAAGGGAGGAGGGGCAAGATAGGGATAGGGGATTAAGAGGTACAAACTATTATGTATAAAAGAAATAAGCTACAAGTATACATCATGAAGCACAGGGAACATAGTCAATATTTTATAACTGTAAATGGAGTATAATCTATAAAAATTTTGACTCACTATATTGTACACCTATAACTAATATATTATATATCAACTATGCCTCAATAAAAAATAATAAATTTTAAAAATCTTAGAGTTAAAAGAAAAAGTAGGTCATCTAGTGTTCACTGTCATCTAGCAAGGAGCTATTAAAGCTGGACTTCACAAAACTGCTTTCTAGTTCTATCTTTGTCCATAACATCTTCTAACTAGAAAGAAGTCAGATGATTTCTCCGTGCCTTATTTTCTTCATGCTGAAAATAGGTTGCCCTCTGGGCAAACTCCTCCTTACTATCTACACAAAATGGCTCAACCTCATTCCCACCTTCACCCCACTTACTGAGCCTTCCCAGAGAGCCCTCCACCTCATGGGCCTCTACCCCTCCAAATTTCTACTGCACTGTCTTCTTGACTGTCCCACTTACATGTCACTCCCTGCACCTGGAGTCCTCTCTCCTCCCCACTCCTGTCTTACTTCATTCTTTTAAAAAACACTTAGACAAGGATATTTTATGCAGCAGGTTTTTACTAAATATTTTGGTAATGGAGGGAGATTACAGCACAGAGCTCAATAAAATATCATTTAGAATAAACATCACACATCACACTCTGCCTCAAAATTCATCAAACACATCTTTCCCAGAAAATATTTCACCTAAGACCATAAGCCCCAAGCTTCCTCTTGCTGACGTTATTGTCTCAAGAACCTTTAAGTTTGTTAAATCCTTTCTTAATCCAATTGACAAGTGCAAATTTTTTTCTTTATTGTATAGATCATATTTAATCATTTTTGACTAAATGTATCCAAAATAGAAAATGTCCTAGGGTGGTGACATGGCTATATTTCATATGGAAATAGGTCTATTCAAGCATTTAAAACAAACAAAAAAAAGAGGTCAATTCTCTCTCGAAGAATTCATTCTGGTTTCTTCCTTGGCTAACCAACTCAAACTACATGCAGCTTTTGAAAGTAGAAATTTATCTCCAAATTTTCAAGTATTAGAAAATGCACAAGAATAAAATGGAAAACTATTGTGAAAACTTTTTAAAAGTTAAAGTTGTATACTAAGTAAGATGTTATAAAGTATGCATACATAGAATAACACTATCATTTATTACATGATTGCTAGTGGAATTGTTATTGCCACTTCAGAGTTATCATTTTGAATTTCTCTTTTTCCTGCCATTAACTCAAGTCCTGTTCCAGAAATATGCAGCAGATTAGGTAGTAACACAAGGAATCAGAGAGATAAGACAAATGTATACAGCTATTCAGACCACTTTATAGGTCACTGTTAGAAAAACCCAGCTGTATTACCTACCATCCCAGGAAGGGCTGCATCCATTCTTCCAATGAAAGTAAAAAGTCCCACTCACATGTATCAACTGGCTTACCCAGGCCTCCAATTCCTGTACATGGAATAGGACCAAGAGATGAGAGAAAGAAATTGAGAGAAAGAAATTATGTCCTCCTTAAACACAGAACTTTCTTCTAGATAAAAGAATTACAGAATTATAGGAGACCTTAGAGATCATTTATTCTACTAGTTCTATTTTAAAGATAAGGAAAACTGAGACCCAAAGAACCTAAATGGCAGATGCAGGATCATACTAATATTTGAGGCCAAGCTGGGCACCCATCCATCTCTCCTGACCCAGGCCATTCTCATCTCTGAAACATGATCTACTTACTTAAGTGTGGGATGCTAAGAAGATTTATCTTTAGGTTTTAGCTATTCAGAATATGGACTCCATGGAGCACGTACCAATGACATAGCAATTCAATATATCAATTCTATGTTTAGTCACAACAACAACCTACTAGTTTTTAAAATTTTTTTTAAACTTATATTCATTCAATGCTTGACTTGTTAATATTCCTTTTTCTTTTTCCTTTCAGAAATAAAATGTTGATTTATCACTGAATACCCAATGCTATCAGAATTTAATTGCGTAAAGGTTAACTGTGAAGCTAGGTGGGAGTTTAAACAAAGGGATCAATCCCTTTATTACAGGAGTAATGAGTTTCCCATGGTTCACTGGCATACCATACCTCCTTGCCTTCCCAATGCTAGGTTAAACCCTCCGCTGCCTATCTAGGTGTTAATCACTTGTCCCTAACAGCTGATCAAGGGCATTAAAAAAAAAAAAAAAAAACAGAAGAGAGAATAGGAAATAGATAAAGAATAATGACCTAATTGTGTTGGCACTACAATAATACATCTCAAAGTCTGAATTTCTGAGGAACTATATTAGTCAAGGTCTCTTTATTGCAAATGACAGAAACTCACTTGCAGGTTAGGCAAAACAGGGAAATTACCGGAATGAGAACGAAATGTCATATAAGAGCCAGAAGAAAAGGGAGTGCAGCTGAACCGCAAGGACAACCGGAATTACCATCAATTCTCTCATCTCTGAGTCTTTGTGCATTTTTATTTCATTCTCAGAAACTAACTTAAACCACAGTGGGAAGCATGACTGACAGCAATTCCCCTTCCTTATACCCCTAGCACTCAGAGGATGTCCAAGCTTTGAAAGTCCCCAAGGAAGAACATAACTGGCCCAACTTGAGTAGGTATTCATTTCTAGACAACTTGCTTATGGTCAGGCAGACGGGACCTCACCAGGCAAAAATTTCACAACTGAATAAAGGAAGTGCTGCTTCTAATGGAAAGGAGAAGTGCTTGGCAGATTAAAAATTAAAAATAATTTAATATTCGCTAAAAATATTTTCAATTAGGAAAGCTATGAGTATTTCACTAGGGACAGCAGCATTACAAGTAGTGCTGGTCTGTTTCCAAATTTAATAGCTCTGACCTTGTGCCAGTGCTGTAATCCACTAAGCTACCTTGACCTCGGTAATGAATTCATAAAATGGCAATAAATATTTTAAATTCCTGAAGGCAGAGACTAGAGCAGGCATGTGGCAGCCACGAGCACGAGCCTCAAAGACTTCCTCCATGGGACGTGCACTTGACCTAGGGCCTCAGCTGCTGTGTTTTAAAATTCATTGCCTGATTTGTACCAAGGCTGCTCCAAGACAATGACTGAGAAGGAGGTGGGGTGGAAGACTGTACAGGAAAGACCCATTCCTGGGAGACATGGTTCTCTACTGTCATCCAACCTTGGCTCAGTCTCCCCAGCAGCCTCGCTGCATCTTTCTCCGACTGCATGGCAGTCTACAATGCTTCAATTCAAAGTTCTCACCTTCCCTCGGTCACTTGGGATCAGACTTGCATTATGGTCAGATGGATCTTCCAGGTTTTTTTTTTTTAACTCCCTCCCTATTTCCTTTTACCCATGTGTTTCCCCTAATAAAATCTTTGCATGTTTAGTCTTATCTTCACACCTGCTTCTCAGAGGACCTGGACTAATACAAGACGGTATCAAGTTTCCTTCATGATCTATGAGACAATTTTATGCTTGTCAGCTATGATAATAGTTTCCATGAAGGACTGAATCAACTGGGAATGTTTTTAAGTACTGATTCCATTTACCCCTCCTACACCTGCTGAAATAAAGTCTCCCAAACTTATACCTAGAATTCTATATTTTATAATAATATAGGGTCTTGTGCTCAGCATGGTAGTCAGAGCTCTTCAATATTTCCTCTTGCCCTCCCACCATTCAGGACACTCAATAGGACTGAACTCCTTGTCTCTCTCACTGTCGGGGGAGGGAACTTATGACTAATGTTGGCCAATCAGCTTTGAGAGGAAATGACATATTATTTCCAGGCCAAAGTATCAATATTTAATTACCAGTTTGAGAACCTCCAGATTAGTGCTACCCCAAGTGTGGACTGCAAACTGGTCCTGTTTCCCAGTCCATGATAAGATAATGGAAATAAACATTTAGAAACTTTAATAGTAATTTAATATTGCTGCAACATTTAAATGTGTGATCAATAATTTATCTTTATTATATTTTATAAAATTAGTCCATCACAGATTAGAAATAAAATAGATAAATAAAAATTGGGAACTGTGAACCAAGATGGTGGAGTAGAAGGACGTGCTCTCACTTCCTCTTGTGAGAACACCAGAATCACAACTAGCTGCTGGACAATCATCAACAGGAAGACACTGGAACTCACCAAAAAAGATACCCCACATCCAAAGACAAAGGAGAAGCCACAATGAGATGGTAGGAGGGGCGCAGTCACAGCAAAATCAAATCCCGTAACTGCTGGGTGGGTGACTCACAGACTGGAGAACACTTATACCACAGAAGTCCACCCACTGGAGTGAAGGATCTGAGCCTCACGTCAGGCTTCCCAACCTGGGGGTCTAGCAACGGGAAGAGGAATTCCTAGAGAATCAGACTTTGAAGGCTAGTGGGATTTGATTGCAGGACTTCGACAGGACTGGGGGAAACAAAGACTCCACTCTTGGAGGGCACACACAAAGTAGTGTCCGCATCGGGATCCAGGGGAAGGAGCAGTGAACCCAGGGGAGACTGAACCAGACCTACCTGCTAGTGTTGGAGGGTCTTCTGCAGAGGCGGTGCTGGGGGTGTGTGTGGCTCACCATGGGGACAAGGACACTGGCAGCAGAAGTTCTGGGAAGTATTCCTTGGTGTAAGCCCTCCCAGAGTTTGCCATCAGCCCCACCAAAGAGCCCAGGTAGGCTCCACTGTTGGGCTACCACAGTTGCCAAGCAACCAACAGGGAGGGAACCCAGCCCCACCCATCAGCAGTCAAGTGGATTAAAGTTTTACTGAGCTCTGCCCACCAGAGCAACACCCAGCTCTACCCACCACCAATCCCTCCCATCAGGAAGCTTGAACAAGCCTCTGAGATAGCCTCATCCACCAGAGGGCAGACAGCAGAAGCAAGAAGAACTAGAATCCTGCAGCCTCTGAAACAAAAACCACATTCACAGGAAGATAAACAAGATGAAAAGGCAGAGGGCTATGTACCAGATGAAGGAACAAGATAAAACCTCAGAAAAACATCTAAATGAAGTGGACATAAGCAACCTTCCAGAAAAAGAATTCAGAATAATGATAGTGAAGATGATCCAGAACCTCAGAAAAAGAATGGAGGCAAAGATCAAGAGGATGCAAGAAATGTTTAACAAAGACCTAGAAGAATTAAAGAACAAACAAACAGAGATGAACAATACAATAACTGAAATGAAAACTACACTAGAAGGAATCAATAGCAGAATAACTGAGGCAGAAGCACGGATAAGTGACCTGGAAGACAGAATGGTGGAATTCACTGCTGCGGAATGGAATAAAGAAAAAAGAATGAAAAGAAATGAAGACAGCCTAAGAGACCTCTGGGACAACATTAAACACAACAACATTCACATTATAGGGGTCCCAGAAGGGGAAGAGAGAGAGAAAGGACCCGAGAAAATATTTGAAGAGATTATAGTCGAAAAATTTTGTAACATGGGAAAGGAAATACCCACCCAAGTCCAGGAAGCATAGCAAGTCCCATACAGTATAAACCCAAGGAGAAACACTACGAGACACGTAGTAATCAAATTGGCAAAAATTAAAGAAAAAGAAAAATTATTGAAAGCAGCAAGGGGAGAATGACAAATAACATACAAGGGAACACCCATAAGGTTAACAGCTGATTTCTCAGCAGAAATGTTACAAGCCAGAAGGGAGTGGCATGATATACTTAAAGTGATGAAAGGGAAGAACCTACAGCCAAGATTACTGTACTAGCAAGGATCTCATTCAGATTTGATGGAGAAATCAAAAGCTTTACAGACAAGCAAAAGCTAAAAGAATTCAGCACCACCAAACCAGCTCAACAACAAATGCTAAAGGAACTTCTCTAACTGGGAAACACAAGAGAAAAAAAGGACCTAAAAAACAAACCCAAAACAATTAAGAAAATGGTATTAGGAACATACATCTCGATAATTACCTTAAACGTGAATGGAGTAAATGCTCCAACCAAAAGACACAGGCTTGCTGAATGGATACAAAAACAAGACCCATATATATGCTGTCTACAAGAGACCCACTTCAGACCTAGGGACACATACAAACTGAAAGTGAGGGGACGGAAAAAGATATTCCATGCAAATGGAAATTGAGAGAAAGCTGGAGTAGCAATACTCGTATCAGATAAAATAGACTTTAAAATAAAGAATGTTACAAGAGACAAGGAAGGACACTACATAATGATCAAGGGATCAATCCAAGAACAAGATATAACAATTATAAATATATATGCACCCAACAAAGGAGCACCTCAATACGTAAGGCAACTGCTAACAGCTAAAACACAGGAAATCGACAGTAACACAATAATAGTGGGGGACTTTAACACCTCACTTACATCAATGGACAGATCATCCAAAATGAAAATAAATAAGGAAACAGAAGCTTTAAATGACACAATAGACCAGATAGGTTTAGTTGATATCTATAGGACATTCCATCCAAAAACAGCAGATTACATTTTCTCCTCAAGTGCACACGGAACATTCTCCAGGACAGATCACATCTTGGGTCAGAAATCAAGCCTCAGTAAATTTAAGATAATTGAAATCATATCAAGCATCTTTTCTGACCACAAGGCTATGAGATTAGAACTGAATTACAGGGGAAAAAAAGTTAAAAAAAACAAACACATGGAGTCTAAACACTACATTACTAAATAAACAAGAGATCACTGAAGAAATCAAAGAGGAAATCAAAAAATACGTAGAGACAAATGACAATGAAAACACGACAATCCGAAACCTATGGGATACAGCAAAAGCAGTTCTAAGAGGGAAGTTTATAGCTATACAAGCCTACCTCAAGAAAGAAGAAAAATCTCAAATAAATAATCTAACCTTACACCTAAAGGAACTAGAGAAAGAAGAACAAACAAAACCCAAAGTTAGCAGAAGGAAAGAAATCATAATGATCAGAGCAGAAATAACTGAAATACAAACAAAGAAAACAATAGCAAAGATCAATAAAACTAAAAGCTTGTTCTTTGAGAAGATAAACAAAATTGATAAACCATTAGCCAGACTCATCAAGAGGGAGAGGCCTCAAATCAATAAAATTAGAAATGAAACAGAAGTTACAAGAGACACCACAGAAATACAAAGCATCCTAAGAGACTACTACAAGCAACTCTATGCCAATAAAATGGACAATCTGGAAGAAATGGGCAAATTCTTAGAAAGGTATAAACTTCCTAGACTGAGCCAGGAAGAAACAGAAAATATGAACAGACCAATCACAAGTAATTGAATTGAAACTGTGATTAAAAACCGTCCAACAAACAAAAGTCCAGGACCAGATGGCTTCACAGGTGAATTCTATCAAACATTTAGAGAAGAACTAACATGCATCCTTCTCAAGCTCTTCCAAAAAATTGCAGAGGAAGGAACACTCCCAAACTCATTCTACGAGGCCACCATCATCCTGATACCAAAACCAGACAAAGATACTACAAAAAAAGAAAATTACAGACCACTATCACTGATGAATATAGATGCAAAAACCCTCAATAAAATACTAGCAAACAGAATCCAACAACATATTAAAAGGATCATACACCATGATCAAGTGAGATTTATCCCAGGGATGCAAGGATTCTTCAATATACGCAAATCAATCAATGTGATACACCATATTAACAAATTGAAGAATAAAAACCATATGATCATCTCAATAGATGCAGAAAAAGCTTTTCACAAAATTCAACACCCATTTATCATAAAAACTCTCCAAAAAGTGGGCATAGAGGGAACCTACCTCAACATAATAAAGGCCATATATGACAAACCCACAGCAAACATCATTCTCAATGGTGAAAAACTGAAAGCGTTTTCTCTAAGATCATGAACAAGACAAGGATGTCCACTCTCATCTCTATTATTCAACATAGTTTTGGAAGTCCTAGCCTCAGCAATCAGAAAAGAAAAAGAAATAAAAGGAATACAAATTGGAAAAGAAGAAGTAAAACTGTCACTGTTTGCAGATGACATGACACTATACATAGAGAATCCTAAAGATGCCACCAGAAAACTACTAGAGCTAATCAATGAATTTGGTAAAGTTGCAGCATACAATATTAATGCTCAGAAATCTCTTGCATTCCTATACACTAATGATGAAAAATCTGAAAAAGAAATTAAGGAAACACACCCATTTACCATTGCAACAAAAAGAATAAAGGACCTAGGAATAAACCTACCTAGGGAGACAAAAGACCTGTATGCAGAAAACTATAAGACACTGATGAAAGAAATTAAAGACGATACCAACAGATGGAGAGATATATCATATTCTTGGACTGGAAGAATCACTATTGTGAAAATGATTATACTATCCAAAGTAATCTACAGATTCAATGCAATCCCTATCAAATTACCAATGGCATTTTTTACAGAACTAGAACAAAAAATTTCACAATTTGTATGGAGACACAAAAGACCCCAAATAGCCAAAGCAGTCTTGAGGGGAAAAAAACAGAGCTGGAGGAATCAGACTCCCTGACTTCAGACTATACTACAAAGCTACAGTACTCAAGACAATATGGTATTGGCCCAATAATATTAACAAAGATCAATGGAACAAGATAGAAAGCGCAGAGTAAACCCACTAATCTTTGGTCAACTAATCTATGACAAAGGAGGCAAGGATATACAATGGAAAAAAAAAGTCTCTTCAATAAGTGGTGCTGGGAAAACTGGAGAGCTACATGTAAAAGAATGAAATTAGAACACTCCCTAACACCATACACAAAAATAAACTCAAAGTGGATTCAAGACCTAAATGTAAGACCAGACACTATAAAACTCTTAGAGTATAACATAGGAAGAACACTCTTTGACATAAATCACAGCAAGATCTTTTTTGATCCACCTCCTAGAGTAATGGAAATAAAAACAAAAATAAACGAATGGGACCTAATGAAACTTCAAAGCTTTTGCACAGCAAAGGAAACCATAAACAAGACGAAAAGACAACCCTCAAAATAGGAGAAAATATTTGCAAACCAATCAACGGACAAAGGATTAATCTCCAAAATATATAAACAGCTCATGCATCTCAATATTATAAGAACAATCAACCCAATCCAAAAATGGGCAGAAGACTTAAACAGACATTTCTCCAAAGGAGACATACAGATGGCCAAGAAGCATATGAAAAGCTGCTCAACATCACTAATCATTAGAGAAACGCAAATCAAAAGTACAATGAGGTATCACCTCACAACAGTTAGAATGGGCATGATCAGAAAATCTACAAACGACAAATGTTGGAGAGGGTGTGGAGAAAAGGGAACCCTCTTGCACTGTTGGTGGGAATGTAAACTAATACAGACACTATGGAGAACAGTATGGAGGTTCCTTAAAAAACGAAAAATAGAATTAGCATATGATCCAGCAATCCCACTACTGGGCATATACTCAGAAAAAAACATAATTCAAAAAGACACATGTACCCCAATGTTCATTGCAGCACTATTTATAATAGCCAGGTCATGGAAGTAACCTAAATGCCCATCGACAGACAAATGGATAAAGAAGATGTAGTACATATATACAATGGAATATTACTCAGCCATAAAAAGGTACGAAATTGGGTCATTTGTTGAGACGTGGATGGATCTAGAGACTTGTCATACAGAGTGAAGTAAGTCAGAAAGAGAAAAACACCATATATTAACGCATATACGTGGAACCTAGAAAAATGGTACAGATGAACCGGTTTGCAGGGCAGAAATTGAGACACACATGTACAGAACAAACGTATGGACACCAATGGGGGAAAGCAGCGGGGGGTTGGGGGGGTGGTGTGATGAATTGGGCGATTGGGATTGACAGGTATACACTGATGTGTACAAAACTGATGACTAATAATAATCTACTGTATAAAAAGAAAATGTGATCAAACGTATTCTATTGGAGAGAATCAAAAATAGACCAGGTTTACTGTCTAAATTATATAATAATTTAATGATTAAAAAAAAAAAACATTTTTAAAAAATGGGCTTCCACCACAGATAGAGAAGTGCTGCTTTAGAATTTTCATTTTCCTCTGGCACCATGAATGACAATGTTCAGGACATCGGCCATTCTAGTAACTTGGATCCAAGAGCAACTAATGAGTCCTACCCATCCTTGCCTTCAGCTGTTGATGAGATGTAACTTGAATGAGAAATTTTTGTTGGGTTAAGCCACTAAGATTTGAGAGTTGTTTGTTATTATAGCAAAATTTAGCTCATTTCAACTGATATAACACCATAGATTTAGGACTAACTGCACAAGATGAAAAAAGAAAATCTACTTGATATAGTTACAGGTCAAAGAAATCCAATGTCTCATGAGAGGGGCAAAGAATGATAGAATTTAGAATTGGAACTGATCAATGAAGAAATTTCCTCTTTAGAGAGACACACAAGATTTCCCTTAACATTTCCAGTAAGGGAAGTTAATCTTAACGCATTCCTTATTCCAACTGGGGGTAAATTGTTGATAAACATTAAGTGTCAAACACCATGCTAAGCACTTTATATGGATTATTATATTTAAATCTAATGCAAACTCTAACATCACTTTTACTAATAAAGAAAATGGGCTTTAGAAGGTCTAAGTAACTTGTCCAAGGTCACAAGGCTAGTAATTACAGAGTCTGATTCACTTTCAGGTAACTGTACCCAATAATCAGTATGCTATTGACGCTTATACAGAGCTAAAATGTGCCTCTTTGTCTCTTCCATCTACTGGAGCTAATTATTTTAATGGAAAGATAGATTAAATTAAATCCTTCTCAGTGTGATAGGCATCCAAATATATCAGAAAAATAAAAGGGAAAGAGAAAAAAAACTAATAAACACTGTGTACCTACCGTAAGTATTGTAACATTTAATCCTCACAGCATAACTTTGTTTTACAGATAAGAAAATAATGCTCATAAATTTAAATAATTCTTCTATGACTAAAATCATAAGTGGTAGGATTAGGATTCAACTACATTTTTTTTTCACTTCACTATATAGCCTGATTATGGACACAATAATTATTCTAAGAGTTCATCTTTCCCAGTAATTAATTATTCATTCATTCTTTCTTTCTTTTTTTACTTACAGTAAAAGCCAGTGCTTACTTTAGCCCATAATGTCCTGCATCTTCTGGCCCCTTGCCAATGTTATTCTGAGCTCACTTCTACCTACTCTCTCCCTTATTCACTAAACTTCAGCCATTTCAGATATTCCAGTTATATTATTGCATAATAAACCATCCCAAGTCTTAGTGGTATAAAACAATATCCATGTAATATGTTCATGAATTCTGGTCAGAAACATGTCCAGAGCACAGTAGGAATGACTTGTCTTTGCTACACAATGTCTGAAGCCTCGGGTGGGAAGACTGCAAGGGTCAGGTAAGGGCTGGAGAGGGGATGACTTGATGGCCAGTGGCTAGAATCACCTGAAGGCTCACTCACTTACATGTCTAGTGGTTGATGCAGACTGCTGGGTTGGACTTAACTGGGGCTATTGGTAGAAAACCATATGTGGTCTTTCCATGTGGCCTGGACTTTCTCACAACATGGTGGCTGGGCTTCAAGGGTGAGTGTCCCAACAGAACAAAGCTCAAGTGCATATTTATGACCTAGCCTTAGAAGCCAGATAGCATTATTTCACCTCTTTTCTCTTGTAATACATAGGTTCAATAAGAAAGAGAGCAGACTCACCACTCAATGGAAAGAATTTCAATATCACATTGTAAGAAGTGTACATGAGACGGATCTACTGTTGTGGCCATCACAATAGCTTTCTTGTTATTTATTCACCCTGCCAGGCAGACTTCTGCCTTAGAGCCTGTGCTGATTCCTCCACCTGGAATGCACTTCCCCTAGGAAGCTGCTAGACTCTCTTGTGGTCTTCGAGGCTTTGCTCAAATCTTACCTTTTCAAAGAGACTTGCCCTGACCAATGACAAAGACTCTCTCCTTGACCAAACTTTATCCAGGCTCTCTGAGCCCTCTTCTTGACTAGGTCTTAATATGCATTTCTATTTGCACTGTTTTCAGTTTTCCAAAACTTATACTGTTGTCAAACAGCCTAATCAAAAACAGAGACAGAGAGGAGTGACTCAGTCAGGACACCCACTAAAATTCAAAAATCATTCACAATTTTTCCCCTATACCAACCGTAACTAATAGTCAAACTCCATTTGCTAGTTTAGGCCATTAAACCTGAGATAACTATTTTTCTATCTTCCAACCTTTAAGCCCAAGTCTGAACTTCCTCAGGCTAATAAAAGTCTACCATTAATTTCCTAAAAGAAAAGCGCTTTGTCAATCCCCAGTTTATTTTCTCTGCATAATTGTTTAAGTACCATTTTAGGCAGGCCTACCTGGCCTCTGGCAGTAGGAATGCCCAGGCAACCCTTGGAGGTAGCATAACACTTGAGTACCCCTGCCGAAACTTGATACAGCCTCTCTGTATCTGTCACCAGCAAAGCCCATTAACAACTCCCAGGAAATAAAAATAGAATCTGGGCAATAAAATAAAGTCCAACCTTTTTTTTTCCTTGGTGCTTAGTCTAGTTTCACTTGCTCATAGGGTGCAGCGTGCAGAGGCCTTGAACCCGGCTCTTCAGACCAGAGTTCCCAGTGCAAAACTGCTACACCTGACATTTCAGCTCAGGGACCATTTGCAGAAGCACTGTAACTCAAGATGGTGTTGGCAGGCCGTGTGCAGAGACACTGGGCCCGGCACTGCGACCTAGAGCCTGAGCAGTGCAGCTGCGCCTGCCTTGTGTGAACTCCGCCCCCTTCCCTCCCCTGCTGCTGAGATCCCTATAAAGCAGCCCTGCCCACAACCTGTCAGGAAGGCATGTGCTCTAGAGCAGGAGCTGGGGCCTCTCCATTCTCTGATCAAAGATTGTTTTCTTTGCTTCTGAACCAAACTCAATCTCCTATTGACTCAAACACACCTGGCAGAAGGACCTTTGTTCAGGACCAACTCCAAGGGGTCAGTAACATGTCTTGTGTGTTCCCTGTCAAGGAGAGGAAATGTTATTTCACACTTTAAAAATACGTGTATCTAATTTGTGGAGGAAGAAAGTAAAAAAAAGAGAGAGAATGAGCGAGATGGTGGGGAAAATACAACTAAGAAAAACGGAAAGCCAAAAAACAGCCAGCAGAAATAACTGCTTATCTGGAACAATCCCATTTGCACCCCTCATTTACCTCCTTCTAATGATAATAATAATAGTAATAAAAAAGAAAGAACTATTTAAGAGCACAACTGATCACAGTAGTTTCTGCTCTGTACAGGAACTACGAATTACTCTGCTGTGTGCACTTGGCCTTTGCTTTAGCTCAATAACTTGTTAGGCTACTTTGGTGTTAAAGGGAGACTACCAAATCACAGCTTCTGAGGAGACTATAAAACAAAGAGATAGTTAAACTGTCTAACGTAAGAAATGAACAAGAATCTAAGACTGTTAGAGAAAGGAAGGTAGGTGAGGAGGAAGTTGGAGAGAAAGAGCTGAGAAATCAGGGTGGCTGGGGTCTACAGAAAAATGTCAGCCCACAGGAAATCCCCAATGACAAGGAAGCCAGTTGGAGCTGTGATCATTTAAATGATTTGCATTGTTGGGATGTATATGTTCCTATTGCTTCTTGCATTCATAAAGCCACAGGTTGGTGATATCTCAGGGGCATGGAGTCACTGGGAACACATGTCACACAGTGTGACATCATGCCAAAAGTGAACAATACCACACTTTTTCTTTGAGGCAATCCACCCACCGAACTCACACAACAGAATCAGAAACTTCAAGTCAGCCTCAGTTTGAAGGAAACCCTAGAGCACACCCAAATGGAATATGAGTCAATTCCATTTCAGTCTCAAAGGACCGAGTAACCCTAGGGGACATCTAAGCAACAATGATTATAGCTAAGATTTGAGTGTGTAATGAAACATGGAATAAGCAAATAAGATTACTATATTTTTCCAGTGGCAAATGATGCATTGTTTAGAGCACACCTTTCTGCACCATGTGGTTCCCGGATTTTCATCACCTTTGAGCTATCTTTCAACTCTGTAAGTTGTGGAAAAGCACAATGCAACAAAAATGACTCTTGACTATGAATATGAAAATGAATTGACTGGTAAAAGGACAACTTTTTTCTCCAAGCCAGTTTTTGACAATTTACAAATTAGTTTTTGACAATTTACAAATTATTAGAAATAATTCTTATAAATAGCTGTTTTTTTAATCTTTTGAACCAGATATAATATCTGCCTGATCCCTGCATCAATAACGAGTTAAGTAAAATCTTTAACATATGTTCAATTTATATCCTGTGAAAATCATGATTTTACCTTTTTTAACTACATTTTTAACAAAGGTGCTTATCATAAGCCAGACATTATACTACATCTTTTACAGGTAGTACATGCATATATATCATCTTCCCAACAACTGGATTTGGATACTATTATTATCTTCATTTTATAGATCAGGGTCAACAAATGATAGCCCAGTGGGCCAAATCTGGCCTGATGAATTCATCCTGCAGCCTGATTTTGTCACTAAGAACACAGCACGCCCATTAGTTTATGTATTGTCTTTACTGTCTTTGCCCCACAACAGCAGAGCTAAATAGTTGCACCAGAGACCATGCAACCCACAAAGCCTATAATATTTATCTGTCCCTTTACAGAAAAGGTTTGTATAACTCTGCAATAAATGAGAAAACAGGCTTTAAAATGTTATGAAAATTACTCAAATCCACACTGTTAGTGAATGGCACTGCCGAGGCTCTTAAGACTCCTTCCCTTTAAATTTCCTCAATGGTCAATGCTCCTGGGCTTTTACTTGTCCCAAACCAGATCAACTCCTTTATGGCACAATTTTGGTGTCTTTACAGAAAGGTCTTTCCTGCCTCCATTTACATACTCATGCCTGGAATGTCTTTAGGAAGGAATCATCCTTTCATGTTGCAATAATAGATGAGGCAAAAATGAAAAATACTTGAGAAAAGAAAAAAATTAAGTTAGGTTTATGTGAAGGTGGTAATGACTGGGAACAGACCCCATTCTCTAAGTTGAAAAGAGGTCAAGTCATTTATTTGCACCTGGAGAGAAAAAAAGGGGTGATGGGTCAAAGGGAGGTTGGCATAAAACAAAATTGAGGTTGCCTAAGGGGGAGTCAGGCCCCTGACTCAAATATACCTCCATGGTTTACTCTCCCTTCCCACCTCCAATCTGTTTTGCATTTTGTTGTCAAAAGCGGGGGTAAAAGATTGTTACAACAGTAACCTCTTATTAGCCTGGTTGAAAATGGTGGGAGCAACTGTCGTATCTAAAGCTGTTCTGTAAAGTGGCACTTCACAAGTTTCCCTTCGGAATACTGTCGTCCCTCCCTCCTTCCTTCCCCCATCTCTAGCTCCCTGCTCCCACAGGACCCCAATTAGTGTGTGCATGTGTGGTGGCAGGGGCAGGGCACATGGTTTCCCTTCAAAGGAACAAGTGTGCGTAACTGTAAAATAAGGGAGGTCTGCCCAGCACCCGTGATTAATTATAATTTTTCAAAAACCCACAAAGAAGTGAAAGGGCCCAGGTGTCAATGGAAAGGCTAATCAGAACTTAGAAGGGCAGTGAAAACCATATAAATGGGATTCACTGCCGAGGGTGAAGTGTTTGAGCAATTAATTCACTAGTAATTCAGCACAAGTTAGAACAAGAGGGCTATAGTTTCTGGAATTTCCTTTCATTCCTTCCAAAAAGAGGAGAAAAAACTTTGCCAAAGAACAGTACCCTCTTGCCTCAACCAAGTCTTGAGGACACAGGCAAACCTCTTCCAACAAACCAAATTCTATCCACAGAGGAAAGCTAAGAAGAGTACTGGACTGCGTGGTGACCGGGAAGAAAACTCATCACTCTGTACTTGACAACATCCTCTGAGAGAGATAAAGCTGATTCTCCTTGTTCTCCGTACTTATGTTCTATAGTCACCGTAAACACTGAATTGGTAAATACTAAATGACTGCTCCTTGGGAAATCGAGGGGTAGGATCCTGCAAGTATTTTTCAAATGATCAATACATCACCTTGTTTTCTGTGTGTTTTTGTTTAAAGACACCTCCTTTAACATATATTTGTATTCATTAACATTGAACTCAGGGTCAACAGTGCTATAATTCATGCCTGAATGAAGCTTAACTAACACACATATTTTCTCCATAAGGCACGTCACAGCCTTCTTGCACATAAGAAAACTAGACAGCACTTCAGCATTACACTTGGGGGCCATTTTAAACAATAAAATCGCCAACAAAAAGCACAAAAGTGTGGAAAAACTAGCACTAAATAAGCCAGCAAAGGAACACTTGTTTACAGTATGAGAGCTGACACAAGAAGGCAGGGCACCACCTTGTTCCACCTCAGCGAGGAACATGTGTGTCAGGTAACTCAAATTTTTTGCCACGCCGCCCATGCACGTGTCTTTGAACAACTACAAGAACACCTTGAGTATTGATTCTGGGGTTACGTATAACTTAGCAAGTAGACAAATGTGCAAGTACAGAATCCATGAATAATGAGGATTAACTGTATCTATTTCCCTCCAGAAACTGCATAAACAGCAAATAACACCTTGGAGATAACACAGACAGATCAGCATTGCCAGAATATATAATATAAACATTTCTTAATTCTAAAGACCTCAGGCACAAGTATCAAATACTGTGAATTCTTTAAGGGGAATGTCAAGTTGAACAGTTGGTATGAAAGATTTGTGAATAGGGAAAATGTTGATTTCTTCATTACCTGGCAGGTATTGTGTGCACAGTGGTCATTCTTGACATCCAGAAAGCTGACATAGTAATTGATTTCCCAGTTCTCTACAAACCTAAGCACCTAAAATCCAATCTTAATTCCATTGTGCCCTGTGTGAGGAACCCTAAGGGGTTCTTGCAGTGTCCTTCCAAAAATCCTCAAACCTTCAGCACATTAATCTTGACAATATTAAAAGTCTCTAGGAATAAAACCCTGATGTGTAAAAAATCTGTTAAAGAAAGACTTGAGTCAAGAAAATACTACCAGTTGAGAAGTCAACCAATAGTATTAGCTATTTTGTATGTTGTACCAAAAAAAAAAAACAGGTTTCAGTGTAAAATCCTGCATTGTCTACATACAGCACATCCTTCCAGGTTATCAGATTCTAGCCTTTTGTTGTTTCTTAGCTCTTTTGTAACCCTTTTGAGTTATAGGTAACAGATAAACAAGTAAATTCTGGCCAGTCTGGTAGAGATTTAGTTGATTTTTCTAATCTCTGGGGGAAACACGGTTTTTGCCATTGGCGATTCATTTCAACATTCCTTTGCTTGCCAGATAAGTTTGTGCTATCTGATTTTTCCTTTGAACCAGTTAACATCTGCCTGGTTTCCTCTGTCTTTCCCTCTACCCTCATAGGTCCAGTGAATGGAAGAAGCCTGTGAATTAAATTAACAAAAGACAAGTTAGCAAGAGAAAAGTCACACAATTTGAATATTTATGTGCACTGGAGTTCACAGAAATGAAGTAAAACTCAAAGAAGTGATCAGACTTGAGAGCTTATATACCATTTTAACAAAGGAAAGGAGGTTTGAGCTTCAAGGGATAATGAATCACGGGGAAGTTACTAGGAAATATATGAGGAAATAATGGACAGTAAGGTCTTATTTTAGTCAGGCCTGTTTGTGCAAACTGATTTCGGTGTCAGTTCTCAGTCTCCTGTGATAAGCAGTCTTCTCTTCCTGGGGGTGGGGGACTGGAAGGAGGGTAGAGGGGGATGGACATCTTAAAAGGAAAATTTATGCCCTGCTTTTAGGTACATAAGGGGAAGGCAGAGAACTCTTCCTGCATCTGTCGACTCCCAATTGCCTTCAGCTCAAAATAATTCTTATGACAAAGTGGCATATTTGGGGATGATATATTCTGATCCTCTTCACCTCACAGATGAGTAAAATTGAGTCCTTAATGCATGTTCGTTCTTAAAATTTGTATAATTGTCATTATTTTACTTTACCTTTTTCTAAGGAGCTGTTCCCAGGGCGTTAATTCCATTGTGCCCTGTGTGAGGAACACAGGAGGACCAAAGTTAGATGTTTGCTTAGTCTTATATATCATAGTTCAGACACTACATACAGAGCAGGTACAGTATCAGCTCTACTCACAGTGTACAGTCTATCATTTGTGTTTGTGTCATACGGGGTGGGATGAGGGGAAGGGACACTTTGAGGAGTATTCCTGTGCCCTGGATGAGGTTTAAAGGGGAGATATCATAATTAACAAGAGTAGCAAAGGGCTGTGAACAGCTTCCTCAAAGATCTGTCGAATCTTGGGTGGCACCAAAGCTTGGTATAGCACTCTAAATAACTTCCCAAGATGACTATTTGAGAGCAACTCTGAGAAATTAGTTGGCTGAGGGACCCAAGAGGTTCTCTAGACTATTTAAATTGCTGGAACCTGAGGCATCATCTAAAGGTAGTTACTGGCCAACAAATTACCTTACTACTGAGAGATAATACTAGTATAGTCTTTTTTTTTGAAAGAATGAGTATGTGTGTGTGTGTGTATTTATGTCTGTGTCAGCATCTGTGCATTCTTGTGCCTATGAAGAGAAGATAAAGAGCAAGAGAGACAGAGTGATCCTCTATTATCTAAGTAACAGTCCAGAGGAATGATTGGTGGAAACGGTTGTACTTCTCGCTAAGGAGTTTCTATAACAATTACCAGTGGAAATGCAGAAATTCATGCCTGGCAAGGACTTCAGGAAATCTGAGAGACATTCTCAGACCAAGACTAATCATAGCTACTGCATTCCTTCTACTCTCCATACTTGGAGACACTTAATCACTACCTGGAAGCTCAGCCCAAACTTCAGAGTAGCTGTCACACAGCTCTTCTGACCTAAGGAAAGAGCTTCCTAAAGATACTAGCCCATTATGCCTGGATTCAGACTCAAACCAGTCCTGCTACTTAACCAACACAGATGCAATGTCTCATTTCCAACAGCTAGGCTTTAACTTTACTCCCAGTTCCCACTTCCTTGCAAATATCCCTTTTATATATAAGTGATGGGCATTTGTTCATAAGGACCATCTAGTATCCAGTCTCCTCCTTCCTATTCACATTCTGATCTCCTTTATGCAAAATTCTTCTTTATAAGGATTCTTGGTGGGAAGTAGTACTTACCTCCTACCTTATAACCAAAAGGGGCCATATTACTTTCTCCCTGTTTTGGTACAGTCAGTGAGATGGCTGCATGATTTTGTGTCAGCCAACCAGGTATGTAATATGCATTCGCTTTTGAAAATATTCAATTCTACCAGATAAATAAGTGTGTAGTTTATAAAACATAGGCAAAATCTTTTAAGGTGTTTTCAGTATAGGTAAGCAGCTAGTAAGCAAAAAGTTTGTTGGATATAGGTAGAGCTGATGAGGCATTGTGAGCATAAGAAGCTACCAAGTACGGTATGTGTGTGTGTGTGTGTGTGTGTGTGTGTGTGTGTAACACAGAGAAGGGTGAAAGGACCAACAGATGCCTAATATGCATGAAGCACCTGGGTATTAAAAACACATGCGACTAAAAATACAAGAGGCAGTAAATATTCAGGATGCCCTAACTATACGCGAGCACTTAAAATATATGAGGCTTTAATTCATCACCCATCGGTGACACCCATTCTGCCTTCCTGGGTTCTCTACCCATGAAATACAAATAAAACCCATGGCTTCCCTTCAGGCTAATCGGCAAGCTCCAGCTGCGGCTAGCTGTACTGGTCCCTGTGTGACTGCAACAGAGCAAGTGTTGTTGACCCAGAGCGTCACCCGTCTGTGGGCTCATTTGCTCAAACCTAAGTTTTGGTCCTTGTAACCACACCTTTGGTGCATAAGAAGACTAATGTGGCATAGACACATGGGATGTATGAACATTGCATATCCTAAGATTTAGATTGGGCAGCCCTTCCATTCCGTGCACATGAGGTAGGTTATACCTAACTTACTCCAGCTCTTTCCCCTTGCTTCTCACTGTGTCTTAATTTGATTTAGTAACTCATGTTATTTGAGCATCTTAATTTGGTCTCTGAGCCTTTCTGTTCCATGACCTCTGGGATAGCCTGCCTGCTAGTGCCTTTGGAGGCTATCACTGCCTCAAGGTAATGCTCATTTGTCCTGGGACTTGGGGTTGAGAATGAATGATACAAAGGTGTGTTGGAGCAGCCTGAGGACCAGGCTGTGCTTGCCTTGGAATCTTGGCTATGGTGCCTGCTTTACAGTCTCCAGAGTCCTCCTGATTCCAATATTTTTCTCTTTTTTTAATATGAAAGATGACATACATAAGGGAAAGTATACAAAATATGTGTAAAATTTGACAAATAATTATAATACAGACAACCATGTAACCTCACCAAAAGGTAGGGAAATTAATAACAGATGTAGGAGTTAAGCTTGCCTAAGACTAATTCTCCTGTAAGTTGGCCTCAGAAAAAATTTTGTTTCCTGCATAGATAGCACCACAGAAATGCGCTATGGCCTGGTGTAAAGGCAATCAATCTTGGTCAACATGAGACTTGGATCATGGTCTTTTGAATATCTCAGGAGAGGGTAAATTGTGATTTTTGCAAGTCTTGTCACTTGTGTGCTATGTCATAGACCTACACCTGCCAGACTCAGACACAAGCCCCTGGATTTGAAGGTATGGTGCTACTTCCAACACAAAGATTAAGTTGGCAGGGTAGGGCTGGAGCCACGGTTCTGTCATTGTAATTAAAAAGCCCCAAAGCCCAAGGGTTACAATCTCTCTCTCAGAGTCACATCTCTGCCAGATATGCGTGTGTAGCCCAGGGTCCTGCGCATGTGTTACTGATAGTGTCAGCATGAGTTTCTCCCAATGAATCCACTCCAGTAGCAACGGCATGTGTTGTGCCTGGTGACTTGTCCTCGTGTGCATGATGCAAACACTCCCAGCATCCCAATCTCCATTCCCACGAACCCTTCCCCAATCATAATCCTCTCCATTTTTCCTGGGAATAACTACAGTCCTGTCTTTTGTGATCATTATTTTCTTGCTTTTCTTTATAATTCTACCACCAAGAAATTCTAAACAACTCAGTTTAGTTTTGTCTCTCTTCCTATTTTGGAACTTTATATAGTATCTGAGATTTTTCTACACTGCTGTGTGTAGATAAAATTTATTCATTTTTGTGGCCGTGAAGTTATTTATAAGTTATTTATAAATCTATTATAGATGATCATCTCAAAGTGGAATTGCTGGGTAGTTGGGTGTGTTTGCACTCAATTTTGAGAAGATACTGGCGAAGAGTTTACCATAGTGCTTGCACCAATTTATGCTCCTGCAGTGGAAGGAAGCTCTCTTGTTCTACATCCTCACCTCCACTTGGTAATGGCTGATTTTTCAATGTTTGACAATCTGGTGAGTATATAATGATTCCTCATTGTGGTTTTATTTTACATTCTCCTTATTTCCAGTGAGGCTGAGCACCTTTTCATGTACTTATCAGCCATTTTAATTTTCGCTTTTGTTACATGCTCATTCAAGTTCCATGTACAAATTTATATTGAGTTAGATGTCATTTTCATATTTCATATTAGTAGGAGCTCTGAATATATTTTGGCTCTAGAAATTTGGTTCTTAAGTATCATAAATATCATCTCCTACTCTGTAGTCTCTCTTTTCACTCTTTTTAAGGCATCTTTTGATGGATAGAGTTCTTAATTTTAATTCAGTAAAAAAAAAAAAAAGCCATCTTTTCCTTTATGGGTAGAGCTTTTTGGGTCTTATAACAAAATCCTTCCCAACTCTGACTTCATAAAGATATGTTCCTGCACTGTCTTCTTTAAAAGCTTTATTGTTTTACCTTTCACATTTTGATCTTCAAGCTACTGGGAATTGATTTTTTGGTGAATGATTCTGCTTTCTTTTCAAAGCCAGGTTCTCCAACCTCCAATCAATTTTCCACGTCCCCAGTCACCTTATAATAAATCCTCTTTTTCCTTTAGATACCCAGCATCAGTTTCTCCTGCTTTCAATCAAGAGCTCTGGCTGATAAAATGGACTACTGCCTTGGCTCCCATTCCTGGAATCCTGCCTCTCAACCCCAGCCCAGCTCTGTGCCCTGTGACTTGATGCGGACGGGTTTTTGTCTGAGCTTTGGACTATGCCCAAAGATTGCCATACTCCATGTGTCTTACCCAGCAGACTACTTCGTATTTCAGAACCTCCTGTTGGACTGGTTCCACCAGCTCCTGTCCCACTGCCCAGCTCCACTATGAGCTCAAAATCATATTCCAGTTATTCTCAAGATAAGAGATGAAACTGTACAGCAGCCTTAGACGCCTGGCTGGAAGAGCCCGAGGCCCACAGAAAGAAGGTAATAGAGATAACATTCATAAACCTTTGCCATCATCTGCTAGGCCAGACAAGTGAAAGCAGGCTTAACTCCCAGCTGGGGATTTCAGATCTTATTGCCATTCTTTGTCTCTCTTATCAGGAGACCATGCAGGAAGATTCACACTTTACCTCTTTCCAAGTGGTTTATTGATTTGTGGATCCAGTGAAACATGCATCAATTGAACTAACTATTCCCTTTAAGTAAGGGGTCGATTCACACTGTGCTGAAATTAACAGGCACAACTGAACTGCCTATTAGAGTTCAACCAAAGCACAATAGATGCACACAATGTGAGGGTGATCTGGAGATTAAATAGCTCTACTTCATCCCTAGCCATCAAAAGCCAGTGTGCTCTTATTTCTGCTTTCTCTGACTTCCTCTTCCCTCCCCTAAGACACACAACTTCAAAGAGATTATGTACACTATTTAATAGAAAATAGATTTCTTTCCCATCCTTCCACTTTCTCTTTATACCTCTAGGTATTATTTCCCTCACTATTTCTTAAGTGGATAGCAAACTTTGGATCCTTTCTTCCTAGATGACTGCTTAACTTCACATCTTCTCTGATCAAGTCACACAGGAAATAACAGCTAAGACAAGATGGCAAATATACTGCATTTAATCAGTGATTTTTCCTAATAAAAAATGTAAGCACTGTCCTCATACATCAATATGATTCCACTGACCTATCAGGGTTTTTTCTTTTCCTCTTGATAATAAATAGTCTTTCTACAGCTCCTGTGACTAATAATTACAGTACTTGGAAATTTTATACAGACTTCAAAGTCCTATGAAGTCCTCATCATCAAAACCACTAATGAAATAGGTAAGACTTATAGCATTATCTTTAGCTTCTGAGAAGGAAACTGAGGCTCAGAAGGAATTAATGAATGATCTGAGGTAAAGCCAGGACTCAATCTTGACTTTAATGACTCCTTGGCTAGTGCTTTTTCCAAGATGACTGTCCTGTATTAAAAGGTTCTCTATGTAGTTATACCTATTTATTTAATGCAAAATTTACCAAGAATTAAACCCACAACACTGGCTACATTCATATCTTTTTTAACCATCTGATTCCGTTCTTGGCATAAACATACTATTACATGGACTATGAAGACATAAATTGTAATAATACTATTAAAATGTAGCTAGTTAAAGACCTAAATGTAAGACTAGACAGCATAAGACTCTTAGAGGAAAACACAGGAAAAACACTCTTTGACATAAATCACAGCAAGATCTTTTTTGACCCACCTCCTAGAGTAATGAAAATAAAAACAAAAATAGACAAATGGGACCTAATGAAACTTAAAATCTTTTGAACAGCAAAGGAAACCATAAACAAGATGAAAAGACAACCCTCAGAATGGGAGAATATATTTGCAAATGAAACAATGGACAAAGGATTAATCTCCAAAATATACAAACAGCTCATGGGGCTCAATGTCAAAAAAACAAACAACCCAATTAAAAAATGGGCAGAAGACCTAAACAAACATTTCACCAAAGACATACAGATGGCCAAGAGGCACATGAAAAGATGCTCAACATCACTAATTATTAGAGAAATGCAAATCAAAACTACAATGAGGTATCACCTCATACCAGTCAGAATGGCCATTATCAAAAAATCTAGAAACAATAAATGATGGAAAGGGTGTGGTGAAAAGGGAACCTTCTTGCACTGTTGGTGGGAATGTAAACTGATACAGCCACTATGGAGAACAGTATGGAGGTTCCTTAAAAATCTAAAAATAGAACTACCATATGAGCCAGCAATCCCACTACTGGGCACATACCCAGAGAAAACCATAATTCAAAAAGACACATGCACCCCAGTGTTCATTGAAGCTCTATTTACAATAGCCAGGACATGGAAGCAACCTAAGTGTCCATCGACAGAGGAATGGATAAAGAAGATGTGGCACATATATACAATGGAATATTACTCAGCCATAAAAAGAAACGAAACTGAGTTATTTGTAGTGAGGTAGATGGACCTAGAGTCTGTCATACAGAGTGAAGTAAGTCAGAAAGAGAAAAACAAACACAGTATGCTAATGCATATATATGGAATCTAAAAAAAAAAAAAAAAAACGGTACTGAAGAACCTAGTGGCAGGGCAGGAATAAAGATGCAGACATAGAGAATGGACTGGAGGACACGGTGGGGAGGGAGAAGCTGGGAAGAAGTGAGAGAGTGGCATGGACATATATACACTACCAAATGTAAAATAGATAGCTAGTGGGAAGCAGCCGCATAGCGCAGGGAGATCAACTCAGTGATTTGCCAGGACCTAGAGGGGTGAGATAGGGAGGGTGGGAGGGAGGCTTAAGAGGGAGGGGATATGGGGGTATATGTATGCATATGGCTGATTCACTTTGTTGTACAACAGAAACTGACACAGTATTGTGAAGCAATTATACTCCAATAAAGATCTATTAAAAAAAAAGCTAATAAAAGGTAGTTTACCAAAAAAAGAAAAAAAAGTAGCTAAGATTCTGGGAGTGTTCAATATATCAAATACAATCTAATTTGAGGTTTGGGGGGGTTTTTTGTTAGCAATTCAGATTCAAAAATTATCTTATTCATTATTGAGATTAAAAAACCAAACATATTTCAATAAAACGTGTTTAAACAAGAAAGGTCAAATTTCAGACTTCCATCTTTATTAGCATACAGATTGAGTAAACAGGCTTTTTGCAAACATATTTAGGTCTTTATAACTATAGAGAAGAGGCAGGGGATAGTTGGTTTCAGGGCACAAATCTGATAACACAATCTGTCCCTTTAATTTTTTTGAATACTTAGCTGTTAATTTCAAGGCTGGGTGAAGTTCTACTGCGGTGGAAATAAAGGATTTATTTAAATAGGATTACAAGAAATGAAAGAAGAATATTCAAGAAATTTTATTGTACATGTTTATTTTTAAAATCTTCTACTCTATTCTGATGACTCCTCTGAAAGAACAAAGGGAACTATTTTTCATGCTGTTGTTTATTCAGTTCATTCTTTAATTTCACCCGCTTGTTAATTCAATCTCCATTATTCATATAGTAACTACCATGTGCTCCCTGCATCAGACAGCAGGCTATCAGTGCTGAGCACAGGGAGCTAAGAGGTTCCGCGGAAAAAGAACTAATCACCACCTTGAAAATCAGGGCAAGCTTGCAAGAAGAGATGACATCTATGCTCAGAGAACCAATAGAAGCATCCCACTATATAAACCCAATTTCATAAGCTGTCACGTGAGCATGAAAGCCTCTTTAGTTATTTAGTAGGATGTGAAACACGCAAGAAAACTAGAAGTCTATGATTTTCATGATTTCTACCCTGGGGTCTCAAATTCCTACAATTCCATAAACTAGTTCCAATATTTCAAACAACCTGATAAAAACTGAACTGCTCTTCCTCACTCTTGTTTGTTGTTTACTGGCTGCCCTGACTCTGAACTTTTATATCAGTCAGATGTAGCCTACTTCAGAAGACAGCCCTTATGATAAGTCATATAATCCCCAATACTGTTCATAGAAATTACCCCAAACCTCCTTATTTTACTTCAAAGTCTACTCCTCTCCTGTGTTACTTAAACTATTTTTGAGTGTTGGGCTTGTTTCCCAGTCTTTCTGTGGAGGAGCTATGGAGTGGCTTCAAAAGAACTTTAGCTCCTTGTAATTTTAATCACCCTCCCCCTTTCACACATACAAGTTACCCCAAGAAAGAAGAAATCCAAAATTTAAGAAAGAAATATGTTTATTTTTATACCCAACAACATAAATGAATTCCTTGGTCTCCTTTAACCAGGATGCTGGCTGTAGCTGATGTTGTTTGAGGTATCCCTAACAAAGCCACCCTTCTATCTTTGCTAAAAGAACCCCATTTTTGTGCAGGCAATGGGCAGCAAAGTGCTCAGAAAAGATGGGCCACTTCCCCTTCCCCAGAGATTGAACTCTGACTGGCCTAAGTCTACATGCCAGTGATTGGCTCAAGATCCAGTTCTATTCATTGGCATTTTAAGACAGCACAGCTAGGAGCTTCTAGAAAATATTTTTCTCTATGATTAAAAAAAAGAGATACCTTTTTTATTTCTTCCTGCCTGTGGATGTCTTTGGAAGCTTTGAGACCCCTTTGGGTAAGGATGTGATGTCATCTTGTGACCTTGAGTAGACAAGCATAAAGACAAAGCCAGCATGCTGGGTATGGTACACTAAGAAGTTAGAAAGAGCATGGATCCTACATGACACCACTGATCCGTTGTACAATCTTGGAACTGCCCTGTCTCTGAACTTTTTTTTTATATATACAGCAGGTACTTATTAGTTATCTATTTTAAACATATTAGTGTATATATGTCAATCCCAATCCCCCAATTGATCCCACCCCCTTTTCTCCCCTTCGTGTCCATACATTTGTTCTCTACATTTGTGTCTCTATTTCTGCCCTGCAAACCGGTTCATCTGTACCATTTTTCTGAACTTCTTTTTGATTGAAATACAAAATGTCCTTCTGGTTTACTCATCTTCTATGGAGAAATTTTGGAGCTACCACTGTCCTCCTGCCCCATTGACCCGACAATGTACCTAATTTCCCTACCTTAAACTTTGCTTCTCCCTAAGGAATTTAGCTCCAACTCCCCTTCCCCACTTACCACCCTGTCTGGATCTCTTTCCAATCTAACAGCACCAAGAAAACATGCAGTTCAAGCTGATGGACCCAAACTCTGACTTTGAGTTGTCTGGCCCATCCTGGTCATTTGAGAGAAGACAGGAGATGAAGAATATACTTTGATGACAAATAAGTGGAAATCACTTATTACATAATAATCTTACTTTTGGGCAGACACAAGTAGCATAAAAGATGAAGTACATAGGTATTTTAAAATTTTCTAATAAATAGTTTGAGAATCACTATCATAATTCAGGTATTCATTTTGGCCTCACGGGAAAAATTTGGAAGAGATGAGTCTTTAAGATCTGGCCAACTGAAACCTTTCAAAAAGTGACAGCCAATTTCGATTCTGGGTAGTCAGTCACCAATAAAAAATTCCAAATCCAGAAAAATTTTAAGGCAGAAAAGCTATTTATACAGCCAAATATTAGAAACCATCTAAATAATAACCAATGGTAGAAAATCAATTAAGTAGATTACAGTGTAGCCATATAATACAATAATTAAAATAGTATTTTAGGGACTTTCCTGGTGGTCCAGTCGCTAAGACTCTGCGCTCCTAGTGCAGGGAGCCCGTGTTCGATCCCTGGTCAAGGAATTAGATCCCCTGCCGCAACTAACACCTGGCACAGCCAAATAAATAAATAAATGAATATTTTCTAAAATAGTATTTTAGTATTTTATTAACATAAAAGTGCTGATTTGTTAATAAGGAAACAAAATATGGATAAGAAATTTATAATTTCTTATTTTAAGAGCCATATTTTAATAAGACCACATATAGAGAAAAGATGACAAGAAAATATTACTAAAATGAACAGTGACTTAATAATAGAAAAATGGGCAATTTTCATCTTTTTTATTTTTCAATACTTTCCAAATGTTCTTTTACAAACGTTTATGAGCTGCTAAACCCAAGGTCATTGCCACATTTGGTTTATTGGCAGCTTCCTTTCAGCCACAGCCTGACACTGGACACAGGGCTTGGCAAACGCTCCCAAGTAAATAAAGCATAATTAGTATACATAACACCAAACCAGATGAAAACTGAAAGTTTCAAACCAAATAATCCAGATGTTCCAAATTCCCAGATGTTTGTTGGAAAGTAAACTAAATCACCAATCTTTAACTGCTTAGTTTTGTCTTCCATTACAAGTTGTGGCTTTAAGAAGCTGGGTGTTGAAACAATAGCAGCTAAGATGTCTGAGAAAATGGAGTAGGAAGCTCTGGCAAAGAAGAAAATGGAGTAGGAAGCTCTGGCACAGACAAAAGTTTACCAAGCACCTGTCTAAACTGCATCTGTGCTAGAGCATAACTGCTGCCAAAGAAAGGTCCAGATTTTTAATAGAAGCATGTCTAGTACAGTAGTTTACAGGATGCCTCTACTGGTCTAGAGAGAAGGGAAGAAATATTGCCATTGACACAAGATGAAAGAATGGTTGGGTTCCATTAGGAATATCTTATAAACCTCTAATCCTGTCTTCAAGGACTGTAAAGAGTCACTTAACCAACCACAGGGACTGGGGTTTCCCAGAATAGGCACAGTTCCTCAGCTGCCTTCTAATCTCTCACTTGCCTGGAGAGGTGCCAAGGTATTAACATTTAAATCACTAAAAAGGGAATGTAGCCTCTCTCAGTTGTTTCTATCCCATTGAGGCTATTTCTCAATATAGCCTCAAACTTCCCAAGGGGATGGAAAACCTCACTCTATTAGTATCAGCATCAGCTTGCACAGAAACAGCTGCAGCATCCTGGAATAAGAATTAGATGGGGAATCTGGAAGCCTCACTTCTAATTCTAGCTGTGCTGGGAACAACTTTGACCTTAGGCAATCCACAAATACTCTCAGATTCACAGGTTCTTCATCTTTAGGAACTTGATGAGTTGATCTCTAAGGCCTCAATAATTCTATTTTCTTATCCTTAAATGTAACCACCTGGTGGATGTCTGCCACCTGGATGCTCACAGAATCCTCCCAGAGTCCCCTTTTACCTTAAAGTGTGGAAATTCTGGTGCTCTCTCCACATTTTCTGCAAGTTCTCTGGAAATATATATTCTCACAGTCACCTCTTGCTCTAATTTCCTGCATCGCTGCATTTTCAGTCACCTCATCTTAAATCCAGCCATACTTCCTTCCCTCTACACCTTTTCACCCCACAGTGTGGCACTTCCCTTTCTTTTTTATCCATCTCTCTCTGCCCTTTACTCTCCGCCCCCAAAACAGGCAACGTAAGGTCTGGAGAAAATACAGAATTGAAAACAGAGTCAGTACCCAAAGGAAAGCAGGCTGAGGAATTGGGATGTAGGCTGAACAAAATGTCCAGCCTAACAAGGGAGTCTAGGCAGGGGGATGAAAATCAGGTCCAGTTATATAAAGAACTGAATAAATAAATGTAGGAGAAGAGACAAATCTTTCTTACAGAAGACTGCCAAATAATTATGTAGAAACTATAAGGGAAGAAAAGCATTTTTCCCTCTACTCTCCTAAGTTTTTGGACTGGAACTCTGCAAACTAGACTGAAAAAAAGACAAATTAACAAAACAAAACCAAGAAGTTTATTAACACATGGAGAAAGCGTATACATGAAAGAAACTCAGTAATGAGTAACTCAAAGAAGTAGTTAGAATTGGGACTTATGTAGCATCTTGGCAAAGGGCAATACATTTGTAGAGAAGTGACAAGACAAAGGAAAAGAGTTTAGGCTTCCAAGAGTGGCAAACCATGGTAACGTAAATATGTGCAGGAATCCAGTGGGAGATGAGGGTTGGTTTTGCAGGTCCATGTTGACACCAGCTTCCTGTCTTTCTCTTGGCCGTAAAATTTCCCCAGAAGAGAGAATTTATGGCCATTCTCATTTCTCAGAAGTTTCTTCTCTTAGTCAGATATAAGGGAAGCTCTGGGAAGGCTTCTTTCTGCACCTGTTGAATCTCAAATGCCTTTAGCTCAAAGTAACTCATATACCAAAGTGCTGTATTTGGGGTGGCATATTTTGATCCTATATGATACTTTCCCCTCCAAGATGTGCAGCTTAATCTCCTCCCCCCCTTCTTTGAGTGTAGGTGAACCAAATCACTTACTTCTAAAGAACAGAGAACGAAAAGTAACTTTACAGTGGTTAAACCAAACAACCAACTCAGGTGATCAAGGTCAACATCCACAGTGATAAGTCATGTTGGTAGTATAT
Organism: Monodon monoceros; assembly: GCF_005190385.1. Taxonomy (NCBI): domain Eukaryota; kingdom Metazoa; phylum Chordata; class Mammalia; order Artiodactyla; family Monodontidae; genus Monodon; species Monodon monoceros. The sequence continues at coordinate 153,332,511 of NW_021703778.1, read as the reverse complement.
GCACTTGATATGATGTCACAAAAAATGGTCCTTTACCTCTGTAATCTTCCTTCCAAAGACCTATAACCCCAGACTAATGATGAGAAAAACATTAGAAAATTTCAAATTGAGGAACACATTAGGAAATACCTGACCAATGCTCCTCTAAACTGTCATGGTCATCAAAAACAAGGAAAGCTGAGAAACTGTCAGAGCCAAGAGGAGCCCGTGGAGACAAGATGACTAAATGGTATCCTTAATGGATAAAGGGCATTATTGGGAAAACTGGTGAAATCCAAAGTAACATGTGGAGTTCACTTCATAGTAATGTATCAATGTTCATTTCTCAGTTACAGCAAGTAAACTACAGTAACTTAAGATGTAAAAAATAGGGGAAACTGAATGGGGGAAGGTGGAGACTCTCTATGCTCTTTCTGCAACTTTTCTGTGAATCTAACACTATTCTAAAATTTAAAAGTTTATTTTTAAAAATTCAGGTTCAAAGTCAACAGGCTGAATTTGGAGATGATCAAAGCAATCTCAGAGGTAAAACAGGAGGTGGGCCTGGAGCGGTTATAAAAAGCAACCTCCAGACCCTTTGAAGGGGACCAAGGATTTACTTAGGGATAAGGAAGAAGCTGGGAAGGCATGTCACTAGAAATCAGAAAAGAATTACTTATAGGTTTTTGCAAAATGATTTGCTCTTTTATTAATTCAAGGTGCAATATAAGGAACAATCCAAATGTCCAGAGAGCTGTATTTCCAACTTAGAAAGCCCAAGACAAGCCGTGTCCTCAGGAGCTAGCATTTACTTCCTTTAGCCACGCTTATAACAGAACTTTGCCCTTGAAAAGATTTTGAGGAAAACCAGAAAGCCCTGAAAAAATTACCTCGCTGAAACAAAGAGAAGTGACAGTGACTGAGTGGCTTGAACAATGCAAGATTAAGATCGTGCCTAAGGATAAAGTGACAGAAAAAGCCAGGTGGGAATCTGACAAAAATTGCCTTCTGTCTCAGAAAAGAGCCTGGGTAGAAACGTCACCTTTTCACTCAAGGCACTGGCTTCAGGCTCTCTTCAAGTCACATTGACTGAGATTCCTGAAAAAAAAAACAAAAAACTTTCCCAGCTATAAACCCCACAGCTCCCCATACTACTGTCTAGAGGCTGTGCTTTGCTGCCTTATTCACTGCCTTTCACATCGACTAACTGGAATGAGAGCTCTGCGGACAGAAGTGGGCCAGTTAGGCCTGAGGAACACCAATGTGAAAGGCCGGCTGCTTTTTCTCCCTTCTCTATTTCCAGGGCAGGGGCCAAGTCCCTAAAAGGGGCAAAAAAAAAAAACCCATCTTATCTTTCTTAGTTAACACACCACCAATCACCAGCCCAGTTGCAGCAGTCGTCTGATTCCCACTTCCCCTCGTGCCCCAAACCTATCCCACTAGCAAATTACACCAATTTAAATGCTTGAACCTTGCCTGAATCTGCCCACATGTCTTGCACTTCCACTGTTACCTCCACAGTCCACCTCACCTGGACTTCTACAATAACCTTGTTTTGCCTTTGGGGTTCTCCAGTCTCCCTATATGTCTACATATGGATTTCTTTTCCTTTATTATGCTTGGGACTCACTGGCATTCCATAATCAGAAGACTGGAGCCATTCATCATTTTTGGAAAATTACAACCATATCTTCAACCAAATCCTAATGAAATTTTCAATTTATGCTTCATCCTATTTTCTCTATGATCTCCTGGAACACTTACTGGATTCATGTTGGGTCTTCTCATTCTCCTTCATGTTTCTTAAAGTCTCCTTTATATTTTCCAACTCTTTGCTACTCTATATGCAATTTCTTTAGTTCCATCTTTCAGTTCATTAATCTTCCCCTTCAGTTATGTCTAATCTACCATTTATATCATCTTTTGATTTTAATGTCAATTATTACCTTCTTTGATTTAAAATAGGCTCCCTGTATCCAAAGGTTTTGCATCTACAGGTCAACCAACCATGGATTGAAAATACTCAAAAAAATAAATTCCAGAAATCTCCAAAAAGCAAAATTTAAATTTTCTGCATGCCAGCAACTATTTATATAGTATTTACATTGTATTAGATATTGTAAGTAATCTAGACACTATTTAAATCATACAGAAGGATGTGTGCAAGTTATATGCAAATACTACACCATTTTAATATATGAGACAAGTATCCATGGATTTTGGGATCAGCAGGGGGCCCTGGAACCAATCTCCTATGGATATCTAGGGACGACTGTATAAGTTGCTGGTTCTTTTTCAAACCTACCAGATCAATGTTCATCGTTTCTTCCTATTGTCTTATTTCTTTAAAAATTAAATATACTTATTGTATAATCTGTATTTAATCATTTCTAGTATCTGTAGTTTATGCAATATGACTCTGTAGTTTGTTATTTCTGTTGATTCATACAAGCTTTTCTCCTATTTTAGGATTTGGGGCTCATAACAATATTGTGAAATTTTTGAGGTTCGATTTTAAAATACATTCCTCCTGGGAGAGTTTGTATATGCATTTTCCAGAACCTTGGGAGTCTAACACTAACTTTTAGATTTCAGAGTCTCAAGGCATCCAAGCTGTTAGGAATTCAGAGACTAAACCTGCACAAGTGTAGGCTATGATCAGCAATTCTCAGGGTGAGGGAGACTTTTTTATTTTCAGCTGTACCCACAGCCAAAGTCAATATAGATAAGCGTCCCGTTACCCCTTCTCTGTGGGGGAGTGGGGAGGGGGGTAGGTTTTCCCTGGTTCACTCAATGAAGTCATTATTCCTTGAGACTCCCAGATTTGTGCACAATTTGCAAATATTACCCCCTACCATGCTTTGGCTTGATTAAAATCCAAACCACTGGCTGTCAAAATGGCAGATAACACAGAATACCAGGGCCAACTACTACTCCAGAGCCTGCTTACCCTGTAGATTCATATTTACTTTCTGACTTGGGAAGAATTCAATTATTTTTCCTCAAGGTCAGCCATACATTAAAGACAATGAGCCTTATTTTTTTTAATATCCAGTATTTTCAAGTATGCTATGCAAAGAAGACTTTCTATGAATTTCTAATCTGTCACAGTTTCCAACACAGAACTTGCAATAGCCTCCTAATGGGTCCCTGATTCCACTGTAACCTCATATAATCCATCTTCTACCTAGCAGCCAGAGCTATCTTCTTAAACACCCTGCCAAAGAGAGGTAATTAATAAAGATCTCACAGGCTGCTTTCAGAATCTTACTTGCAAACATCACTCTTCTCTTCCAGGTCTGCTTGAGGAAAGCCTCATGACTATGCACTACACGTTAGTGTCATATGTAACCTGGCTGTCAGCCTTGGACTTTCCCATATCTTTTAGCTTGCTGAATTTCCTTGTCCTTTAGGATGAAAGTTAAAATTTGGCTTACATTTCCAGCACTAGTCCCAGCACTAGTCCTTGGGAGTCTTAGAGGACTTATTTTTCTCTTTAGTATCTCAGGGTCCACATTCCTGCACCTGTTGAGTTAACAATCTCTGTCTTTCATCTTACCTCCTGAGTGTATTCTCCCTACTCTGTCCTCGTGACCTGGTAGGTCACCACCCCAATCCTGTCATTCTCTATCATATCACTGATAAGTCATTTGAAGGACATAAGCATTGAAAAGATTAGGCTGCCCATAACCTCCTAATATTATAGATCAATAAAACCAAACTTTATTTTTGAAATGTCACAATTTACATGTATGCTGAAATAAAAAGTCTTCTTATTAAATTTTCATACTGGCAAATTCAGAATGTGTTAATGAAAATTAAACTTCTCGGTCTCTCAGTGTCTCAGAACATACATGTTGTGTAGTGTACCAAGTCAATGTTACGTGTAGAAGATAATCCTGAAGGCTTATGCCAGTTGGGAAGTTGAGCTGGGGAATTTATGTCACTCTTTCACAAGTATAGCCTGGCCAACAATTTAAATCTAAATAATCAACATTAATACCAGACAACACTGTTGTCAAGGTCCCTTGGCTATCCTCACTCACAGAATGGTTTTCCCTGGTCACCTCTTCCTCCACTTGCGTCTCACTTCTGCCCCACTGTTGGGCCCCCAGTTCCTCCCTGTTGAACTCCTCGTACTCCTCCTGGGGCCACTGCTCATTCCAAACACTCATAATTATCATTAACTCTGGTGAAGAGCCACTTACCCAACTCATAGCAAGTCTAGATTATGCTTGGAGGGACGAATTTTCAATATCAAACACTCCCATTACTTTGTATCCCAAAATAAAACCAGGCCTCTCCCTGAGAGGAATCCCAGCCTCAATTGCCAACAAACAAACAACAATAACAACAACAAAAGAAAACCTTTTCTTCCTATTATGGGGACTCAGTTGGAACCCCATAGTTAATATAAAGATTATTTTAAGCTGAAGACATTTGAGATTCAACAGATGCAGAAAGAAGTCTCCCCGGAACTTCCCTTATCTGACTAAAAGCAGCAACTTCTGAGAAATGGGGCTGCCATAAATTATCTTTTCAGGGTGGCTCTACTCCTAAGAGGAAGAAGGAGAACCTACCATAAATCCCGCACTCTGGGGAGTTTTATAACCCTGAAGAAGGCAGAAAGACCACTCATATCTGCACAAACATCATCATAAACCTTCTTATCGCTTAATTGTTCTTCTAAGAACCCATTTCACTTTCCTAAAGGAATCTATTCTTCCCTTAAAAGCCTTTTCTCGCCCTTCCCTTTCCCCTACTAAGTTTCCCCTACTAAGCCTCTAACTTTAACCATTTAAAGAGCTACTTCTTTTGCAAGCTCCTATATGCATACAAATAAATTTTTTCTCCTGTTTACCTGTTGTTAATCAGTTTAATTGGCATGCTCCAGTCACTAAACTTAGGAAGTTAGAGGAAAGTTTTATCACACACGGCTAACACCAATTTCTATATTTGGAAGCCATAGTTTTCTTTCTTTTTTTTGCCAGATGTGTTTTTGTTTTGTTTTAACCAGCCTTATTGAGGTATAATTTACATATAATAAACAGCACACATTTAAATTATACAATTTGATGAGTTTTGACAGATATGTACACCCATGAATCTACCATTACATTCAAAGTATAGAGCATTTCCATAAGCCCCCAAACATTCCTCAAGCCATTTAGCGGTCAATCCCCTCCTCCAACCCTAGTCCCCTGGCAAACAATGATCTTTCTGTCAATATAGTTTTCTATTCTTCTAATGTCTTTGTCTGGTTTTAGTATTAGGGTAGTGCTGACCTCATCAAGTGAATTTGGAATTACCCTACCCTCTGCAAGCCACGGTTTTCTTTTAAACCTAATATTAACCTAATATTAATATTAGCTTGTAGCTGTCACTTAGCACATGCCACCTGATAGTTAGATTTGGCCCCAGAAAACATTAATTACCAGCCTCAAAATAAATCCAAAACTGCCTTCTAGGATCTCCATTCCCCCAAATACCTATATAGTTAGGAGCATATAGTTTGGCTCTTTTGGAAAATTCTTCCTTGAATGTGACCTCCTTGCAGGTGATGCCTTTTTTTAATTCACTGGTCTAAAACCCAGCACTAGTAAAGAAGCGGTACTCAATAAATATTTGCTGAATTGAATTGATCAGCACATTGGTTGTAAATTTAATCTTGGCAGTAAAGTGAATCCTGTGATAATCATTTTTAGACATTTTATGAATGCACTAAAAGATGTAATCACCCAAAATTAATATTTACTGATCGAATAATGCTATTTAAGTACAACTAAGGCCCTATTAACCAGGAACTGCAGGAAACAAAGTAACACAAATAGTACACTCCCTCCCACAGGTTATGGAAAACTGAAGAGCCCACCCCCAGGGCTAAGCATTTGCCTCTTCCACAGCTCAGCATATGGAGAATGAAAAAGTGTTCTTGCAGCTTCTTCAAAAGAATAGACTTTTACAAAGAAAAAGCTTAAATCCCCCCTTACTTATACCCAGCCCTTATCAAGGTGAAAAAAAGAGAATATTTGGAAATTAGTTACTTTCCTTGTATACTCCCTGCAAATTATGAATGCATCTTCTCTGATCAGTTTTGTACTTGGTGAGATTTTTAAAAAATTTATTAAGTATCATATTCAAAAATATAGAATTGTTATCATCATAGTTGTTTTTTTAACCTAATTTCATCTCTGCACAAATTGGGTAAGGGACTGAGCTAAAAAGAGTCTCAAAATCTATACTTTCTCACCTCCTTTGGGACAGAAAGGAGGTCCAAAGGGAAAGGGCTGGTAAAATCTGTGTTTCAAGCTCTTAATTCTATTTTTCAAATCTGCACCTACATCTATGATTCCTTAAGTGAAACTGAAATAGAAAAATCAGGAGAGACAACTTCTAACCCTGCCCCAAATCTTCCTGTTCTGTCTACTAGAATCATGAGATAAATAGTCCATGTTATAAGCAACAGATCACACACACACATAAAGACTCATGAAGAATGACAAAGAGGGAGGGGAAAAATGATTGTAATATTTGTCTGTTTAGCGAAAGGGCTGGAGGAAAAAAAGACACTGAACAAAGATTCTTTGAGAAGTTACTGATCTCCCACTGGAGGCTGTAGTTGCTAACTGAGCTGCTCATTCCTAGCATATCAATTCATTGTGGTAAGAGATGTGGCCCGTTTCCATAGTAAAAGGAGAAATTAAGAGCTTCACACAGCTTTTTTTTTATTATTACATCTGAGATATATTTGGTTATTCTAGTCAGCCACTAAAGGCAGTCACTGTTCTTCTCCCACTTAAGACTTGCAGTTGTAAAGACCCAAAAGGCTTAAACATGGGAAAATCTTCAGGGAATCTTCATGAACTTTCAGAGTCCTTAGTTTAGCTCTGTAAAAGTTCCCGAAGTCCACAATGACTAGTGATAAGCAATTATTCAGGTTTAAATATTTTAGCACTAATTGATTCTCTCATTTTAACTGCAGAAGTAATTTCCCTGAAAGTTTACAATTTGTACTCACAGGGAAAAGTGGAAGAGAATGCCAAACCCGCTCAGGGACAGGACTTGAATGATTTCATCCTCAACAATTCTGCTAGTTATTTGTTTGAGGGTGACTCTAGCCTTAAGCATTGACAATTCCTTTTGATTTAGACTGTTGTTTTCGTGCTTGTGAATTTAGTCCCAGAGGACTAAAATAATGAAAATTCCTTATAACGTATGATGACATATAGTTAGATTACTCTTGTAATAATGTTAAGACTTCTTGTCACAGCATAAAAGACCCTTCACCCACCACTCCCTACCTTACAGGCCCAGTTTCACTTCCCCATAAATACCACCACCTACCCTGCATCTAACTGCACTGGATCATTCAATGTTACCGAATGCTCACATGCCCTTTGGCAACTCCATATCTGTGCATAGGCTGTACCTTCTGCCTGAAATGCTCTGCTCCACATTTTTTGCCAGACAAATTTATTCTTCAAAACAAAACTTAGATACCACCTCCTAGAGAAAGCCTTTTCAGACTTCTTTAGGGAGAGTTATTTGCTCCCTCTTCTGTGCTTTTGGAGCTCTATACACACCCCTCGATTTTTTATTGTCTGTCTCCTAAAACAGATCTCAACCTTTTTTAGCATAAGGTTTCTTCAAGCTCAAGACAGTGCCAGGCACATAGCAAGCATTAAAATGATCACTGAATGCACTGTGGGTGACTCTCCCACTTGTGAAATTCTGTTAACAGCTCTCAACACTCACCGCTAAAAGAGGTGCTGTAACATTGCTTTATTAATGTTTTCAATTAATACATGCTACCTGCCCTGTTTCAAAATGGCATTTTTAATGATTCAATTAACAACTAAAAAAAAATGTCCTCCTAATTTACTCCTTCCACTTTTACTATTTTAAACTTTGCCTCTCACTTTAAGCCTGTCCTCTCTGGGCAAGTATATCGAACTTTGAACATGGATCCAATTATCTAGAAGCACAATGGTGTTCTCACTGGGGCCCTGAATATGACTGCACGAGGGACCCAAATACTAGGCAGTATCAGGAGACCTAGTAAATGCTTGCCTCTTCCAAGAAATTACTAGGACCTAATTAAATTTCATTCACAAAGATAAAGCTTCCCAACATTTTTTTTTTTTTTTTTTGTGGTACGCGGGCCTCTCACTGCCGTGGCCTCTCCCGACACGGAGCACAGGCTCCGGACGTGCAGGCCCAGCTGCCATGGCCCACGGGCCCAGCCGCTCCGCGGCATATGGGACTCTTCCGGACCGGGGCACGAACCCGCGTCCACCGCACCAGCAGGCAGACTCCCAACCACTGCGCCACCAGGGAAGCCCCCCAACATTTATTTTCAGAAAGCAAATAGAGAAGGGATTTTATTTTCAAGGATGTTGGAAGTAGAGGAGAGCGACACTACGTGGATTCTCTTCTACAAAATTCTTCCATTCACGCCCAAGCAAAAAAAGTCAGGTCTCTCTTTCTATTCAATTATTCCACATTTTGCCCTTGTCTTTGTCTCATTTAAAACCAATAGAAATCTGTGGGGAGCCTCCAGTTGGATGAGACAAATGACTGACCTTCAAAGAGTTTACAATCAGTGAGGAAAACCACCATATAATGTAACTTACTCCAATATGGGACGGTGACATATGGTACACTTAACTGAAGGAAGAATCCAAAGAAGGACATATTAATTTTGACTATTAAGGAAGGCCTTTTAGAGAAAGTAGTGCATCAGGACTTAAGGAGGAGAGGAATTTATGTAAGTGGCACCATGAACAGAGACACAAGGCTTGACATAACATTTTCAATAATAGTAAGTATTCCATTGCAATTTCAGCTAAAGTGGGAATATATGTGAGAACATTTCTTAAAAAGCTAATTCTGGAAGGATCTTTGGAAGTCAAATATTTGAGCACTTAGATTTTATAAAGAGCACTTTGCCCATTTTTTTCCTGAAATTGTTAACTGATTTTGAATAAACCTAATAGCTACTAATATATAGTCAAGTCAATCGTGGTACATAGACTACATTTAAATTGTCCCTTTTAAAATATATTCCCATTATAGTACCTCTATGGCTTTCCAGCATGCTAGTAGGAATATCAAAGGATAAATATGATCCAGTGGGGAAACACAGTTAAAATTAGGAGAGAAAAACAACAGTATTCTGAAATCTCAAATGGAATTCTTAGGGTTTCTTTTGTTTGTTTGTTTTTTGCAGTACGCGGGCCTCTCACCGTTGTGGCCTCTCCCGTTGCGGAACACAGGCTCCAGGAGCAGGCCCAGCGGACATGGCCTACGGGCCCAGCCGCTCCGTGGCACGTGGGATCCTCCCAGACCGGAGCACGAACCTGTGTCCCCTGCATCGGCAGGCGGACTCTCAACCACTGCGCCACCAGGGAAGCCTAGTTTTTGGTTTTTTTTTTCAGATGAAATTTTAATTATAGTTAAGATGCAAATTCCCTTTAATTTGAAGGAGGGGTAAGGGGGAAATTTTGGTTGAGTTATGCATAGTTTTAATTGGCTTCAAAGCTTCAGTCCTTGCAGAAAGGCAACTTTCAAAATCAGAACCTGGAAAACCCTATTGCTCAAAATATTTTTCCACTCCAGTCCTAAGTTTCCTTTCTTCTATTCCTTGTCTACTTGAAAGTTGCATGGGGCCATAGTGAATGATTTGCGCAATTTGCTATATTGACTGGCAAACATGCAACTTAACACAAAACAACATCAGTCTCTCATCATTTAAAGAATTCTCATTACAAACCAATAATTCATGAATTAAGTCCCATCTGTAAGGAATAATTTGCACTAACTGTACTAAGTTGATAAATTATATAGGATTCAGAGACAAAATCCTTGTTATGTCAATATGGAGATATTTTCCAATGTTTTGAAGTGTAGAATTTTACTAGCAGGTGCTGACAACTCCACTCTGTGATGTTCTTTCCAAGAGATTAAACATTAGTCCTCGAAAGTAGTTGTGTGGCTTGGAGGTAATCAGGAGCCTTCTACAAGCAATCTGGAAGCACTGCTGTCTGTTAACTAGAACAGAATGTTACTTCCTAGATTCTGGGAGCTCCCTTGGAATTGAACAAACTCTAGCAAAACATGTCAAGCAAATTCTTCCATTAACACTCTAGGAATGGAGTAGTTTCTGGCTTTTTTTTTTACCACCACCAGAAAACATTCAAAGCAGATTATTCTACAGGCTACTAAGCAACATAGGATTGCCCTCTGAAATACTCTGAACGTGGGTTGATTTCTTACTCAACAGAGCAGTTTTATAGTCCCTCTTGAATTTTGCCCTCTAGTAGCATAGCCACAATTTGAATAACATTTATAACTGCTCAGTTATGAGGTCCTGTCTGATCACAAAGGCATGAGAATGGCAGTGTGAACAGTGTAGCACAGTGAAAATAATTTGGGCTTTGGAACCAAGCAGAGCTAACTCTGACACTGTTGGTTTTCAATTTGGGGCAAGACTATGACCATTGATCCTCTGTTTACTCATCCTTAAAATGGGGACAAATGATAGGATTTACTACAATTATTGTGAGAGTTAAATTAGATAATGCATGCAAATAATTACATGCAAATAATAACTATTATGACATTATGCCCAGGTTATAGGAACAATCTCCACTGGATGATAATCTACTGGATCATCCTAAGTGTGTAAATAAATACAAGTCAACACTCCTGATATGTAGGGAGGAGAAAAAGTATTTCCTAGAATGAAGGACCTAGAAATCGTGTTTATCCAGCTTCTATCTGGTTAGTGAATGAATCAATTCCTTTTTTGGTTGACATATATATGTATGTATGTATATATGCATAAAATCCCAGTTTTAATAAAACAATCGTTTATTAATCTCCATTAGGTAGGAGATATGTCCCAATGCCTAGTTTCAACACACTCAATTAATATAAATAAATACTTGTTAATCGATAAATGTAGATCAGGTTTGTATTATTTCCTACTGGGAATTCTACTTGGAAAATGTTATTTGCCAAGACATAGAGTAAGGTTTCTTCTAGTAAAATATCATATAGTGTGGTTTTATATATCCAGAAATGCTTTAAGTATTCATAAAAATATGAATTAATAACACAGGATTTTAAAAACTTAACTTGTAGACCAGTTTTACTTTGGGGAAAAGCAGGAAGCCAATCACACTGTGGAGAATTAAACATTACTTGACAAAGCAACTTAAGTTCTGGCAGGTACTGAGATTTCAATTTCACCTACTCTCTCATGTTCTCAGAAGAACTCTTGAGTTAACCCAAGCTGAAAATAAAATTCCAATCTGTCATTTTTTTTTTATTATAGTTCAACTTAAGGGGCATCATGGAGCTTTAGGGAAGGCAGCTAATGAGAATCCTTGAAGATATATAATTTAGAGATGACATCTGGAAGTAAATAAAGTCCTTTGAGAGGCTGATTTAATGAAATGCAGTGGTTGTACGACTGTCATTTAGGTGAAATAAATTTTAAAAGACGTGGTTTCCTCCACCCTGAACAAAAAGTCCTTACTCAGCCTCAATTTTAAAAGGTAATGGGGGCTTGCCTGGTGGCGCAGTGGTTGAGTGTCCGCCTGCCGATGCAGGGGACACGGGTTCGTGCCCCGGTCCGGGAAGATCCCACATGCCATGGAGCGGCTGGGCCCGTGAGTCACGGCCGCTGAGCCTGTGTGTCCGGAGCCTGTGCGGAAACTGTTTAAAATATCAGGCCTAAGGTCTACCAACAAGTAAAACTTAAGTGAGACTGAAGTAATACACTCAACTCTCTTGTGATGATTTTCCCCAAACTGCTAAAAAGCTTTCTGACCATTCTGACTATTGTCAGAACAATTTCTTCTAGTGTTTTTCTGCCTCTGACCTTCAATGAACTCTAAAAACAAGTAAATAAGCATTATAACATGACCTAGAATGAGTCTGCTGACACTGTATGAGCACTAGGGACTACTTTGAGTATAGCCTAGCATCTTAATTCAGAGACCACATGGCATCTGTTTTTAACTACTCAGGACAAATTTAGAGTTGGAAGAAAAGGGCAAATAAAGCCAAGACCAAACTAAACCAACTTGTCTTTGCCTCCTAAAAAGATACTAGTTCTACAATTTCACCAGGAATCTAAGAGCCATGAAAGACATCCATTATATCATTTTCAAAAATTACAACAGCCTATATTTTACAAATATACTTAGAACTATGAAAACATTTGACTTTGAAAATCAGAGAAAAATCAGCTAGGGGACTGACAGCTCTCTAAGCATTTCCATTTCTCTAGGAGGTGGGTCAAAAAGAATCTTCCTGTGATTTATATCATAGAGTGTTCTGCCTATGTTTTCCTCTAAGAGTTTGATAGTTTCTGCCCTTACATTTAGGTCTCTAATCCATTCTGAGCTTATTTTTGTGTGTGGTGTTAGGGAGTGATCTAATCTCATACTTTTACATGTACCTGTCCAGTTTTCCCAGAACCACTTATTGAAGAGGCTGTCCTTTCTCCACTGTACATTCCTGCCTCCTTTATCAAAGATAAGGTGCCCATATGTGTGTGGGTTTATCTCTGGGCTGTCTGTCCTTTTCCACTGATCTATCTTTCTGTTTTTGTGCCAGTACCATACTGCCTTGATTACTGTAGCTTTGTAGTATAGTCCAAGTCAGGGAGCCTGATTCCTCCAGCTCCGTCTTTCGTTCTCAAGATTGCTTTGGCTATTCGGGGTCATTTGTGTTTCCATACAAATTGTGAAATTTTTTGTTCCAGTTCTGTGAAAAATGCCAGTGGTAGTTTGATAGGGATTGCATTGAATCTGTAGATTGCTTTGGGTAGTAGAGTCATTTTCACAATGTTGATTCTTCCAATCCAAGAACATGGTATATCTCTCCATTTATTTGTATCATCTTTAATTTCTTTCATCAGTGTCTTATAATTTTCTGCATACAGGTCTTTGGCTCCTTAGGTCGGTTTATTCCTAGATATTTTATTCTTTTTGTTGCAATGGTAAATGGGAGTGTTTTCTTGATTTCACTTTCAGATTTTTCATCATTGGTGTATAGGAATGCAAGAGATTTCTGTGCATTAATTTTGTATCCTGCTACTTTACCAAATTCATTGATTAGCTCTAGTAGTTTTCTAGTAGCATCTTTAGGATTCTCTATGTATAGTATCATGTCATCTGCAAACAGTGACAGCTTTACTTCTTTTCTGATTTGGATTCCTTTTATTTCCTTTTCTTCTCTGATTGCTGTGGCTAAAACTTCCAAAACTATGTTGAATAAGAGTGGTGAGAGTGGACAACCTTGTCTTGTTCCTGATCTTAGTGGAAATGCTTTCAGTTTTTCACCATTGAGGACGATGCTGGCTGTGGGTTTGTCATATATGGCCTTTATTATGTTGAGGTAGGTTCCCTCTATGCCTACTTTCAGGAGAGTTTTTATCATAAATGGGTGTTAAATTTTGTTGAGAGCTTTCTCTGCATCTATTAAGATGACCGTATGGTCTTTCTCCTTCAATTTGTTAATATGGTGTATCACACTGATTGATTTGCGTATACTCAAGAATCCTTGCATTTCTGGAATATACCCCACTTGATAATGGTGTATGATCCTTTTAATGTGCTGTTGGATTCTGTTTGCTAGCATTTTGTTGAGGATTTTTGCATCTACGTTCATCAGTGATATTGGCCTATAGCTTTCTTTATTTGTGACATCCTTGTCTGGTTTTGGTATCAGGGTGATGGTGGCCTCGTAGAATGAGTTTGGGAGTGTTCCTCCCTCTGCTATATTTTGGAAGACTTTGAGAAAAATAGGTGTTAGCTCTTCTCTAAATGTTTGATAGAATTCGCCTGTGAAGCCATCTGGTCCTGGGCTTTTGTTTGTTGGAAGATTTTTAATCACAGTTTCAATTTCAGTGCTTGTGATTGGTCTGTTCATATTTTCTATTTCTTCCTGATTCAGTCTTGGCAGGTTGTGCATTTCTAAGAATTTGTCCATTTCTTCCAGGTTGTCCATTTTATTGGCATAGAGTTGCTTGTAGTAATCTCTCATGATCTCTGGTATTTCTGCAGTGTCAGTTGTTACTTCCCCTTTTTCATTTCTAACTCTATTGATTTGAGTCTTCTCCCTTTTTTTCTTGATGAGTCTGGCTAATGGTTTATCAATTTTGTTTATCTTCTCAAAGAACCAGCTTTTAGTTTTATTGATCTTTGCTCTTGTTTCCTTCATTTCTTTTTCATTTATTTCTGATCTGATCTTTATGATTTCTTTCCTTCTGCTAACTTTGGGCTTTTTTTGTTCTTCTTTCTCTAATTGCTTTCGGTGCAAGGTTAGGTTGTTTATTCGATATGTTTCCTGTTTCTTAAGGTAGGATTGTATTGCTATAAACTTCCCTCTTAGAACTGCTTTTGCTGCATCCCATAGGTTTTGTGTCATTGTGTCTCCATTGTCATTTGTTTCTAGGTATTTTTTGATGTCCTCTCTGATTTCTTCAGTGATCACTTCGTTATTAAGTAGTGTATTGTTTAGCCTCCATGTGTTTGTATTTTTTACAGATCTTTTCCTGTAATTGATATCTAGTCTCATAGTGTTGTGGTTGGAAAAGATACTTGATAGAATTTCAATTTTCTTAAATTTACCCAGGCTTGATTTGTGACCCAAGATATGATCTATCCTAGAGAATGTTCAATGAGCACTTAAGAAAAATGTGTATTCTGTTGTTTTTGGATGGAATGTCCTATAAATATCAATTAAGTCCATCTTGTTTAATGTATCATTTAAAGCTTGTGTTTCCTTATTTATTTTCATTTGGATGATGTGCCTATTGGTGAAAGTGGGGTGTTAATGTCCCCTACTATGAATGTGTTACTGTCGATTTCCCCTTTTATGGCTGTTAGTATTTGCCTTATGTATTGAGGTGCTCGTATGTTGGGTGCATAAATATTTACAATTGTTCTATCTTCTTCGTGGATCAATCCCTTGGTCATTATGTAGTGTCCTTCTTTGTCTCTTGTAATAGTCTTTGTTTTAAAGTCTATTTTGTCTGATATGAGAATTGCTACTCCAGCTTCTTTTGGTTTCCTTTTTCATGGAATATCTTTTTCCATCCCCTCACTTTCAGTCTGTATGGGTCTCTAGGTCTGAACTGGGTCTCTTGTAGACAGCATATATATGGGTCTTCTTATTGTATCCATTCAGCCAGTCTGTGTCTTTTGGTGGGAGCATTTAATCGATTTACATTTAAGGTAATTATCGATATGTATGTTCCTATTACCATTTTCTTAATTGTTCTGCGTTTGTTATTGTAGATCTTTTCCTTTTCTTGTGTTTCCTGTCTAGAGAAGTTCCTTTCGCATTTGTTGTAAAGCTGGTTTGGTGGTGGTGAACTCTCAGCTTTCGCTTGTCTGTAAAGGTTTTAATTTCTCCATCGAATCTGAATGAGATCCTTGCTGGGTAGAGTAATCTTGGTTGTAGATTTTTCTCCTTCATCACTTTAAATATGTCCTGCCACTCCTATCTGGGTTGCAGTTTCTGCTGAAAGATCAGCTGTTAACCTTATGGGGAGTCCCTTGTGTGTTATCTGTTGTTTTCCCCTTGCTGCTTTTGCTTTCCTGTATTCAATTTTTGACAGTTTGATTAATATGTGTCTTGGCATGTCTCTCCTTGGATTTATCCTGTATGGGACTCTCTGTGCTTCCTGGACTTGATTAGTTATTAGTAGTTATTTCCACTATTTTATCTTCCAGGTCACTTATCTGTTCTTCTGCCTCAGTTTTTCTGCTATTGATCCCTTCTAGAGTACTTTTAATTTCATTTATTGTGTTGTTCATCGTTGCTTGTTTCATCTTTAGTTCTTCTAAGTCCTTGTTAAATGTTTCTTGCATTTTCTCTATTCTATTTCCAAGATTTTGCATCATCTTTACTATCATTATTCTGAATTCTTTTTGAGGTATACTGCCTATTTCCTCTTCATTTTTTAGGTCTGGTGGGTTTTTATCTTGCTCCTTCATCTGCTGTGTGTTTTTCTGTCTTCTCATTTTGCTTATCTTACTGTGTTTGGGGTCTCCTTTTTGCAAGCTGCAGGTTCATAGTTCCCGTTGGTTTTGGTGTCTGTCCCCAGTGGCTAAAGTTGGTTCAGTGGGTTGTGTAGGCTTCCTGGTGGAGGGGACTAGTGCCTGCGTTCTGGTGGATAAGACTGGATCTTGTCTTTCTGGTGGGCAGGTCCACGTCTGGTGGTGTGTTTTGGGGTGTCTGTGGACTTATTATGATTTTAGGCAGCCTCTCTGCTAATGGGTGGGGTTGTTTTCCTGTCTTGCTAGTTGTTTGGCATAGAGTGTCCAGCACTGTAGCTTGCTGGTCCTTGAGTGAGGCTGGGTGTTGGTGTTGAGATGGAGATCTCTGGGAGATTTTCTCCATTTGATATTATGTGGAGCTGGGAAGTCTCTTGTGCACCGGTGTCCTGAAGTTGGCTCTCCAACCTCAGAGGCCAAGTAGTGACTCCTGGCTGCAGCACGAAGAGCCTTTCATCCACACAGCTCAGAATAAAAGCAAGAAAAAGTAGAAGGAAAGAAAGAGAATAAAGGAAAATAAAATAAAGATAAAAAATAAAGTTATTAAAATAAAAAATTATTAAGAAAAATTTTTAAAAGAAAAAAAAAAACGGACGGATAGAACCCTAGGACAAATGGTGAACACAAAGCTATACAGACAAAATCTCACACAGAAGCATATACATACACACTCACAAAAAGAGGAAAAGGGGAAAAAATCATAAATCTTGCTCTCAAAGTCCACCTCCTCAACTTGGATGATCCGTTGTCTATTCAGGTATTCCACAGATGCAGGGTACATCAAGTTGATTGTGGAGATTTAATCTGCTGCTCCTGAGGCTGCTGGGAGAGATTTCCCTTTCTCTTCTCTTTTCTCACAGCTCCCGGGGCTCAGCTTTGGATTTGGCTCCACCTCTGCGTGTAGGTCGCCGGAGGGCTTCTGTTCTTCGCTCAGACAGGACCGGGGTTAAAGGAGCCGCTGATTCGGGGGCTCTGGCTCACTCAGGCCTGGGGGAGGGAGGGGTACGGAGTGCGGGGCCAACCTGTGGCAACAGAGGCCGGCATGACGTTGCACCAGCCTGAGGCGCGCTGTGCGTTCTCCCGGGGGAGTTGTCCCTGGATCCCGGGACCCTGGCAGTGGCGGGCTGCACAGGCTACCCGGAAAGGGGGTGTGGATAGTGACCTGTGCTTGCACACAGGCTTCTTCTTGGTGGCGGCAGCAGCAGCCTTAGCATCTCATGCCCATCTCCGGGGTCCACGCTTTTAGCCACGGCTCGCGCCCGTCTCTGGAGCTCCTTTAAGCAGCGCTCTTAATCCCCTCTCCTCGAGCACCAGCAAGGTCCAGACTTTTTCCCGGACTCCCTCTCGGCTAGCCGTGGTGCACTAACCCCTTCAGGTTGTGTTCACGCTGACAGTCCTCTCCCTGCGTTCCAACCGAAGCCCGAGCCTCAGCTCCCAGCCCCGCCCGCCCCAGCGGGTGAGCAGACAAGCCTCTCGGGCTGGTGAGTGCTGGTCGGCACCAATCCTCCGTGCGGGAATCTCCCCGCTTTGCCCTCCGCACCCGTCGCTGTGCACTCCTCCGCGGTCCCGAAGCTCCCCCCTCCGCCTCCCGCAGTCTCCGCCCGCGAAGGGGCTTCCTAGTGTGTGGAAACCTTTCCTCCACAGCTCCCTCCCACTGGTGCAGGTCCCGTCCCTATTCTTTTGTCTGTTTATTCTTTTTTCTTTCGCCCTACCCAGGTACGTGGGGAGTTTCTTGCCTTTTGGGAGGTCTGAGGTCTTCTGCCAGCGTTCAGTAGGTGTTCTGTAGAAATTGTTCCATGTGTAGATGTATTTCTGGGGTACCTGCTGGGAGGAAGGTGATCTCTGTGTCTTACTCTTCCGCCATCTTCTAGGGTGGTCTCAGATCATGCTTTTGAATAGAATCCAGAAGCGATCCGCGCCGCTGTCCCCACGACTGTCGCGGCTTCGGCCGCTGGGGCCACTCCAGAGCCGGCAGCCTCAGTGAGGCCGCCCTCCCCTCGGGCTCCGGGGCAGTTCTGTGACGGCAGAGGGAAGAGACCCCGAGCCAGGAGTTCCAGCTCTGCGGAAACCACTGAATCTTACTTGAACCTTCTTCTGGTCTACCTGGCTTCTTTTGACACCACTCTTGCTGAATGGAGGTGGGGGTTCTGGCTCGCAATAGGCCTTCACGGGTACCTCACTGGCTAGGAGGAGTCGGAGGACCACCTTACTGCTTCCCACATGTTCTCCACTAACACCATGGTGGGGAGGGGTGGCCTCATGATTGTTGAGTGGTGATAAAAGTCCCAGATCTCTACTTGGTCTTCTCTGACACTACCCCAGTGGTGGGTGTGGGGCACTCCTCATTTAAGCTTGGAGAGTTTTTGAAGTCTAGGATGCCCACTTTCTTACTGAGTCCAGGCTTGTACTGCTTGCTGCACAACAAGCCAATAAATCGAGAGACAAAGTTTTGGGGCAAGGACTAGCAACTTTTATTCAGAAAGCCAGCAAACCAAGAAGATGCCAGACTAGTGCATTAAAGACCCATTTTATCCAGGTTAGAATTCAGACTTCCTTTACACTAAAAAGGAAGGGGTGTGGCTAGTTGTTTCACACTTCTTAGTGCCAGCCAGACCCAGGAGAGGATGTGATAATCCTTTGTTCTTGCAGCTGTCCAGGTAGTTCTGTTCACAATGTTCCTATAAAGCCCCAACAAGACAAATGTTATTTTCTGTTCTGGAACTTTTTATCTCTGTGTGAATGAAAAGTGTTATAGCTTTAAGAGTCAAGCCTGGGAGGCAGAGCCCTGAGAATGAGCTATTATGTATATTTCAGGCTATAGGCAACATTCTTTAACTGACTGATGAAAACAAGGTGCAGAGCCAGCATGACTAAGCAAGAGCGCCCAAAGGTTAGAGCTTCAGTATGGAGTCAGGTTTGTCCTTCTCTGTTACAACTTGGCCTTTGTAGCTGGATAGGTGGGTGAGAGTGGGGACACAAATTTCTCTGTGATATGTGGCAGGAATAGAATCCACAGGTTGTCTACCTTTCTAGGCTTTACTTTCATGGCCCTGTAGCTAGAGAGAGTGGAATATTATCAGTGAGGGGGGCGGGAGAAAGTGGTGGTGGTGAGGGATAAGAGGGGGGGATGATGGGGGGCAGAGGGAAGTCTGCACTTGTTAGCACTTCTAGGTTGCTGGCTTCTTTAGTTCCACGTCAAAACCCAAGGAATCCTTACCATGATGATGATCCTTGGGTCCTGAGGTCCCTACCTTTTTCTTTCCACCTCTAAGATTTTTTGATGTTTGTCCTAAGATTTTAGTTTTACTTAATGTGAGCGATAGGGAAAAGTATGTCTACTTCATGTTCCCTGAGCAGAAGTTCAGTTTCATACTTGTTTTTGTGACTTTTTTGGGAAAGCATAATTCCTCAATACCCGAACGCCAAAAATTAGACTTTTTCATATTATGGCTTGGAGTCCTAAAAAGCCATATAATTGTGCCCTCAAACAATTCTATCAGATGCAGCCACCATGAGGAACCCCCGATTGTCAAACAGACACCCCATATCCTCACACTTGTGCATTGCTGCTAGGAGCTGGCCACAGTCTTCACCACTCCTACCACCTGTTGTAAGAGGGTCAATGTCCATCATTGAGTGTGACCTCAGTATGTTCCAAAGCTTTCAATCATTAGTATCTCTGAGTACTGTTGAGCTCCCTAGAAATGTAAGAACAGATTCTCTCCTCATTATGTCTTGTTTTTACATTTGGACCCCAACACAATTCCATTTATTCACCAGCCAGCCTCCACCCCCTTCACTCCCCATAAGCTGGAAACCACTCAAGGTGACAAGTGAGAGCCATTTCCCATTTTACTCCTCCCACCCTGCTCCCAACCAAAACTCCTCCGTCCTCTCTTAGATAGAAAAATGCTTTATGTATATACACAGGCACAAATAGCTAAAGAGAGTGATTTCATTCCTTACATTATCTCTACTCACTCCTGTCCTAAGCCAGTCCAAGTACTGCCAAACATTTTGCTAGCATATGAAATGCAGTAGGGGATTTTAAAAAGTATGTGACAATATTTATGACATCAAAGACCTAATAATCTAGTTTGGAGGACAAAATTCATACTTCCAAAGAAAGTCTAAATAAAAATAATTGAACTAGTATTAATATGCCAGGTGTGAGGGTCTGAAAAGAATCCTCATTATTTTTTTTCCTCTTAATTTTCAAAGAAAAATCTAAAAATATGAGAAACCTGACCCCAGGAAATTTAAGTGGCTTGTCCAATGTTATTTGACTAGTAAATAATGACTCTGAGACTAAAACCTGGGTGTCTCTGCTCTGAGCATGAGACCATGTTAAGACACTTCTAATGAGATCAGTAAGTATTTTAGCTCATACAAATAAAAATCATCTGAAGATTAAAATAGAGACCAGTGACAGGAAGAAACGTTAGCAAAGTGACTGCTGCAACAAATTTTAACTACAAAAATAAGCAGCCTCTAGAAACCTCCACAGATAAGATTAGAGCTGTTCATTTTACAGTGGCATATATTTTTAAAAACAAAAGAAGGAAAAAAGATCTATGTCTTCTAACAATCTAACAAGATATAATCCTGTTTATTCTTGCTGTAATGCCTAAAGCTTTTACTGTCTGGTAGTTCCTGATTCAATAATTAGTAAGCAGTAAACAAGAGAGATTTAAAGTTGCTTAATAAAAATTTCCTTATAGCAGGCACTAAAAGTATCAAGAAGCTGTAACTAGTCAAAATGGTTTTTAAATAGTAGTCTATAAGCAAAAGCATTTGATGGGTTAAAAAAAAATACATGAAAAACATTTTAAAGGCAGGGACTCATAAATTTTATTACTATATTTCCTTTGCTTAGCACAATGTATGGCACATAGTAGGAACTCATTAGATATTTGTTAAATTAATTCTAGGAAATTATTTCTATTATTAGCAACAAAACTCATTTAGAAACTCACATAATGTCACTTGATGTTGCTGCAGGGCAATTTTCCTGAGCCAAAAACTAACGTCTGAGCCCCTGATTACAACCTTTTTGTCCAAGCAAACAACAGGGTATACAACTTATTATCAACACTGACAAATATGGTTTCATCATTTATTGGAAGAAGCTGCCCTCAGTTAACCAAAGCCAAGTTCCCATATCCATGTAAGTTCCAATCCCAGTGGTTATCACTTGTTCACTGAATAACTCTGATCTTCAGGGCTTTTTAATCTGAGGAATAAGAATTTTATCTCTTAAGGTACTTGTGATGATTTTTTTTAAGATAGAAAAAAAGAGCTACATTATAGATCTCCTGACACATAGTATGCCCACAATGCTTGCAAAATATTTAAATCAGATGCTGAAAATTCACCCCTTTTCTATGATGCTTACCAAGAGATTTATCAGTTAACCCAGAGTAATTTTATTAAATCCTAATAGCTGAGAAATAGATGTAGGGTTATTTGCATGGACAATTTATACCTATGTAACTCTAACTTCCTCCATGTCTACTAAATCCTGTAGCCTTTGTACATGGGACAAATATCACCCTCCTAGTTATCCAAAACTTACAGGTAAAAATTTCCAAAATATGTAAGCTATAGCAGCTTAGTAAACAATCAATATTATCACCTATTGTGTAGCTAACAACATGAAAACATGGCTTTGTATCTTCCACTAAAGCTCAAATATGATCACTCTGGAAAACAATGTCTCAGGGCTGGTTTATTCTGAGCTACAGATAAATATAGCCAGAGAAGAAATGTTGTCAGTGTGGTCAGCACTGAATCTGGATGATTGGAGCTAACAAGAAAGAACAAAGAGAAAAAGAAAATAAAGAAAAATTATCACTGGATCACCTTGAGTCTCCCATCATAGATAGGGAACTAGATAAGACTTAAGTGAGATGCCTTCAGTCTTCTTTCACTGGGATCTAGTTCTTTACCCTTATTTTCAGCATTCTTTATGTATATGAAATTGTGCAGTTACTTAAGGGTGCCCCCAAACAACAGCTGATAGATGAGTTCTAAGGGCCTCCATGCTCTGATATCCTTAGTTCTGTGTATCTCTGAATGGTAGGTGACATGAATATCACAACAATGGCTAATATTTCTTTGCTATGTGCCAGTCATTATGCTAAGCACTTTCCTTTAATCTTCTTTAATAACCCAAGGACAAAGGTGCTACTAATACTCCTATTTTATTAATGAGGAGACCAAGGCATAGAGAAGTTTTATCACTTTTCTAAGGTTCACAGTGAGCAAGTGCAGAGGTGAGACATGAACCTAGGCTGTCAGCTCGCTAAGTCCACACTCTTACCCAACTCCTGCCAACCAGCACATCGTTTAGAGAATTAATGAGGCAGGCTTAAAGGTCAGATAAATTCAAGGAATTATTGAGCCCAACTTCTGGAATATGCGATGGCATAATCTTCTTATTGATGATCTTTAAAACAAAGGGAAAGGGGAAGTCAAAGAGATGAATCAGAATGATTTTCTTCATGTGATTTAGTAAAAGGTTCTTTCCTAACTTCCCCCTATATGCTTTCTGAGCACAGAAACAAAAGTAGGATGAAATGGGGAAGAAAGCATTGAGCCTGGGGAATGTGTTTTCCAAGCATAAAGTGCACCCAACCTCATCCCTCAAGTCACCCACAATCATGAGCAGTTTAAAAATAAAAAACATATATATATTGGGCTTCCCTGGTGGCGCAGTGGTTGAGAATCTGCCTGCCGATGCAGGGGACACGGGTTCGTGCCCCGGTCCGGGAAGATCCCACATGCCGCGGAGCGGCTGTGCCCGTGAGCCATGGACGCTGGGCCTGCGCGTTCGGAGCCTGTGCTCCGCAATGGGAGAGGCCACAACAGTGAGAGGCCCGCATACCGCAAAAACAAAACAAAAAAACAAACATATATATACATGTATATGTATATATATATATGTGTGTGTGTGTATATATATATATATATATATATGTGTGTGTATGTGTATATATATAATCTTTCACTTTTGTGCATTTTGCTTTTCAGGCTTATTAAAAATAGCACTCATTAACACCAAATAGGAATTTATAGCTACTGTACATAAATTAGCATATCAGTTTCAAAAATCTTCACTCTGTGGCGATGAAGTAAAGTTAAAAAGAAAAATCAGACCAGCTTTAGTCATTCTATTCCTTCCCTCTTAAACATTTTCATTTTATTTCTTGTCTTCTCTAACCCCGTTCCCAGCTGCCAACCCCAAGCTCTAGGAGTGTCAAACCTCAAGCATAGAGTGGTATTTATCCGGAGGCTGCCTGCTATAGCTGAACAGGACTGCAGCCAGTCACCCATTCCAGTTTCAGGGAAACCCATGCAAAGACCCCACTCCTGTTGCAGTCGTGCTTGTGCTCTCTCTCTGCAATGTACCTTCTGAATGCTCTCAGGGCACACATTTCAGTAATGTTCATGCAGGAGAACTTCCCAGATGCCAGGGTCCTGCATTTTTCATGTTTTTAAAAAATATTTTTGCTGTGTCTTCACTGAAAGTCCCAATTCTATTCTAGATGCAGTATCAGTATGTTCAAGTGGGAACTCTGTCAGTTCTGGGTCTACTTTGTTAATGGATCCCTTCCACAGTAAATACGGGGAAAAGGAATTGTCCAGGAAGCAAACTATTTACTTATAGTTGTGGAAATTAGTCAAAAGACTGAGTGATGAGACTGATACAAATTAGAGGCTACTTATATTTAATGTTTAGCTTTGCATACTAAATAAAATTACTTATCCTACCTTGAAAAACCTGAAAATGGGGAAAAGATGGAATGGAATGGTACTGTATCTTGAGGTTTTAATTGTTTAAAAAGGCTTAAGTCCATTGTTGATTTCTTTAATGTTAAAACTTTTATAATCATTACATTTCCATAAGGAACACAGTCATTTGTTTATTCATTTATTCATCAAGAATGAACTAATATGCAACAACTAGGGAAAGTCAGAGTATTAAATGCTGTGGGTGCTACATAGCTGTCTACGACAGGGATGCTATTCCCAAGAGATGTGTGGTATATAAGGGAGACATACAGTCAGTCCTCCTCTTTGCACGGACCACAGTAGTACTGGTTAAAGGTAAATTCAAGAGCATCTAGTCCAGTGTTTATCAAACATTAAGATACATACGAATCACTTGAGGAGCTATTTCAAATGCAGATTCTAATGCAGCAGACCTCAGATGGTACCTGAGATTCTGTATCTCTAACAAGTACCCAAGTGATGCAGAAGCTGGTGGTTCATGGACCACACTTTAAGAAGCAGAGTTAGACAACAATCCCGGCCTATAATACCAAGGTATTTAGTTCAATGCAGCTGGAGTCAATGTGCATTAATCCTTTATATACCAATAAATATAACCCTAAAAGAGCAACCTCATAATATCTTTACAATACAATATTCCTCAGAGAAGCATCATATCCACATCTGTGACTCACCAGCTATTTTGCCTTTGCAAGCTATTTACCTATAAGCCTGTTTATCCATCTAAAAGATGGGAGCAATAATGCCTAACTAAAAGAGGATGAAAGAGAACATGCTAGTATAGTGCCTAGTACATAAAAGCTGGCACCCATAATAAGGAGCTTTTTTTTTTTACCATTATCATGAGTTGAGGAAAATGAGTATTTCTTTTTAAATTTTAATAATTAAAATTTATCTTTCCTAGTCATAAAAGGCAATATCATTAAGAAAAGTAAGCTTCAGTAGGCATTTGAGAGTTGAGTCATTTTTAAAGCATTGGTGAAGGACATATTCCAGCAAAAGCACTCGGTCAGAGGCTCCCGTCAGTAATTAAGGACTGCTTGCCATTAGCAGTGTGAATCTGCATTATGTAAGACATACTGATTTCTGGAGGAAGTCAACCCCAATCTCTCCCCTGCTAATAAGAAATTGGGAGGTACAAAACCACCCCAGATGGTACATGTTTGTAGTAGTGAATGAGGTATTTTAATGGTGTGAGTTAAGTTTTACTTTGCGTTTTTAATGAGAGACTCACTGCCCGCGACATTTTCATTGTAAACTAGATTGCCCCATTAGGTCTTAAACTATTTTATGTTAAACATAAAGTTTTGTAAACTTGTATGGGTGATATTATTCATCCCCTGAAGCACAAGGGGATATAAAAATATTTCATAATGAGCCATGAATACATATCATAACCCCAGAAGTTTAATAATACTAACACATATTTTATTTCACCAAATGATTCCTTCTTCCACCTGCATGAAGCCATTTTCAATAGAGAAGATTCAAAGTCGGTTTCAAAAATATCAAGAGTTATTTTCCTGAAATTCTAAGTGAAAATAACCAAACAGGAAGTGGGATGAGATTATTTAACATTCTTTTGAAAGAATATTCTGGATGGATAGGTAAGTCATTTACCTAAATCTCTTTTCCTTGATTACTTGAAAAGTTACATTACTTTGAGATGACTTGTTTAATGAGATTCAGTCTCCATCTCCCAAGAACCACTTTAATTTTAAAATTCTCATCTTTTATTTGGTAGAACATTTTCTTACAACTGAAGACTTGGGGAAAGAAAGTCAGCTGGAACATTTTTAGAGCCTTTACCAGAGACTATGAAAATAAGACACACCTTCAGATACACTGAGTCACTAGTACTCCATACTAAGGAAGGGGAATTAGTTTCTAGTATCTAAACATGGTTGTTTAAACTTGGGCAAGTTAATGAGTCCCTAGACCTCTCTTTCCCTGTCTGCCAAGAGTTTTTCAAAATCTGTTTGAGGATCACCTATATGCAATACCACCTGGTGAGCTTCTTAAAAATTCATATTCCTGAGTCACACCAACTCCTACTGAATCAGGTTCCAAGGATTTCATTTTTCTTGACAAGTTTCCCAGGTGATTCTCATGTTCAAAAGTATGAGAACTACTGGACTAGTTTAGTTCCAAGGTCTTCCAACTTCACTATTCTTTGCTCTGGAACACACACCCAATATGAACTACAACTCTTGATAAATCCCACCCCCAGCCCACTCCACCATTTCCCTATGATCTTGTATTTCAGTCTTCATTTAAGACTTGAGTTCTGTCATCCATTTGGCAACTATCAATTGTGTACCTACAACATGCAATCTCCTCTTCATCTCTATCCTAATTGAAATAGAGCATGTGAAGGACATTAGGGAAAGCATATGGAAGAGAGTATAGGCAACTAGCAAGAGACTAGAAACTGACTAAGATTAATAATCCAAAACTTCTTGAATTTATAATCAAATAAATCATACCTATATTAAATTATGAGAGTTAAACAAGAAGCCAAAAGCAAGCTGTATCAAAGTGTGTCTAATATGATCTATTTTTGTAACATAAAATCAAAAAGGCTATTTAGGGAGATGTATATGTGTGCCACGTCTATATAGAAGCACTGATGATTTTTATATAACATATAAGCGTGAGAATAAAAGGAAGTAACTACTTTTCCTGAAATGCTGGGAGATAGGGATGATTTGTTAGAAAGAAACAGGGAGAAAGAAGCAAGAAAAAAAAGAATAGGTTAGATATAGCAGTTATGCATTTACAGAAAATTATAAATCTATGTATGTATATATATAAATACACTTTTTTTTTTTTTGGTTGCACTGGGTCTTAGGTGCTGCAGGCGGGCTCCTTAGTTGTGGCATGCAAACTCTTAGTTGTGACATGCATGTGGGATCTAGTTCTCTGACCAGGGATTGAACCCAGGCCCCCTGCACTGGGAGCACAGTCTTAACCACTGTGCCACCAGGGAAGTCCCATAAATACAATTTTAAAGTATAATAGAATAAATTTGAATACTGAACAACTAAGTAATCCAAAGGTTATGCAAATAACAAGTCATACACGTTTAAAATATATCACATAAAACTGGCCATCTGCACCATTTTTCTGAATACTACGGCTCTATTCTAATTAGATATTTTCTAATTTGAAACCTAGAAATCAGGAGTTCTTTATAAAGAAGGAAATTTGGCTCTGTTCAAGGCAGAGTATCAGTATCAAAGCTTTGATATGGATTGGACTAACGTTGCCAAAAATTATTTGCACAATTCTAAGCAGTCCCTGTTGTCACTCTGGTCTTCATGCAATCATTTGTAAGATGAAGAGATAGAGCTCGATTTTTTAAATTTTTTCATGATTGCTCTGCTGTCTTCAAATTCTGCCTCTGTAGGAATCTAAATTTATTTTTCCCTTTCATCGAGTTTTGAGATAAAAAAACTGCTTTGTAAAAAACTTTTAAAGTAATTTCTTTTAGTTATCTCTAAAGGGAGAGCCACTACAAATACCATAAGCTATTCAGAAGACAATGAAAAGATAAAATCCTTTCTTGCTAGGGAGAGGTGCGAGTGTAAGGGGATACTAAAGATTTTTCTCTAAGAATTGGGCAAAGAAAGAAAGAGAGGGAGAAGGAAGAAAGGGACGAGAAGAAAAGGGAGGGGTGGGGCGGGGGAAAAAAAGAGAAAAGGAAGAAAAGCTAAGCACTGCAGTGTAAGAAGGGGTCTTTTCAACCAAGCAGGCATATGCCAGTTGAGTGTAGCCTGCAAGAAAAGGAAACCATCCCAGAAAAAGTGGCAGTCTTACATTCTTATCCTAGCCAAGATGTGGGTAATAATGCTATCTGTAAGGGAGATAATGAAATATGAGACAAAGAAAATGAGTTCATGAATTTGAGATCGAGATCGAGATCGAGAGAGAGAGAGAGAGAGAAAGCGAGAGAGAGAGAGAGAGAGAGCGAGAGAGAGAGAGCGAGAGAGAGAGAGAGAGAGAGAGAGAGAGAGAGAGAGAGAGGGAGAGGGAGCGCTCATTCGATATCTCAGAACGGCCTAAAGCTTTCTTTGAGCCAAGTTTAATTTCCTTTGCCAAGTTCAATTTGCAGATCTTACAGGACATCACCCATGGGTGCATGTACTCCTCCTAGTACATATTGTACTATTCTGTCCATCTGCAGCTCAGCAGGGTGAACATATGAAGTAATTTACCTAAAGGCTCAAATTCCTTGCTGTAATGTTGGAATTTTCAAGTCTGAGCAAGTCTGCAGAAAACATCATCAGTCAGTTTTCTGCTTAATAAAAAGCAATGATTTTCTTCACCTTGCAGTGTCTTTATTTCCCAGTTCCCAAAATAGAAGTCATTCATCTCAGATTCAAAGTAGAGACACAAAGATGTGAAGTGACATACTCAAGGTCCCGTATCGGGTTACTAGCTGTGTCCAGAAGGACTCTTTCAGTTGCGAGTGACAGCATACCCAAAACAAACTAGCAAAAGGAAGAGTTACTGGTTCAAGTTTAAGAGCAAGACCAACTTCAGGCTTAACTTGATGCCAAGTCTCAAAAAATTTCACGAAGACCTAATTTTCTCCTAGGTCCTTGATCCCCATCTTCTCAGTTGGCTCCATTCTCAGCTGTCAATAGATCCAGATCCTATTCTTTTGGATTGAAATCCACTGGGAAGTAGCATCTGCTTCTGCATCAAAATTACCAGCAAAAAAATTCATTGTGGGGACTTCCCTGGTGGCGCAGTGGTTAAGGATCCGCCTGCCAATGCAGGGGACATGGGTTCAATCCCTGGTCCGGGGAGATCCCACATGCGGCGGAGCAACTAAGCCTGTGCGCCACAACTACTGAGCCTGCGCTCTAGAGCCTGCAAGCCACAACTACTGAAGCCCATGCACCTAGAGCCCATGCTCCGCAATAAGCGAAGCCACCACTATGAGAAGCCCACACACCACAACGAAGAGTAGCCCCCCCGCGCCGCAACTAGAGAAAGCCCACGCATAGTAACGAAGACCCAATGCAGCCAAAAAAAAAAAAAAAAAAAAAATTCATTGTGTCTTGATGACTCTGTAGCCAGAACTATTGTGTGACTCGATCACGTGCCTAAGTCTAAGGTAAGAGTCGTACTCTGCAGGTAGCACATGGACTAAGAACAGAGTAGGCAGAGTCTCAAATAGCAAAGGCTGTTAACAGAAGGAAGGAAAATGGATGACAGCAAGGTCCACAAGTATCTGCCATGCCAGTACAGCCTGAAACAGAAGTCAAGTCTTCTGTCTCTACCTCAACACACTTTTTTTTCATTCTGTGCGTGGCTGTGGTCTTAACAACTGATAGAGAGGTTAATGGAGAGGTTAATGACATGGTGATCCCTAGGGTTTAAATGAAAATAAATGTTTGGTGATAATCCAAGAAACAAAAAACGTTCATGCAGTGTCAAAGTTGTAAAAGTCAAGCACATTGTCATATTCATGACCTTGGGTTTGGCAATGTATTCTCAGATATGACACAAAACCATGAACAATAAAGGGAAAAAAAATTAGACTTCATCAAAATTTAAAATTTTGGTAGTTCTATTTTCAGTTTTTTAAGGAACCTCCATACTGTTCTCCATAGTGGCTGTATCAATTTACATTCCCACCAACAGTGAAAGAGGGTTCCCTTTTCTCCACACCCTCTCCAGCATTTATTGTTTGTAGATTTTTTGATGATGGCCATTCTGACCATACAACCCAGCAATCCCACTACTGGGCATATACCCTGAGAAAACCATAATTCAAAAAGAGTCATGTACCACAATGTTCATTGCAGCACTATTTACAATAGCCAGGACATGGAAGCAACCTAAGTGTCCATCAACAGATGAATGGATAAAGAAGAGGTGGCACATATATACAATGGAATATTACTCAGCCATAAAAAGAAATGAAACTGAGTTATTTGTAGTGAGGTGGATGGACCTAGAGTCTGTCATACAGAGTGAAGTAAGTCAGAAAGAGAAAAACAAATACCATATGCTAACACATATATATGGAATCTAAAAAAAAAAAAAAGGTTCTGAAAAACCTAGGGGCAGGATACGTACAGAATGGACTTGAGGACATGGGGAGAGGGAAGGGTAAGCTGGGATGAAGTGAGAGAGTGGCATGGACATATATACACTACTAGTGGGAAGCAGCCACATAACACAGGGAGATCAGCTCAGTGCTTTGTGACGACCTGGAGGGGTGGGATAGGGAGGGTGGCAGGGAGACACAAGAGGGAGGAGATATGGGGATATATGTATATGTATAGCTGATTCACTTTGTTATAAAGCAGAAACTAACATACCATTGTAAAGCAATTATACTCCAATAAAGATGTTAAAAAAATTTTCAAATTTTGTGTATCGAAGGACACTATCAACAGAGTGAAAAGGCAGCTCACATGATGGGAGAAAATATAAGCGTTTAATATTCAGAACATATAAAGAATTCCTACAACTCAATTAAACAACAAAAACTTGAACACATTACGGATGAAACTTGAACACATTATGCTTTATCAAGTAAGTCAGATGCCAAAGCACAGATATTGCATGATTCCACTTGTATGGAATGTCTAAATAGGTAAATAGGTAAATTTATAGTGATAGAAAGTAAGTTAGAGGTTATCAGGGGCTGGTGGTAGGGGGTATAGGAAATTATTGTTTAATGGGTACAGAGAATCCATTTAGGGTGGTGGAAAAGTCTTATAAATAGATAGTCTATAACAAAAGACAAAAAAGGACATTATATAGTGATAAAGGGATCACTACAAGAAAAGGATATAACACTCATTAGCATACATGCACCTAACAGAAGAGCACCTAAAAATATAAAGCAAGTATCAACAGACATAAAGGGAGAAATTGACAATAATACAATGACAGTAGGAGAGTTCAACACACCACTTTCATCAATGGGCAGATCATCCAGACAGAAAATCAATAAGCAGACAGTAGTCTTAACACATCTGACCAGGGGACGTAATAGATATTTACAGGACATTCCATCCAAAAATAGCAAAATACTCGGGGAGGGATGGATTGGGAGTTTGGGGTTAACAGATGCAAACTACTATACATAGAATGGATAAACAACAAGGTCCTACTGTATAGCACAGGGAACTATATTCAATATCCTGTGATAAGCCATAATGGAAAAGGATATGAAAAGGAATGTATATATATATGTATAACTGAATCACTTTGCTGCACAGCAGAAATTAACACAATTTGTAAATCAAGTATACTTCAATGAAATAAATTTTAAAAACACAAAAATAGCAAAATACACACTCTATTCAAGTGCACATGGAATGTTTTTGAGGCTAGGTCACATGCTAGGTCACAAAACAAGTCTCAAAAAATAAGAGAATGGAAATTATATCAAGCATTTTTTATGACCACAATGGTATGAAACCAGAAATCAATTATAGGGAGAAAAATGGGAAAAACACCATGTGGAGACTAAACAACATGTTACTAAAAACCAGTGGGTTGATGAGGAAATCAGAAAATACCTCAAGTCAATGAAAGTAAAAACACAACTTTTCAAACCCTCTGGGATGCAGCCAGTACAGTTTTAAGAGGGAAGTTTATAGCAAAACAAGCCTATCTCAGGATACAAGAAAAATCTCAAATAAATAACCTAAAATACCATCAAAAGGGACTAGAAAAAAAAAGAACAAAGCCCAAAGTCAGCATAAGTAAGGAAATAATAAAGTCAGAAAAGAACTAAAATAGAAAGCCAAAAAAAATTAGAAAAGATCAATGAGGCCAAGAGCTGGTTTTTTGAAAAGTAAACAAAATTGATAAGCCTTTAGCCAAGCTCATCAGGAAAAAAAGATGGAGGACACAAATAAACAAAATAAGAAATGAAAGGGAAGAAATACCAACCAACATCACAGAAATTCAAAATATCATGAGAATATTATGAAGAGTTATATGCCAACAAATTGGAAACCCTAGAATGGACAAATTTCTAGAAACATACAACCTTCCAAGACTGAATCAGGAAGAAATAGACAATTTGAACAGACAATCAAAATAATTGAATTGAGTTTGTTAAAAAAAAAAAAAAACCTCTCAGTGAACAAAATCCAAGACTGGATGGCTTCACAGGAGAATTCTACCAAACATATAAAGAAGAGGTAATACCTATCATTCTCAAACTACTCCAAAAATTGAAGAGGAGGGAACACTCCCGAATTCATTCTACAAAGCCAACATTACCCTGATACCAAACAAAGAAACAACAAAAAAAGAAAATTACAGGCCAATATCTCTCATGGACATAGATGCAAAATCCTCAATAAAATATTAGCAAACTGAATTCAACAATATATAAAAAAGATCATACAACATGATCAAGTGGGATTTATTCCAGGGTCACAAGGATGGTTCAATACCTGCAGTCGATCAATCTGATATACCACATTAATGAAAGGAAGATTAAAAATCACATAATCATCTCAACAGACACAGAAAAGGCATTTGACAAAATTCAATATCCATTCATGATAAAAACTCTCATCAAAGTAGGTAGAGGGAACATATCTCAACATAATAAAAGCCATTTATGAAAAATCCACAGCTAACATCATACTTAAAGGTGAAACGTCAAAGCTTTCCCTCTACAATCAGGAAGAAGACAAAAGATGTCCACTCTCATCACTTCTACTTAACAAAATATTGAAAGTCCTAGCCACAGAAATCAGACAAGAGAAAGAAATAAAAAGCATCCAAATTGGAAGGGAAGAAGTAAAACTGTCACTATTTGCAGATGACATGATAGTATATATAGAAAACCCCAAAGTCACTACCAAAAAGCTATTAGAATAAATGAATTCAGTAAACTTTCAGGACTCAAGATTAACATACAGAAATCTGTTGCTTTTCTATACACTAATAATCGACTATCAGGAAGAGAAAGCAAGAAAACAATCTCATTTAAAATCACATCAAAAAGTATAAAATACCTAAGGAGGTGAAAGACCTATACTCTGAAAACTATAAACTACTGAAGGAAATTGAAGATTATACCAAAAAATGGAAAGATATCCCATGTTTGTGGGTTGGAAGAACTAATATTGTTAAAATGTCCATACTATCCAAAGCAAACTACAGATTTAATGCCATCCATATCAAAACTACAATATTTTTCACAGAACTAGAACAAATCATCTAGAACCACAAAAGACCCCAAATCACCAAAGCAATCTTGAGAAAAAAGAACAGGGTTGGAGGTATCATGCTTCCTAACTTATACTATACTACAAAGCTACAGAAGTCAAAACAGCATGGTACTGGCACAAAAACAGACACATAGATCAATGGAACATAACAGAGAACCCAGAAATAAATGCACACACTTATGGTCAATTAATCTATGAGGGGGAAATATACAGTAGGGAAAAGACAGTCCCTTCAATAAGTGGTGCTGGGAAAACTGGACAGCTACACGTAAAAGAATGAAATTAGAACATGTTCTCACACCACACACAAAACCTCAAAATGGATTAGAGACCTAAATGTAAGACCTGAAACCATAACACTCCTAGAAGAAAACAGAACCCTCTGATATAAACTGTAGCAATATGTTCTTGGATCTGGTTTCCTAAGGCAAAGGAAACAAAAGTAAAAAATAAACAAATGGGACAGAATTCAACTTAAAAGCTTTTGCACAGTGAAAGGAATCAATGACAAAACAAAAATACAACCTACTGAATGGGAGAAAATATTTGCAAATGATATGGCCAATAAGAGGTTAATATCCAACATATACAAACAGCTCAGACAACTCAATATCAAAAAATAGCCCTATTAAAAAAAATGGGCAGGGCTTCCCTGGTGGCGCAGTGGTTGAGAGTCTGCCTGCCGATGCAGGGCACACGGGTTCGTGTCCCGGTCTGGGAAGATCCCACATGCCGTGGAGCGGCTGGGCCCATGAGCCATGGCTGCTGAGCCTGCGCGTCCGGAGCCTGTGCTCCGCAACGGTAGAGGCCACAACAAGTGAGAGGCCTGTGTACCGCAAGAAAAAAAAAAAAAAAATGGGCAGAAGACCTGAATAGACATTTTTCCAAAGGAGATATACAGAGTACCAACAGGCACATGAAAAGATGCTCAATGTCACTAAGCATCAGAGAAACGCAAATCAAAACAACAAGATATCACTTCACACCTGTCAGAATGGCTATCATTAAAAATCCTACAAAGAGCAATGTTGGTGAGGATGTGGAGAAAACAGAACCCTAGTACACTGTTAGTGGGAATGTAAATTGGTGCAGTCACTGTGGAAAACAATATGGAGGTTCTTCGAAAAACTAAAGCTAGAACTACCACATGATTCAGCAATTCCACTCCTAGGTAGATATCTGAAGAAAACAAAAACACTAATTCAAAAAGATACATGCACTCCAATGTTCACAGCAGCATTATTTACAATAGGCAAGATACAAAAGTGACCTAAGTGTCCATCAACATCTGAATGAAAAATATGTGGTACACACACACACACACACACACACACACTGGAATATTACTCAGCCATAAAAAAAGAATGGAATTCTGCCATTTACAAAATTGTGGATGGACCTAGAGTGTATTACACTTAATGAAATGAAATAGAAAAAGACAAATACAGTATATCACTTATATGTGGAATCTAAAAAATAAAACAATTTAGTGAATATTACAAAAGAGAAAGACTCACAGATATAGTGAACTAGTGGTTACCAGTGGAGAGAGGGAAGGGGAAAAAGTACAGGATTGGAGTAGGGAATTAAGAGGTACAAACTACAATATATAAAATAAATAAGCAGCAAGGATATGTTGTACAGCACAGGGAAATATAGCCATTATTTTTTAATAACTTTAAATGGAGTATAATCTATAAAAATAGTGAATCACTGTGTTGTACACCTGAAACTAACATAATATTGTAAATCAACTGTACTACAATAAAAAGGTGAAAAAATTATTAAAATGGCAAATTTTGTTATATATGTTTTATCACAATAAAATAAAAACAAGAACAAAGTCGAGCATATTTTCAACTTGCATATTTGTAGCTAGCAACTGCCTCTTAGGTTTCATCAGTTCCCAACTATCACTTGGTCAGCCAGCTGCAAATGAGGCTCAGAAATTTTGTTTTTACATGAGTACATGGAAAACCAAAAAATTGGGCCAAATTAGTAAGTAAGAAGCAGAGAGTGGGTATCCGGTAGGAAACCAGTAGCATCCAACGTTTCTGCTCATTTTTTTTTCTTCTCTTTCCTCTCAAGCATCCAAAACTCCATCAGCGTGGCAGCAATCACTATTTCCCATTCATGAGGCAATATAGATACCACATATCTAGAGACTGTCAGTGACATATCTGGCAAAATTGCAACTATCATTTTTGTTGGATATTGAAACCAGCTGAGCCCAAGATTTACTAACTTTAATGAGAAATTCCTGTCCCTTTCCGATATAGAGCCAAAAAAAACACCACTCATCCAATGGATACATTCTGTATTGCACAGCTACACATCTGTAATTCCCTACTTTGCATTCATTTATCCTGATAGTTTTTAACCTGGAATTTTTTTATTGATCTATTGATTCATTCACTCCTTCAACCGTCATAATGCAGCTACCTGTGTGTGCAAGACACACAACGTGATGGAAGTACTGGGTTGGCCAAAAAGTTCATAAGATGTTACGGAAAAACCCGAACCCAAACGAACCTTTTGGCCAAACCAGTATCAATCAGAAAAAGTATCCACCTTTAAGGAGCCTCCAATCATGCCGAAAAAGTGAGAGAGGCTGTTAAATAACTATGAAGACCTAACAACTCCTCTGATTCCATACCTCCACCGCCAAGGAGGGGTCACCCAACTTACACTTTCCAACACAGACTCCTTCAGGGCTGAGCTTCTCCATCTCAAATCTCTGTGTCCCATGGGATTCAATCTGACCTTGTGTGCAATTCTTGACAAAAGCTTCAGCTTCAGCTGTACCCATGCTCTTCCACTTTCACTAGTACTTCCCAACCCCCAAAGGCCTAACCCTAAAATAAATTCATTCATTCATTTACTATATACGTATTTGTTTCAAATATTTTAGTAAGCCAGGCCCTACCATAGGTCTAGGGATGCTATAATGAACAAAAGCAGCCATAGCCACTGTCCTCATGGAGCTTAGTCTTCAGGAAGGAGGAGGCACACAGCAGTCACACATTCTCCCAAATTTAACATCCCTATGGCAGAGTGGCCCTGGCCCCGGGGGAATCTGTAGTGAGGGGGTGTGGGTCCAGGCTCTGTTAACTGCAATCAGGTCTATTTGATGCTAAAGGCTAAATCCACACGTTCATGTTATCAACAGATATACTGGAGGCAACTTTAATGGCATTAACCATCTATTAAGTGCTTACTGTATGCTTAGTTTCCTTGATTTCCATCTGCTTCTAGGCATCTGGCATTCCCTGATTTCTGAGTATTTCTGTGTGGTGAAGCTATCCCCAGAATGACTGACTGTTGGATTTTCCCTGCCTGATTTTCTTCTCATTACATGAAACATAGCCTAAATCACAGAAGTATCCCGTCCTAATAAACCTGACCAGTTTCCAGACTCAAATGTTTCTGATGTGGCTATCTCAGTTACATTCCAAGCTCCTTATCTACTGTGGGGATTCTGATTTTTTCCCCCAAATATACACAACTTATGATTTGTTTCTTCATGTCAAAGATTCTGGGGGCATTCCTCTAGCTTGTCAACCCTGAAGTCTGATCTCTTAAAACTGAGAGCTTCAACTTCAGCTCTGGTTTGTTAATACCTAATTTTCCAAGTAGCATAATGTACCACTGCACCTGAAATGAGATTCAGATAGGTGGACAATCTCCTGCCAGAGAAGGCTGGGTGGGAGAGGCATAGGTATCTGCTTTCAACTCCAGCTCCAGGGCCTGGATCTGATCTCCATAAAGAAAGGACTTCAGGCATTGCAGAAGGGGCTCTTTGTGTGAGGAAACTTGTGAGGCATGGATACAACAAAGCTACTTTAGAAAAGAGACCACACTCTCCTTATTTTTGGGTGGAACACAACTTTGCTCCAGCACAAAGAAACCTGAGAGAAAGCCACCCGGTATCCTAAAGGCCTTGATGCCCCTGCACCCCAAGCAGGAAGCCATGATAACCTAGAGGACAAGAGAGGCTTAGAGACCTTCCAAAGAGACCGTGGTTAGTAAGTAGCTGCGACCACAAATTCTGGGTGCCTTACCATCACCTATTCTTCCCATTCTTCCAGGCCATTAGAACCCCAATTTGTTCACGGGCAATGCACTCAGTTCCAGGGGAAGAATCACAATTGGTTTAAGCCAATTCTAGTTAATTTTACAGCTCTTTGAAAGTGACTATTGTAGGGGTGGGTGTGAGACCTAGTTCTGGCTGAAGGAAAATCTAGTAGCAGCTTCTGAAATTTTTTTCTTCCTTTTCAAATAAGAGAGGAACACACAGAGAAATGCCCCGTCTCTCCCTTTCTGCTTTTGTACATTTTCTGTGTAAAGGAAGAAAATAGGGGTGGAAAGCAAAGAAGGGACCAAGGCTTGAGAGGGAAGGTGTAACAGCAATCTATGTGGCCCTGGATTCCTAGAGCCCCGATGATCACAGTGGTCAGGCCACTTGCCCTCTCTGCTGTAGAATCATGATTGGTAAACTGTGCCTATTAACCTCTGCCCCTTGTGGGCCAGTACATGATGAGGATAAAGGGAGGGTCTGAGTGAGGTCCTTTGTTCTACCACGATGGAGGCATGGTACAAATGGAAAGCATTATCATCTTGTTATCCCGTATTGCAGGAGGGGTCCACATTAACAAGTGCAGGAGGGGTCCACATTAACAAGTGGTCCACATTAACTGCCACAGCCATAAAGCAAGAAATGGTACAGAAATGAGCCATAAATTACTCCTAATTGCACTATCCAATCACATCAGAACCAAGGCTGCTCCAAATTAACAGGCAGCAAATTTAAAGCATATATAGGGATATCATTTTCTATGTAATAATTAGCCTCTAGAAACTGCTACCATGGGGCACTGCTACCTCAGAGCCCTAGACACATCTCCAGAAGAGCTACTGCAGTCACTGTGCGTAGTACAAAAGGCAAGTATAGCCTCTCCCAGAGTTTACAACCTACTCTAATTGCTCACAGGCTGTAATCAGCAGAAACGAACACACCATTGTAAAGCAATTATACTCCAATAAAGATGTAAAAAAGAAAAGAAAAGAAAGACATCCCTGAGTGGCATCCTGTGCAACTGGCCTCTTACTTAATCCAGTGGTCTACAGCTGTTCCTTTATGGCTAAGTTATGCCACAGCAAGCCCTTCACTGCCCCTCCATGGTCTTGTCAATGACCTGACTGAGACAGGGTGGCTCTTCATGTATATAGTTTAGAACAACATTGAGACCAACTGAAAACTCTAGCTGCCAATGAAGGAAAGGTAATCTTGGTGGAGGACTCTACAGCCTTCTGAGTGTCATTGTGTTCAATATTAGGGTTTAAGCTGGACCAGAGTGGAGAAAGTGTAACACTCACAAGGCAAAGCACAACTTACAGCATGGCCAGTCATCCCTGCCAATGACAAAGGAAGCACGGAGTTTATTTTTTCCTCCACTGGCTCAGTAGCTGAAAAAGGCCTTTGCAATTGGTTTTAGCACACTTGTCATTGGATTCTCTTTTGAGATACAAGATGTTCAGTGTCTAATCCTCCTTACTTCCTTGGATTCTGGACATTGTTGCTTGGAAGATATAATTATACTCATTAGAATATACAAGACCTAAAGCCAGCTGGAAAAGCCGCTCCTTCAAATTCTTCAAAAAATAAAAAAATTATACCACAGAAGCAAAAACATGGTAATTAAAATGACCATTATGTAGCAGGCTTCCTGTAATTATTGTTATTCATTTTGGCAACGGGGAGTTTGAGGATTTAAATTTTATTTTCCAAGCCATAAGTGGTAAAAAAAAGCAATTTATTTATTTTACTTTTGATCACGAGGAATTAATTTTCAGCCATTTCTTCAGACTTTATTTAAGGACTACATCATTCTACTTTATCCTGGTCATTCATTTTTTAGGGATAGTTTTCCTGTCTATTCTTCGCAGGCCACACTGACAAATACTCTTCCTGCCCTGTGCCAGTCACCGAACTCAATGCAGAGCCTCTTCTAGCTCCTCACATTCTCCAAATACTTTTTTTTTTTTTCGATCTGGAGCAGGAAAAAAATTAACTCTACAGAATTGCTTGAAACCATCTGGATAATTTTTAAATTCTCCAGTATTGACTGCCACAATCATTAGTGATTATTGCTAAACCTACATCTAAATCATTAGATGTCATCTACTCACCACTCTGTATAATAGTGTCAATCCCAGGACTGAAGGATGTAATATAACATGTGAAAATTAAAACTTGTAAAGAAAAATCGTAGGAGAGGAACTCAGAAATTTTACAAAACAGAAAGATGAAGTCCAAGGAAAGGAGAATATGAAAAGCCAGAGGAAAAATAGGTGTTACTGTATGCAACTATTATAAATCAGATATGATGCTGAGCATGCTGTATGCATTAATCATGCACATACGAACAATCCTAACAGCTATTTTTGTCTGCATTGTACAATTGAGGCAAAGAGGGGTTAAGTAACTTGCCCACATTCATTAATAGAACTGTAATCCATGTCAAATTTCTCAATTCAAAGGTCAAAACAATCATTATTTAATTCATATTAGCATGATATATATTTCTCCACCTCTTTGCTCTCAACTTATCTGAATTTTTGTAATTAAAGTAGGTTTCTTGGAGACCCACTTTAGTTTGATTGTCTTTTTATCCACTCTGGGAATCTCAAACTTTTAATTGGTGCATTAAACCATCCATATTTAAAGTAATTATTGATTTACTTGGATTAATACTGACCATCTTTGCAACTGTTTTCTATTTGTTGCATTTTTTCTTTGATTCCTTTTCCCCCCTTTTTTTCTGCCTTATCTAATTTTAATTTAGCATTTTGCATAATTCCATCATATCTCCTGTCTCATCATATAATCTATACTTTTTTGATGGTTACCCTAGAGTTTAAAATACACATTTTTAAATAACCGAAGCCAACCTTCAAATAACACAACACTGTTTCACATGCATTCCCATGTACCTTGTAAGACAGTATCCCCAATTCCTCCC
Organism: Monodon monoceros; assembly: GCF_005190385.1. Lineage (NCBI taxonomy): Eukaryota > Metazoa > Chordata > Mammalia > Artiodactyla > Monodontidae > Monodon > Monodon monoceros. Next base: position 153,292,416 of record NW_021703778.1, on the reverse strand, counting down.
TCCCATCCTTTGTGACACTGATGTCATTTGTTTCACGTATCCATCTGCTAAAATCAACCAACACATTGTTACTATTATTGTTTTAAACAAATCATTACCTTTTGAATTAAGAATAAGGAAAGTACAAATATTTATTTTACCTTAATTAATTCTTGCTCTGACGTTCTTCCTTTCTCTAAAGCAGATCCAACTTTCTAACCTGTATTATTTTTCTTCTGTCTGAAGAACTTTTTTAAACATTTCCTGCAGAGCAGGTGTGAGGGTAGTGATTTTTGTTGGAGAAAGTCCTTATTTCTTTTTCACTTTTGAAGAATAATATTTTTAAATATGGAATTCTAGGGTGGTGGGTTTGTTTTTCTTTCAACACTGTAAGATTTCACTGCACTTTTCTTTCTTGCATGATTTCTGATGAGAAGTCTGCTACAATTTGTATCCTTTTTCCTCTAAAGGCAAGGTGATTTTCCCCCTCTGGCTTCCATGAAGCTTTTCTTTTTGTCTTTGATTTATTTGCAGTTTGAATGTGATACACCTAGATGTAGGTTTTCTCATCTTTATTTTGCTTGGTGTTCTCTGAGCTTCTTGGATTAGCGGATGGTGTCTGTCATTATTTTGGGGAAATTCTCAGCCATTATTATTTAAACCATTTCTTCTCTGTTCTCTCTTCCATCTCCTTCTAGTATTCCGATTAAGTTTATGTTACACCTTTTGACACTGTCTCACAGGTTTTTTACATTCCTTTTTTTTTTTTCCTCTTTGCATTTCAGCTTGTGAACTTTATATTGACCTATCTTCAATTTCACTAATTTTTATCCTCCACTGTCAAGCCTACTGGTGAGGCCACCAAATCATTCTTGATCACTATTACTGTGCTTTTTATTTCTAGCATTTCCTTTTGACTCTTTCTTACAGTTTCTATACCTCTGCTTATATTGCCCATCTGTTTTTGCATACTATCTACTTTTACCATTAGAGTCCTTAACATATTAATCGTTATTATTTTAAATTCCCCATCTAATAATTCCAGCATCTGTGGCATACCTGAGTCTGGTACGATGATTGTTTTCTCTTCAGACTCTGTATTTTTCTTGCCTGTTGGCATACCTTGTAGTTTTCTGTTGAAAGCTGGACATATAGCATCAAGTAATAGGAACTGAAGATTCAAGTCGGCTGTTAGTGTCAGGATTTATGTTAAGCTGGCCAGGAGGTGGGCTGTGTTAAATGTTTGCTGTAGCTATAAGCAACAGAGGCTTCAACTCCCTCTAGAGTCCTTGTTTTTGTCTCCCCTCTTGGCTTTGGGGCTTCTCTGTGTCCTTATAGCTATAATCCACTGTTGTGATACTGGAGTATGTGGTGTGGTATTAGGTCAGATATGAGGGAGAGGGATCGTTTTATAGTGTTTATATTATGTCTCCATCTTTC